>NW_028289348.1:0-352027 GCF_059628265.1 Tinamus guttatus
GGCTGCCCAGCAGGGCTGCATCACTCTACTGCCCTTTTCAGTCTGCAGTGGAAGCACAACGGGAACGCTGGCTAGGGGATAAGGAAGCAGGCCAAGGCCAGAGCGAATAAAAGAGCTGTTGAACTGAAAGGAGGAGCTGAACAAGCCAGGGGGGCTGGAAGGGTCTCGGTTACATCATTGTCAGCCAATCAGGAGCCTGCGCAGTGACGTCACTAACTGCCACAATCATATACACGTGCTGCATGCGAGCTAATAAACGAGCAGGATCCTTTAACTGCCATCGAGGGGGCGTCCTGACTCCGGCCGACCTCCTACAGGGGGACGTGGAGGGACATGAGGGACACGGGAGACATGGGGGGACACTGGGGACATGAGGGGACATGGGGGAACACTGGGGACACGGGGGGACATGGTGGGACTCGGGGGACATGGGGACACACGGAGGGAACACTGACGGACAAAGGGGATACGGAGGGACACGGCGGGACGTGCAGCAACACGGGGGGACACAGAGGACATGGAAGGACACACATGGACACACGGAGGGACATGCAGGGGACACACAGGGACACACAGGTGACACATGGGGACACACGGGGGATACTGGGGGACACATGGAAGGACACAGAGGGAAACAGAGACACACGGAGGGACACGCAGGTGACACAGGGGACACACGGAGGGACACGCAGGTGACACAGGGACACACAGGGACACACAGGTGACACAGGGGACACACGGAGGGACACGCAGGTGACACAGGGGACACCCGGGGACACGCGGTGCCACTCCCGGCGTCCCCGTGCGCCGGCAGCTCCCGCGCCGCCTCCTGCAGCAGCCCCAGAGGCTCTCGCAGCGCAGCCCCGCGGCAGCCTGCGGCGGGGACGGGCCAGCGCGGCCCCAGGGACCCAACGGCCCCGTGTCCTTGCACGGCCCCCCAAAGCCCCCACGTTCCCCCTATTCCCCCCTGGATCCCCGTGTCCCCCCATGTCCCCATCGCCCCCCTGTGTCCCCGTCCCCCCTCTGTGTCCCCCCCCTTGTCCCCACGTGCTCCAGGCGGCTCCACAAGCCCCGGCTCATCCCGTCGCTGCCCAGGGCCCCGCTGAGGCGCCCGAGGAGCCGCTGCAGCCCCGGCTGCTCCCGCAGGGGCTCCAGGGCGCCGCGTGGGGGGCGTTAATTGAGGGGGGGGGGGTAACGAGCCCCTTCGTTAACTCCCTCATTAACCCCCCCCCCCCCATTAACGAGCCCCTTCATTAACCCTCGCTCATTAGCGGGCCCTTTCATTAACCCCCTCATTAAGCCCCCGCATTATCTCTCCCCCCCCCCACCAACCCCCCCCCCCCCCGGATCCCGGTTTCCTACCCGGCAGCTCCAGCCCCAGCTCCATGGTCTGCGCTGGGGCACGGGGGGGTCCCAATGTCCCCCTGGGGGTGACACCAACCCCCCCCGTTACCCCAATGTCCCCCTGCGGGTGACACCAACCCCCTTCCTTATCCCAATGTCCCCCTGGGGGTGACACCAGCCCCGCCCTCCCCCCACGTTACCCCAATGTCCCTCCGTGGGTGACACCAACCCCGTCCCCGTGACCGGGAGGCGCCGCCATCGCTGCCACCGCCTGCGCCCTCAGCTTCCGCTTCCGGCGACCCGCCCCTTCCGTCGCGCGTTGCCCCCGGCGACGGCTCCGCCAATCGCGCGCATTGCCCTGAGTGACGGCTCCGCCAATGGGGGCGCGTTGCCCCGAGCGACGGCTCCGCCAATGGCGGCGCGTTGCCCGGAGTGACGGCTCCGCCAATGGCAGCGCGTTGTCCCTAGCGACGGCTCCGCCAATGGCGGCGGGTTGCCCCGAGCGACGGCTCCGCCAATGGCGGCGCGTTGCCCCCAGCGACGGCTCCGCCAATGGCGGCGCGTTGCTCCCAGCGACGGCTACGCCAATGGCGGCGGGTTGCCCCCAGCGACGGCTCCGCCAATGGCGGCGCGTTGCCCCCAGCGACACATTCACACTGGAAGAGGCAGGATCCCAATATCCCCCTGTGGGCGACACCAGCCCCCCGTTACCCCAATGACCCCCTGTGGGTAACACGACCGACCCCGGGAGCGCGAGGGGGGGCGGGGGCCAGCGGCGCCGACTGCGCCATTCCCCTTCCGCCTCCGGCGACCCGCCCCTTCCGCCGCGTCTGCGCGCGGAGGTGCCCAATGGCGGCGCGTTGCCCCTAGCGACGGCTCCACCAATGACGGCGAGTTGCTCCGAGTGACGGCTCCGCCAATGGCGGCGCGTTGCCCCCAGCGACGGCTCCGCCAATGGTGGCGCGTAGCCCTCCTCCCGTCTGCGCATGCGCCGCCTCCCCCTCCCCCTTGCAGTACCGATTTTCGGACACGCGATGGCAGTAGTGAGCGCTCCCGACGCTCTGCGCATGCGCGCCCCTCCGCTGGCCGTTGCAGTACCGATATTCGGACACCGTTCGGACGATAATTCTAGTAACCAGTGATGCAAATACAAAGGCTCCTAATTGGTAGACAATGACCTAACTAAGACCCTCCCCCGGCCGTGGCCGTACCGATTTTGGGACACGGGATGGCAGCAGCGAGCCCTCCCGACGCTCTGCGCATGCGCAGCCTCCCCCTCTCCGTTGCAGTACCGATATTCGGACACCGTTCGGACGATAATTCTAGTAACCAGTGATGAAAATACAAAGGCTCCTAATTGGTAAACAATGACCTAACTAAGACCCTCCCCCGGCCGTGGCCGTACCGATTTTCCGACACGGGATGGCAACAGTGAGCCCTCCCGACGCTCTGCGCATGCGCACACTCCCCCTCCCCGTTGCAGTACCTATTTTCGGACATGGGATGGCAGCAGTGAGCGCTCCCGACGTTCTGCGCATGCGCTGCCTCCGCTGGCCGTTGCAGTACCGATTTTCGGACACGGGATGGCAGCAGTGAGCCCTCCCGACGCTCTGCGCATGCGCAGCCTCCCCCTCCCCCGTTGCAGTACCGATTTTCGGACACGGGATGGCAGCAGTGAGCGCTCCCGACGCTCTGCGCATGCGCAGCGTCCCCATCCCTATTGCAGTACCGATTTTCGGACAAGGGATGGCAGCAGTGAGCGCTCCCGACGCTCTGCGCATGCGCGCCCCTCCGCTGGCCGTTGCAGTACCGATATTCGGACACCGTTCCGACGATAATTCTAGTAACCAGTGATGCAAATACAAAGGCTCCTAATTGGTAGACAATGACCTAACTAAGACCCGCCCCCGGCCGTGGCCGTACCGATTTTCGGAAACGGGATGGCAACAGTGAGCCCTCCCGACGCTCTGCGCATGCGCACACTCCCCCTCCCCGTTGCAGTACCGATTTTCGGACACGGGATGGCAGCAGTGAGCGCTCCCGACGTTCTGCGCATGCGCAGCCTCCCCCTCCCCGTTGCAGTACCGATTTTCGGACACACGATGGCAGCAGTGAGCGCTCCCGACGCTCTGCGCATGCGCAGCCTTCCGCTCCCCGTTGCAGTACCGATTTTCGGAAACGGGATGGCAACAGTGAGCCCTCCCGACGCTCTGCGCATGCGCTGCCTCCCCCTCCCCGTTGCAGTACCGATTTTCGGACACGGGATGGCAGCAGTCAGCGCTCCAGACGTTCTGCGCATGCGCAGCCTCCCCCTCCCCCGTTGCAGTACCGATTTTCGGACACGGGATGGCAGCAGTGAGCGCTCCCGACGCTCTGCGCATGGGCAGCCTTTCCCCGGCTATTGCAGTACCGATTTTCGGACACGGGATGGCAGCAGTGAGCCCTGCCGACGCTCTGCGCATGCGCAACCTTCCGCTCCCCGTTGCAGTACCGATTTTCGGACACGGGATGGCAGCAGTGAGCGATCCCGACGCTCTGCGCATGCGCAGCCTCCCCCTCCCCGTTGCAGTACCGATTTTCGGACACGGGATGGCAGCAGTGAGCGATCCCGACGCTCTGCGCATTGCGCTGCCTCCCCCTCCCCGTTGCAGTACCGACATTCGAACACGGGATGGCAGCAGTGAGCGCTCCAGAGGCTTTGCGCATCGCGCAGCCTCCCCCTCCCCGTTGCAGTACCGATATTCGGACACGGATGGCAGCAGTGAGCCCTACCGAAATTCTGCGCATGCGCAGCCTCCCCCTCCCCGTTGCAGTACCGATTTTCGGACACGGATGGCAGCAGTGAGCGCTCCAGACGTTCTGCGCATGCGCAGCCTCCACCTCCCCGTTGCAGTACCGATTTTCGGACACGGGATGGCAGCAGTGAGCGCTCCAGACGCTCTGCGCATGCGCTGCCTCCCCCTCCCCGTTGCAGTACCGATTTTCGAGCAAGGGATGGCAGCAGTGAGCGCTCCAGACGTTCTGGGCATGCGCGCCCCTCCGCTGGCCGTTGCAGTACCGATATTCGGACAGCGTTCGGACGATAATTCTAGTAACCAGTGATGCAAATACAAAGGCTCCTAATTTGTTAGACAATGACCTAACTAAGACCCTCCCCTGGCCGTGGCCGTACCGATTTTCGGACACGGGATGGCAGCAGTGAGCCCTCCCGACGTTGCGCGCATGCGCTGCCTCCCCCTCTCGGTTGCAGTACGGTTTTTCGGACACGGGATGGCAGCAGTGAGCGCTACCGACGCTCTGCGCATGCGCAGCCTCCCCCTCCACGTTGCATTACCGATTATCGGACACGGGATGGCAGCAGTGAGCGCTCCCGGGGCTCTGCGCATGCGCTGCCTCCCCCTCCCCGTTGCAGTACCGATTTTCGGACACGGGATGGCAGCAGTGAGCGCTCCCGGGGCTCTGCGCATGCGCTGCCTCCCCCTCCCCGTTGCAGTACCGATATTCGAACACGGGATGGCAGCAGTGAGCGCTCCCGACGCTCTGCGCATGCGCTGCCTCCCCCTCCCCGTTGCAGTACCGATTTTCGGACACGGGATGGCAGCAGTGAGCTCTCCAGACGCTCTGCGCATGCGCTGCCTCCCCCTCGCGGTTGCAGTACCGATTTTCGGACACGGGATGGCAGCAGTGAGCCCTACCGACGTTCTGCGCATGCGCAGCCTCCCCCTCCCGGTTGCAGTACCGATTTTCGGACACGGGATGGCAGCAGTGAGCGCTCTAGACGCTCTGCGCATCCGCAGCCTCCCCCTCCCCGTTGCAGTACCGATTTTCGGACACTGAATGGCAGCACTGAGACCTCCCGACGCTCTGCGCATGCGCTGCTTCCCCCTCCCCGTTGCAGTACCGATATTCGGACACGGGATGGCAGCAGTGAGCGCTCCAGACGCTTTGCGCATGCGCAGCCTCCCCCTCCCCGTTGCAGTACCGATTTTCGGACACGGGATGGCAGCAGTGAGCGCTCCAGACGCTTGGCGCATGCGCAGCCTCCCCCTCCCCGTTGCAGTACCGACATTCGAACACGGGATGGCAGCAGTGAGCGCTCTAGACGCTCTGCGCATGCGCAGCCTCCCCCTCCCCATTGCAGTACCGATTTTCGGACACGGGATGGCAGCAGTGAGCGCTCCAGACGCTCTGCGCATGCGCTGCCTCCCCCTCCCCGTTGCAGTACCGATTTTCGGACACGGGATGGCAGCAGTGAGCCCTACCGACGTTCTGCGCATGCGCTGCCTCCCCCTCCCCGTTGCAGTACCGATTTTCGGACACGGGATGGCAGCAGTGAGCGCTCCAGACGCTTGGCGCATGCGCAGCCTCCCCCTCCCCGTTGCAGTACCGATTTTCGGACACGGGATGGCAGCAGTGAGCCCTCCCGACGCTGCGCGCATGCGCAGCCTCCCCCTCCCCATTGCAGTACCGATTTTCGGACACGGGATGGCAGCAGTGAGCGCTCCAGACGCTCTGCGCATGCGCTGCCTCCCCCTCCCCGTTGCAGTACCGATTTTCGGACACGGGATGGCAGCAGTGAGCCCTACCGACGTTCTGCGCATGCGCTGCTTCCCCCTCCCCGTTGCAGTACCGATATTCGGACACGGGATGGCAGCAGTGAGCCCTCCCGACGCTGCGCGCATGCGCAGCCTCCCCCTCCCCATTGCAGTACCGATTTTCGGACACGGGATGGCAGCAGTGAGCGCTCCAGACGCTTTGCGCATGCGCAGCCTCCCCCTCCCCGTTGCAGTACCGATTTTCGAACACGGGATGGCAGCAGTGAGCCCTACCGACGTTCTGCGCATGCGCAGCATTCCCCTCCCCATTGCAGTACCGATTTTCGGACACGGGATGGCAGCAGTGAGCGCTCTAGACGCTCTGCGCATGCGCAGCCTCCCCCTCCCCGTTGCAGTACCGATTTTCGGACACGGGATGGCAGCAGTGAGCGCTCCAGACGCTTGGCGCATGCGCAGCCTCCCCCTCCCGGTTGCAGTACCGATTTTCGGACACGGGATGGCAGCAGTGAGCGCTCTAGACGCTCTGCGCATGCGCAGCCTCCCCCTCCCCGTTGCAGTACCGATTTTCGGACACGGGATGGCAGCAGTGAGAGCTCTAGACGCTCTGCGCATGCGCAGCCTCCCCCTCCCCATTGCAGTACCGATTTTCGGACACGGGATGGCAGCAGTGAGCGCTCCAGACGCTCTGCGCATGCGCTGCCTCCCCCTCCCCGTTGCAGTACCGATTTTCGGACACGGGATGGCAGCAGTGAGCGCTCCCGGGGCTCTGCGCATGCGCTGCCTCCCCCTCCCCGTTGCAGTACCGATTTTCGGACACGGGATGGCAGCAGTGAGCGCTCTAGACGCTTGGCGCATGCGCAGCCTCCCCCTCCCCGTTGCAGTACCGATTTTCGGACACGGGATGGCAGCAGTGAGCGCTCCAGACGCTCTGCGCATGCGCTGCCTCCCCCTCCCCGTTGCAGTACCGATTTTCGGACACGGGATGGCAGCAGTGAGCCCTACCGACGTTCTGCACATGCGCTGCCTCCCCCTCCCCGTTGCAGTACCGATTTTCGGACACGAGATGGCAGCAGTGAGCGCTCCAGACGCTTTGCGCATGCGCAGCCTCCCCCTCCCCGTTGCAGTACCGATTTTCGAACACGGGATGGCAGCAGTGAGCCCTCCCGACGCTCTGCGCATGCGCTGCCTCCCCCTCCTCGTTGCAGTACCGATTTTCGGACACGGGATATCAGCAGTGAGCGCTCCAGACGCTCTGCGAATGCGCTGCCTCCCCCTCCCGGTTGCAGTACCGATTTTCGGACACGGGATGGCAGCAGTGAGCCCTACCGACGTTCTGCGCATGCGCAGCATTCCCCTCCCGGTTGCAGTACCGATTTTCGGACACGGGATGGCAGCAGTGAGCGCTCCAGACGCTCTACGCATGCGCTGCCTCCCCCTCCCGGTTGCAGTACCGATTTTCGGACACGGGATGGCAGCAGTGAGCGCTCCAGACGCTCTGCGCATGCGCAGCCTCCCCCTCCCCGTTGCAGTACCGATTTTCGGACACGGGATGGCAGCAGTGAGCGCTCCAGACGCTTTGCGCATGCGCAGCCTCCCCCTCCCCGTTGCAGTACCGATTTTCGGACACGGGATGGCAGCAGTGAGCGCTCTAGACGCTCTGCGCATGCGCAGCCTCCCCCTCCCCGTTGCAGTACCGATTTTCGGACACGGGATGGCAGCAGTGAGCGCTCCAGACGCTCTGCGCATGCGCTGCCTCCCCCTCCCCGTTGCAGTACCGATTTTCGGACACGGGATGGCAGCAGTGAGCTCTCCAGACGCTCTGCGCATGCGCTGCCTCCCCCTCGCGGTTGCAGTACCGATTTTCGGACACGGGATGGCAGCAGTGAGCCCTACCGACGTTCTGCGCATGCGCTGCCTCCCCCTCCCCGTTGCAGTACCGATATTCGGACACGGGATGGCAGCAGTGAGCGCTCCAGACGCTCTGCGCATGCGCTGCCTCCCCCTCCCCGTTGCAGTACCGATTTTCGGACACGGGATGGCAGCAGTGAGCTCTCCAGACGCTCTGCGCATGCGCAGCCTCCCCCTCCCCGTTGCAGTACCGATTTTCGGACACTGGATGGCAGCACTGAGCCCTCCCGACGCTCTGCGCATGCGCTGCTTCCCCCTCCCGGTTGCAGTACCGATATTCGGACACGGGATGGCAGCAGTGAGCGCTCCAGACGCTTTGCGCATGCGCAACCTCCCCCTCCCCGTTGCAGTACCGATTTTCGGACACGGGATGGCAGCAGTGAGCGCTCCAGACGCTTGGCGCATGCGCAGCCTCCCCCTCCCCGTTGCAGTACCGATATTCGAACACGGGATGGCAGCAGTGAGCGCTCCAGACGCTCTGCGCATGCGCTGCCTCCCCCTCCCCGTTGCAGTACCGATTTTCGGACACGGGATGGCAGCAGTGAGCGCTCTAGACGCTCTGCGCATGCGCAGCCTCCCCCTCCCCATTGCAGTACCGATTTTCGGACACGGGATGGCAGCAGTGAGCGCTCCAGACGCTTGGCGCATGCGCAGCCTCCCCCTCCCCGTTGCAGTACCGATCTTCGGACACGGGATGTCAGCAGTGAGCGCTCTAGACGCTCTGCGCATGCGCAGCCTCCCCCTCCCCATTGCAGTACCGATTTTCGGACACGGGATGGCAGCAGTGAGCGCTCCAGACGCTCTGCGCATGCGCTGCCTCCCCCTCCCCGTTGCAGTACCGATTTTCGGACACGGGATGGCAGCAGTGAGCCCTACCGACGTTCTGCGCATGCGCTGCCTCCCCCACCCCGTTGCAGTACCGATTTTCGGACACGGGATGGCAGCAGTGAGCGCTCCAGACGCTCTGCGCATGCGCTGCCTCCCCCTCCCCGTTGCAGTACCGATTTTCGGACACGGGATGGCAGCAGTGAGCCCTCCCGACGCTGCGCGCATGCGCAGCCTCCCCCTCCCCATTGCAGTACCGATTTTCGGACACGAGATGGCAGCAGTGAGCGCTCCAGACGCTTTGCGCATGCGCAGCCTCCCCCTCCCCGTTGCAGTACCGATTTTCGAACACGGGATGGCAGCAGTGAGCCCTACCGACGTTCTGCGCATGCGCAGCATTCCCCTCCCGGTTGCAGTACCGATTTTCGGACACGGGATGGCAGCAGTGAGCGCTCTAGACGCTCTGCGCATGCGCAGCCTCCCCCTCCCCGTTGCAGTACCGATTTTCGGACACGGGATTGCAGCAGTGAGCTCTACCGACGTTCTGCGCATGCGCAGCATTCCCCTCCCGGTTGCAGTACCGATTTTCGGACACGGGATGGCAGCAGTGAGCGCTCTAGACGCTCTGCGCATGCGCAGCCTCCCCCTCCCCGTTGCAGTACCGATTTTCGGACACGGGATGGCAGCAGTGAGCGCTCCAGACGCTTTGCGCATGCGCAGCCTCCCCCTCCCCGTTGCAGTACCGATTTTCGGACACGGGATGGCAGCAGTGAGCGCTCTCGGCGCTCTGCGCATGCGCTGCCTCCCCCTCCCCGTTGCAGTACCGATTTTCGGACACGGGATGGCAGCAGTGAGCGCTCCCGACGCTCTGCGCATGCGCAGCCTCCCCCTCCCCATTGCAGTACCGATTTTCGGACACGGGATGGCAGCAGTGAGCGCTCCAGACGCTCTGCGCATGCGCTGCCTCCCCCTCCCCGTTGCAGTACCGATCTTCGGACACGGGATGGCAGCAGTGAGCGCTCCCGGGGCTCTGCGCATGCGCAGCCTCCCCCTCCCCGTTGCAGTACCGATTTTCGGACACGGGATGGCAGCAGTGAGCGCTCCAGACGCTTGGCGCATGCGCAGCCTCCCCCTCCCCGTTGCAGTACCGATTTTCGGACACGGGATGGCAGCAGTGAGCGCTCCCGACGCTGCGCGCATGCGCAGCCTCCCCCTCCCCATTGCAGTACCGATTTTCGGACACGGGATGGCAGCAGTGAGCGCTCCAGACGCTCTGCGCATGCGCTGCCTCCCCCTCCCCGTTGCAGTACCGATTTTCGGACACGGGATGGCAGCAGTGAGCGCTCCAGACGCTTTGCGCATGCGCAGCCTCCCCCTCCCCGTTGCAGTACCGATTTTCGAACACGGGATGGCAGCAGTGAGCCCTCCCGACGCTCTGCGCATGCGCTGCCACCCCCTCCCCGTTGCAGTACCGATTTTCGGACACGGGATGTCAGCAGTGAGCGCTCCAGACGCTCTGCGCATGCGCTGCCTCCCCCTCCCGGTTGCAGTACCGATTTTCGGACACGGGATGGCAGCAGTGAGACCTACCGACATTCTGCGCATGCGCAGCATTCCCCTCCCGGTTGCAGTACCGATTTTCGGACACGGGATGGCAGCAGTGAGCGCTCCAGACGCTCTACGCATGCGCTGCCTCCCCCTCCCGGTTGCAGTACCGATTTTCGGACACGGGATGGCAGCAGTGAGCGCTCTCGGCGCTCTGCGCATGCGCTGCCTCCCCCTCCCCGTTGCAGTACCGATTTTCGGACACGGGATGGCAGCAGTGAGCGCTCCAGACGCTTGGCGCATGCGCAGCCTCCCCCTCCCCGTTGCAGTACCGATTTTCGGACACGGGATGGCAGCAGTGAGCGCTCCAGACGCTCTGCGCATCCTCCCCCTCCCCGTTGCAGTACCGATTTTCGGACACGGGATGGCAGCAGTGAGCGCTCTAGACGCTTGGCGCATGCGTAGCCTCCCCTTCCCCGTTAAAGTACCGATTTTCGGACACGGGATGGCAGCAGTGAGCGCTCCCGACGCTGCGCGCATGCGCAGCCTCCCCCTCCCCATTGCAGTACCGATTTTCGGACACGGGATGGCAGCAGTGAGCGCTCCAGACGCTCTGCGCATGCGCTGCCTCCCCCTCCCCGTTGCAGTACCGATTTTCGGACACGGGATGGCAGCAGTGAGCGCTCCAGACGCTTTGCGCATGCGCAGCCTCCCCCTCCCCGTTGCAGTACCGATTTTCGAACACGGGATGGCAGCAGTGAGCCCTCCCGACGCTCTGCGCATGCGCTGCCTCCCCCTCCCCGTTGCAGTACCGATTTTCGGACACGGGATGTCAGCAGTGAGCGCTCCAGACGCTCTGCGCATGCGCAGCCTCCCCCTCCCGGTTGCAGTACCGATTTTCGGACACGGGATGGCAGCAGTGAGCGCTCTAGACGCTCTGCGCATGCGCTGCTTCCCCCTCCCCATTGCAGTACCGATTTTCGGACACGGGATGGCAGCAGTGAGCGCTCTAGACGCTCTGCGCATGCGCAGCCTCCCCCTCCCCATTGCAGTACCGATTTTCGGACACGGGATGGCAGCAGTGAGCGCTCTCGGCGCTCTGCGCATGCGCTGCCTCCCCCTCCCCATTGCAGTACCGATTTTCGGACACGGGATCGCAGCAGTGAGCCCTACCGACGTTCTCCGCATGCGCTGCCTCCCCCTCCCCGTTGCAGTACCGATTTTCGAACACGGGATGGCAGCAGTGAGCCCTACCGACGTTCTGCGCATGCGCTGCCTCCCCCTCCCCGTTGCAGTACCGGTATTCGGACACGGGATGGCAGCAGTGAGCGCTCCCGACGCTCTGCGCATGCGCTGCCTCCCCCTCCCCGTTGCAGTACCGATTTTCGGACACGGGATGGCAGCAGTGAGCGCTCCAGACGCTTGGCGCATGCGCAGCCTCCCCCTCCCCGTTGCAGTACCGATATTCGAACACGGGATGGCAGCAGTGAGCGCTCCAGACGCTCTGCGCATGCGCTGCCTCCCCCTCCCCGTTGCAGTACCGATTTTCGGACACGGGATGGCAGCAGTGAGCCCTACCGACGTTCTGCGCATGCGCTGCCTCCCCCACCCCGTTGCAGTACCGATTTTCGGACACGGGATGGCAGCAGTGAGCGCTCCAGACGCTCTGCGCATGCGCTGCCTCCCCCTCCCCGTTGCAGTACCGATTTTCGGACACGGGATGGCAGCAGTGAGCCCTCCCGACGCTGCGCGCATGCGCAGCCTCCCCCTCCCCATTGCAGTACCGATTTTCGGACACGAGATGGCAGCAGTGAGCGCTCCAGACGCTTTGCGCATGCGCAGCCTCCCCCTCCCCGTTGCAGTACCGATTTTCGAACACGCGATGGCAGCAGTGAGCCCTACCGACGTTCTGCGCATGCGCAGCATTCCCCTCCCGGTTGCAGTACCGATTTTCGGACACGGGATGGCAGCAGTGAGCGCTCTAGACGCTCTGCGCATGCGCAGCCTCCCCCTCCCCGTTGCAGTACCGATTTTCGGACACGGGATGGCAGCAGTGAGCGCTCCAGACGCTCTACGCATGCGCTGCCTCCCCCTCCCGGTTGCAGTACCGATTTTCGGACACGGGATGGCAGCAGTGAGCGCTCTCGGCGCTCTGCGCATGCGCTGCCTCCCCCTCCCCGTTGCAGTACCGATTTTCGGACACGGGATGGCAGCAGTGAGCGCTCCAGACGCTTGGCGCATGCGCTGCCTCCCCCTCCCCGTTGCAGTACCGATTTTCGGACACGGGATGGCAGCAGTGAGCGCTCCAGACGCTTGGCGCATGCGCAGCCTCCCCCTCCCCGTTGCAGTACCGATTTTCGGACACGGGATGGCAGCAGTGAGCGCTCCAGACGCTCTGCGCATGCGCTGCCTCCCCCTCCCCATTGCAGTACCGATTTTCGGACACGGGATGGCAGCAGTGAGCGCTCCAGACGCTCTGCGCATGCGCTGCCTCCCCCTCCCCGTTGCAGTACCGATTTTCGGACACGGGATGGCAGCAGTGAGCGCTCCCGGGGCTCTGCGCATGCGCAGCCTCCCCCTCCCCGTTGCAGTACCGATTTTCGGACACGGGATGGCAGCAGTGAGCGCTCCAGACGCTTTGCGCATGCGCAGCCTCCCCCTCCCCGTTGCAGTACCGATTTTCGAACACGGGATGGCAGCAGTGAGCCCTCCCGACGCTCTGCGCATGCGCTGCCACCCCCTCCCCGTTGCAGTACCGATTTTCGGACACGGGATGTCAGCAGTGAGCGCTCCAGACGCTCTGCGCATGCGCTGCCTCCCCCTCCCGGTTGCAGTACCGATTTTCGGACACGGGATGGCAGCAGTGAGACCTACCGACATTCTGCGCATGCGCAGCATTCCCCTCCCGGTTGCAGTACCGATTTTCGGACACGGGATGGCAGCAGTGAGCGCTCCAGACGCTCTACGCATGCGCTGCCTCCCCCTCCCGGTTGCAGTACCGATTTTCGGACACGGGATGGCAGCAGTGAGCGCTCTCGGCGCTCTGCGCATGCGCTGCCTCCCCCTCCCCGTTGCAGTACCGATTTTCGGACACGGGATGTCAGCAGTGAGCGCTCCAGACGCTCTGCGCATGCGCAGCCTCCCCCTCCCGGTTGCAGTACCGATTTTCGGACACGGGATGGCATCAGTGAGCGCTCTAGACGCTCTGCGCATGCGCTGCTTCCCCCTCCCCATTGCAGTACCGATTTTCGGACACGGGATGTCAGCAGTGAGCGCTCCAGACGCTCTGCGCATGCGCAGCCTCCCCCTCCCGGTTGCAGTACCGATTTTCGGACACGGGATGGCAGCAGTGAGCGCTCTAGACGCTCTGCGCATGCGCAGCCTCCCCCTCCCCATTGCAGTACCGATTTTCGGACACGGGATGGCAGCAGTGAGCGCTCTAGACGCTCTGCGCATGCGCTGCCTCCCCCTCCCCATTGCAGTACCGATTTTCGGACACGGGATCGCAGCAGTGAGCCCTACCGACGTTCTCCGCATGCGCTGCCTCCCCCTCCCCGTTGCAGTACCGATTTTCGAACACGGGATGGCAGCAGTGAGCCCTACCGACGTTCTGCGCATGCGCTGCCTCCCCCTCCCCGTTGCAGTACCGATATTCGGACACGGGATGGCAGCAGTGAGCGCTCCAGACGCTCTGCGCATGCGCTGCCTCCCCCTCCCCGTTGCAGTACCGATTTTCGGACACGGGATGGCAGCAGTGAGCGCTCCAGACGCTGCGCGCATGCGCAGCCTCCCCCTCCCCATTGCAGTACCGATTTTCGGACACGGGATGGCAGCAGTGAGCGCTCTAGACGCTCTGCGCATGCGCAGCCTCCCCCTCCCCATTGCAGTACCGATTTTCGGACACGGGATGGCAGCAGTGAGCGCTCCAGACGCTCTGCGCATGCGCTGCCTCCCCCTCCCCGTTGCAGTACCGATTTTCGGACACGGGATGGCAGCAGTGAGCCCTACCGACGTTCTGCGCATGCGCTGCCTCCCCCACCCCGTTGCAGTACCGATTTTCGGACACGGGATGGCAGCAGTGAGCGCTCTAGACGCTTGGCGCATGCGCAGCCTCCCCCTCCCCGTTGCAGTACCGATTTTCGGACACGGGATGGCAGCAGTGAGCCCTCCCGACGTTCTGCGCATGCGCAGCATTCCCCTCCCGGTTGCAGTACCGATTTTCGGACACGGGATGGCAGCAGTGAGCGCTCTAGACGCTCTGCGCATGCGCAGCCTCCCCCTCCCCATTGCAGTACCGATTTTCGGACACGGGATGGCAGCAGTGAGCGCTCTCGGCGCTCTGCGCATGCGCTGCCTCCCCCTCCCCGTTGCAGTACCGATTTTCGGACACGGGATCGCAGCAGTGAGCGCTCCAGACGCTCTGCGCATGCGCTGCCTCCCCCTCCCCGTTGCAGTACCGATTTTCGGACACGGGATGGCAGCAGTGAGCGCTCTAGACGCTCTGCGCATGCGTAGCCTCCCCCTCCCCGTTGCAGTACCGATTTTCGGACACGGGATGGCAGCAGTGAGCGCTCCCGACGCTGCGCGCATGCGCAGCCTCCCCCTCCCCATTGCAGTACCGATTTTCGGACACGGGATGGCAGCAGTGAGCGCTCCAGACGCTCTGCGCATGCGCTGCCTCCCCCTCCCCGTTGCAGTACCGATTTTCGGACACGGGATGGCAGCAGTGAGCGCTCCAGACGCTTTGCGCATGCGCAGCCTCCCCCTCCCCGTTGCAGTACCGATTTTCGAACACGGGATGGCAGCAGTGAGCCCTACCGACGCTCTGCGCATGCGCTGCCTCCCCCTCCCCGTTGCAGTACCGATTTTCGGACACGGGATGGCAGCAGTGAGCGCTCCAGACGCTCTGCGCATGCGCAGCCTCCCCCTCCCGGTTGCAGTACCGATTTTCGGACACGGGATGGCAGCAGTGAGCGCTCTAGACGCTCTGCGCATGCGCTGCTTCCCCCTCCCCATTGCAGTACCGATTTTCGGACACGGGATGGCAGCAGTGAGCGCTCTAGACGCTCTGCGCATGCGCAGCCTCCCCCTCCCCATTGCAGTACCGATTTTCGGACACGGGATGGCAGCAGTGAGCGCTCTCGGCGCTCTGCGCATGCGCTGCCTCCCCCTCCCCATTGCAGTACCGATTTTCGGACACGGGATGGCAGCAGTGAGCGCTCTCGGCGCTCTGCGCATGCGCTGCCTCCCCCTCCCCATTGCAGTACCGATTTTCGGACACGGGATCGCAGCAGTGAGCCCTACCGACGTTCTGCGCATGCGCTGCCTCCCCCTCCCCGTTGCAGTACCGATTTTCGAACACGGGATGGCAGCAGTGAGCCCTACCGACGTTCTGCGCATGCGCAGCATTCCCCTCCCGGTTGCAGTACCGATTTTCGGACACGGGATGGCAGCAGTGAGCGCTCCAGACGCTCTGCGCATGCGCTGCCTCCCCCTCCCCGTTGCAGTACCGATCTTCGGACACGGGATTGCAGCAGTGAGCCCTACCGACGTTCTGCGCATGCGCAGCATTCCCGTCCCGGTTGCAGTACCGATTTTCGGACACGGGATGGCAGCAGTGAGCGCTCTAGACGCTCTGCGCATGCGCAGCCTCCCCCTCCCCGTTGCAGTACCGATTTTCGGACACGGGATGGCAGCAGTGAGCGCTCCAGACGCTCTGCGCATGCGCAGCCTCCCCCTCCCCGTTGCAGTACCGATTTTCGAACACGGGATGGCAGCAGTGAGCCCTACCGACGTTCTGCGCATGCGCTGCCTCCCCCTCCCCGTTGCAGTACCGATTTTCGGACACGGGATCGCAGCAGTGAGCGCTCCAGACGCTCTGCGCATGCGCTGCCTCCCCCTCCCCGTTGCAGTACCGATTTTCGGACACGGGATGGCAGCAGTGAGCGCTCCAGACGCTTGGCGCATGCGCAGCCTCCCCCTCCCCATTGCAGTACCGATTTTCGGACACGGGATGGCAGCAGTGAGCCCTACCGACGTTCTGCGCATGCGCTGCCTCCCCCTCCCCGTTGCAGTACCGATTTTCGGACACGGGATGGCAGCAGTGAGCGCTCCAGACGCTTGGCGCATGCGCAGCCTCCCCCTCCCCGTTGCAGTACCGATTTTCGGACACGGGATGGCAGCAGTGAGCGCTCCAGACGCTTGGCGCATGCGCAGCCTCCCCCTCCCCGTTGCAGTACCGATTTTCGGACACGGGATGGCAGCAGTGAGCGCTCCAGACGCTCTGCGTATGCGCAGCTTCCCCCTCCCCATTGCAGTACCGATTTTCGGACACGGGATGGCAGCAGTGAGCGCTCCCGACGCTGCGCGCATGCGCAGCCTCCCCCTCCCGGTTGCAGTACCGATTTTCGGACACGGGATGGCAGCAGTGAGCGCTCCAGACGCTCTACGCATGCGCTGCCTCCCCCTCCCGGTTGCAGTACCGATTTTCGGACACGGGATGGCAGCAGTGAGCCCTACCGACGTTCTGCGCATGCGCTGCCTCCCCCTCCCGGTTGCAGTACCGATATTCGGACACGGGATGGCAGCAGTGAGCGCTCCAGACGCTTGGCGCCTGCGCTGCCTCCCCCTCCCCGTTGCAGTACCGATTTTCGGACACGGGATGGCAGCAGTGAGCGCTCTAGACGCTCTGCGCATGCGCAGCCTCCCCCTCCCCATTGCAGTACCGATTTTCGGACACGGGATGGCAGCAGTGAGCGCTCCAGACGCTCTGCGCATGCGCTGCCTCCCCCTCCCCGTTGCAGTACCGATTTTCGGACACGGGATGGCAGCAGTGAGCGCTCCCGACGCTGCGCGCATGCGCAGCCTCCCCCTCCCCATTGCAGTACCGATTTTCGGACACGGGATGGCAGCAGTGAGCGCTCCAGACGCTCTGCGCATGCGCTGCCTCCCCCTCCCCGTTGCAGTACCGATTTTCGGACACGGGATGGCAGCAGTGAGCGCTCCAGACGCTTTGCGCATGCGCAGCCTCCCCCTCCCCGTTGCAGTACCGATTTTCGAACACGGGATGGCAGCAGTGAGCCCTCCCGACGCTCTGCGCATGCGCTGCCTCCCCCTCCCCGTTGCAGTACCGATTTTCGGACACGGGATGTCAGCAGTGAGCGCTCCAGACGCTCTGCGCATGCGCAGCCTCCCCCTCCCGGTTGCAGTACCGATTTTCGGACACGGGATGGCAGCAGTGAGCGCTCCAGACGCTCTGCGCATGCGCTGCTTCCCCCTCCCCATTGCAGTACCGATTTTCGGACACGGGATGGCAGCAGTGAGCGCTCTAGACGCTCTGCGCATGCGCAGCCTCCCCCTCCCCATTGCAGTACCGATTTTCGGACACGGGATGGCAGCAGTGAGCGCTCCCGGGGCTCTGCGCATGCGCTGCCTCCCCCTCCCCGTTGCAGTACCGAATTTCGGACACGGGATGGCAGCAGTGAGCGATCCAGACGCTCTGCGCATGCGCAGCCTCCCCCTCCCCATTGCAGTACCGATTTTCGGACACGGGATGGCAGCAGTGAGCGCTCTAGACGCTCTGCGCATGCGCAGCCTCCCCCTCCCCATTGCAGTACCGATTTTCGGACACGGGATGGCAGCAGTGAGCGCTCTAGACGCTCTGCGCATGCGCAGCCTCCCCCTCCCCATTGCAGTACCGATTTTCGGACACGGGATGGCAGCACTGAGCGCTCCAGACGCTCTGCGCATGCGCTGCCTCCCCCTCCCCATTGCAGTACCGATTTTCGGACACGGGATCGCAGCAGTGAGCGCTCCAGACGCTCTGCGCATGCGCAGCCTCCCCCTCCCCGTTGCAGTACCGATTTTCGGACACGGGATGGCAGCAGTGAGCCCTACCGACGTTCTGCGCATGCGCAGCATTCCCCTCCCGGTTGCAGTACCGATTTTCGGACACGGGATGGCAGCAGTGAGCGCTCTAGACGCTCTACGCATGCGCTGCCTCCCCCTCCCGGTTGCAGTACCGATTTTCGGACACGGGATGGCAGCAGTGAGCCCTACCGACGTTCTGCGCATGCGCAGCTTCCCCCTCCCGGTTGCAGTACCGATTTTCGGACACGGGATGGCAGCAGTGAGCCCTACCGACGTTCTGCGCATGCGCTGCCTCCCCCTCCCCATTGCAGTACCGATTTTCGAGCACGGGATGGCAGTAGTGAGCGCTCCCGACGTTCTGCGCATGCGCAGCCTCCCCCCTCCCCCTTGCAGTACCGATTTTCGGACACGGGATGGCAGCAGTGAGCGCTCTAGACGCTCTACGCATGCGCTGCCTCCCCCTCCCGGTTGCAGTACCGATTTTCGAGCACGGGATGGCAGTAGTGAGCGCTCCCGACGTTCTGCGCATGCGCAGCCTCCCCCCTCCCCCTTGCAGTACCGATATTCGGACACGGGATGGCAGCAGTGAGCGCTCCCGGGGCTCTGCGCATGCGCTGCCTCCCCCTCCCCGTTGCAGTACCGATTTTCGGACACGGGATGGCAGCAGTGAGCGCTCCAGACGCTCTGCGCATGCGCTGCCTCCCCCTCCCCGTTGCAGTACCGATTTTCGGACACGGGATGGCAGCAGTGAGCGCTCCAGACTCTTTCCGCATGTGCTGCCTCCCCCTCCCCGTTGCAGTACCGATTTTCGGACACGGGATGGCAGCAGTGAGCGCTCCAGACGCTCTGCGCATGCGCTGCCTCCCCCTCCCCGTTGCAGTACCGATTTTCGGACACGGGATGGCAGCAGTGAGCGCTCCAGACTCTTTGCGCATGTGCTGCCTCCCCCTCCCCGTTGCAGTACCGATTTTCGGACACGGGATGGCAGCAGTGAGCGCTCCAGACTCTTTGCGCATGTGCTGCCTCCCCCTCCCCGTTGCAGTACCGATTTTCGGACACGGGATGGCAGCAGTGAGCGCTCTAGACGCTTGGCGCATGCGCAACCTCCCCCTCCCCGTTGCAGTACCGATTTTCGAACACGGGATGGCAGCAGTGAGCCCTCCCGACGCTCTGCGCATGCGCTGCCTCCCCCTCCCGGTTGCAGTACCGATTTTCGGACACGGGATGTCAGCAGTGAGCGCTCCAGACGCTCTGCGCATGCGCAGCCTCCCCTCCCGGTTGCAGTACCGATTTTCGGACACGGGATGGCAGCAGTGAGCGCTCTAGACGCTCTGCGCATGCGCTGCTTCCCCCCTCCCCGTTGCAGTACCGATTTTCGGACACGGGATGGCAGCAGTGAGCCCTACCGACGTTCTGCGCATGCGCGCCCCTCCGCTGGCCGTTGCAGTACCGATATTCGGACACGGGATGGCAGCAGTGAGCGCTCCCGACGCTCTGCGCATGCGTGTCCCTGCCCGGCCGTTGCAGTACCGATTTTCGGACACGGGATGGCAGCAGTGAGCGCTCTAGACGCTCTGCGCATGCGCTGCCTCCCCCTCCCCGTTGCAGTACCGATTTTCGGACACGGGATCGCAGCAGTGAGCGCTCCAGACGCTCTGCGCATGCGCTGCCTCCCCCTCCCCGTTGCAGTACCGATTTTCGGACACGGGATGGCAGCAGTGAGCGCTCCAGACGCTTTGCGCATGCGCTGCCTCCCCCTCCCCGTTGCAGTACCGATTTTCGGACACGGGATGGCAGCAGTGAGCGCTCTAGACGCTCTGCGCATGCGCTGCCTCCCCCTCCCCGTTGCAGTACCGATTTTCGGCGGACACGGGATCGCAGCAGTGAGCGCTCCCGGGGCTCTGCGCATGCGCTGCCTCCCCTCCCCGTTGCAGTACCGATTTTCGGACACGGGATGGCAGCAGTGAGCGCTCCAGACGCTCTGCGCATGCGCTGCCTCCCCCTCCCCGTTGCACTACCGATTCTCGGACACGGGATGGCAGCAGTGAGCCCTACCGACGTTCTGCGCATGCGCTGCCTCCCCCTCCCCATTGCAGTACCGATTTTCGAGCACGGGATGGCAGTAGTGAGCGCTCCCGACGTTCTGCGCATGCGCAGCCTCCCCCCTCCCCCTTGCAGTACCGATTTTCGGACACGGGATTGGCAGCAGTGAGCGCTCCGGGGCTCTGCGCATGCGCTGCCTCCCCCTCCCCGTTGCAGTACCGATTTTCGGACACGGGATGGCAGCAGTGAGCGCTCCAGACGCTCTGCGCATGCGCTGCCTCCCCCTCCCCGTTGCAGTACCGATTTTCGGACACGGGATGGCAGCAGTGAGCGCTCCAGACGCTCTGCGCATGCGCTGCCTCCCCCTCCCCGTTGCAGTACCGATTTTCGGACACGGGATGGCAGCAGTGAGCGCTCTAGACGCTTGCGCATGCGCAGCCTCCCCCTCCCCGTTGCAGTACCGATTTTCGAACACGGGATGTCAGCAGTGAGCGCTCCAGACGCTCTGCGCATGCGCAGCCTCCCCCTCCCGGTTGCAGTACCGATTTTCGGACACGGGATGGCAGCAGTGAGCGCTCCAGACGCTCTGCGCATGCGCTGCTTCCCCCTCCCCATTGCAGTACCGATTTTCGGACACGGGATGGCAGCAGTGAGCGCTCTAGACGCTCTGCGCATGCGCAGCCTCCCCCTCCCCATTGCAGTACCGATTTTCGGACACGGGATGGCAGCAGTGAGCGCTCCCGGGGCTCTGCGCATGCGCTGCCTCCCCCTCCCCGTTGCAGTACCGAATTTCGGACACGGGATGGCAGCAGTGAGCGATCCAGACGCTCTGCGCATGCGCAGCCTCCCCCTCCCCATTGCAGTACCGATTTTCGGACACGGGATGGCAGCAGTGAGCGCTCTAGACGCTCTGCGCATGCGCAGCCTCCCCCTCCCCATTGCAGTACCGATTTTCGGACACGGGATGGCAGCAGTGAGCGCTCTAGACGCTCTGCGCATGCGCAGCCTCCCCCTCCCCATTGCAGTACCGATTTTCGGACACGGGATGGCAGCACTGAGCGCTCCAGACGCTCTGCGCATGCGCTGCCTCCCCCTCCCCATTGCAGTACCGATTTTCGGACACGGGATCGCAGCAGTGAGCGCTCCAGACGCTCTGCGCATGCGCAGCCTCCCCCTCCCCGTTGCAGTACCGATTTTCGGACACGGGATGGCAGCAGTGAGCCCTACCGACGTTCTGCGCATGCGCAGCATTCCCCTCCCGGTTGCAGTACCGATTTTCGGACACGGGATGGCAGCAGTGAGCGCTCTAGACGCTCTACGCATGCGCTGCCTCCCCCTCCCGGTTGCAGTACCGATTTTCGGACACGGGATGGCAGCAGTGAGCCCTACCGACGTTCTGCGCATGCGCAGCTTCCCCCTCCCGGTTGCAGTACCGATTTTCGGACACGGGATGGCAGCAGTGAGCCCTACCGACGTTCTGCGCATGCGCTGCCTCCCCCTCCCCATTGCAGTACCGATTTTCGAGCACGGGATGGCAGTAGTGAGCGCTCCCGACGTTCTGCGCATGCGCAGCCTCCCCCCTCCCCCTTGCAGTACCGATTTTCGGACACGGGATGGCAGCAGTGAGCGCTCTAGACGCTCTACGCATGCGCTGCCTCCCCCTCCCGGTTGCAGTACCGATTTTCGAGCACGGGATGGCAGTAGTGAGCGCTCCCGACGTTCTGCGCATGCGCAGCCTCCCCCCTCCCCCTTGCAGTACCGATATTCGGACACGGGATGGCAGCAGTGAGCGCTCCCGGGGCTCTGCGCATGCGCTGCCTCCCCCTCCCCGTTGCAGTACCGATTTTCGGACACGGGATGGCAGCAGTGAGCGCTCCAGACGCTCTGCGCATGCGCTGCCTCCCCCTCCCCGTTGCAGTACCGATTTTCGGACACGGGATGGCAGCAGTGAGCGCTCCAGACTCTTTCCGCATGTGCTGCCTCCCCCTCCCCGTTGCAGTACCGATTTTCGGACACGGGATGGCAGCAGTGAGCGCTCCAGACGCTCTGCGCATGCGCTGCCTCCCCCTCCCCGTTGCAGTACCGATTTTCGGACACGGGATGGCAGCAGTGAGCGCTCCAGACTCTTTGCGCATGTGCTGCCTCCCCCTCCCCGTTGCAGTACCGATTTTCGGACACGGGATGGCAGCAGTGAGCGCTCCAGACTCTTTGCGCATGTGCTGCCTCCCCCTCCCCGTTGCAGTACCGATTTTCGGACACGGGATGGCAGCAGTGAGCGCTCTAGACGCTTGGCGCATGCGCAACCTCCCCCTCCCCGTTGCAGTACCGATTTTCGAACACGGGATGGCAGCAGTGAGCCCTCCCGACGCTCTGCGCATGCGCTGCCTCCCCCTCCCGGTTGCAGTACCGATTTTCGGACACGGGATGTCAGCAGTGAGCGCTCCAGACGCTCTGCGCATGCGCAGCCTCCCCCTCCCGGTTGCAGTACCGATTTTCGGACACGGGATGGCAGCAGTGAGCGCTCTAGACGCTCTGCGCATGCGCTGCTTCCCCCTCCCCGTTGCAGTACCGATTTTCGGACACGGGATGGCAGCAGTGAGCCCTACCGACGTTCTGCGCATGCGCGCCCCTCCGCTGGCCGTTGCAGTACCGATATTCGGACACGGGATGGCAGCAGTGAGCGCTCCCGACGCTCTGCGCATGCGTGTCCCTGCCCGGCCGTTGCAGTACCGATTTTCGGACACGGGATGGCAGCAGTGAGCGCTCTAGACGCTCTGCGCATGCGCTGCCTCCCCCTCCCCGTTGCAGTACCGATTTTCGGACACGGGATCGCAGCAGTGAGCGCTCCAGACGCTCTGCGCATGCGCTGCCTCCCCCTCCCCGTTGCAGTACCGATTTTCGGACACGGGATGGCAGCAGTGAGCGCTCCAGACGCTTTGCGCATGCGCTGCCTCCCCCTCCCCGTTGCAGTACCGATTTTCGGACACGGGATGGCAGCAGTGAGCGCTCTAGACGCTCTGCGCATGCGCTGCCTCCCCCTCCCCGTTGCAGTACCGATTTTCGGACACGGGATCGCAGCAGTGAGCGCTCCCGGGGCTCTGCGCATGCGCTGCCTCCCCCTCCCCGTTGCAGTACCGATTTTCGGACACGGGATGGCAGCAGTGAGCGCTCCAGACGCTCTGCGCATGCGCTGCCTCCCCCTCCCCGTTGCACTACCGATTCTCGGACACGGGATGGCAGCAGTGAGCCCTACCGACGTTCTGCGCATGCGCTGCCTCCCCCTCCCCATTGCAGTACCGATTTTCGAGCACGGGATGGCAGTAGTGAGCGCTCCCGACGTTCTGCGCATGCGCAGCCTCCCCCCTCCCCCTTGCAGTACCGATTTTCGGACACGGGATGGCAGCAGTGAGCGCTCCCGGGGCTCTGCGCATGCGCTGCCTCCCCCTCCCCGTTGCAGTACCGATTTTCGGACACGGGATGGCAGCAGTGAGCGCTCCAGACGCTCTGCGCATGCGCTGCCTCCCCCTCCCCGTTGCAGTACCGATTTTCGGACACGGGATGGCAGCAGTGAGCGCTCCAGACGCTCTGCGCATGCGCTGCCTCCCCCTCCCCGTTGCAGTACCGATTTTCGGACACGGGATGGCAGCAGTGAGCGCTCTAGACGCTTGGCGCATGCGCAGCCTCCCCCTCCCCGTTGCAGTACCGATTTTCGAACACGGGATGGCAGCAGTGAGCCCTCCCGACGCTCTGCGCATGCGCTGCCTCCCCCTCCCGGTTGCAGTACCGATTTTCGGACACGGGATGTCAGCAGTGAGCGCTCCAGACGCTCTGCGCATGCGCAGCCTCCCCCTCCCGGTTGCAGTACCGATTTTCGGACACGGGATGGCAGCAGTGAGCGCTCCAGACGCTCTGCGCATGCGCTGCCTCCCCCTCCCCGTTGCAGTACCGATTTTCGGACACGGGATGGCAGCAGTGAGCGCTCCCGGGGCTCTGCGCATGCGCAGCCTCCCCCTCCCCGTTGCAGTACCGATTTTCGGACACGGGATGGCAGCAGTGAGCGCTCCAGACGCTTTGCGCATGCGCAGCCTCCCCCTCCCCGTTGCAGTACCGATTTTCGAACACGGGATGGCAGCAGTGAGCCCTCCCGACGCTCTGCGCATGCGCTGCCACCCCCTCCCCGTTGCAGTACCGATTTTCGGACACGGGATGTCAGCAGTGAGCGCTCCAGACGCTCTGCGCATGCGCTGCCTCCCCCTCCCGGTTGCAGTACCGATTTTCGGACACGGGATGGCAGCAGTGAGACCTACCGACATTCTGCGCATGCGCAGCATTCCCCTCCCGGTTGCAGTACCGATTTTCGGACACGGGATGGCAGCAGTGAGCGCTCCAGACGCTCTACGCATGCGCTGCCTCCCCCTCCCCGTTGCAGTACCGATTTTCGGACACGGGATGGCAGCAGTGAGCGCTCTCGGCGCTCTGCGCATGCGCTGCCTCCCCCTCCCCGTTGCAGTACCGATTTTCGGACACGGGATGGCAGCAGTGAGCGCTCCAGACGCTTGGCGCATGCGCAGCCTCCCCCTCCCCGTTGCAGTACCGATTTTCGGACACGGGATCGCAGCAGTGAGCGCTCCAGACGCTCTGCGCATGCGCTGCCTCCCCCTCCCCGTTGCAGTACCG
The DNA here is from genome assembly GCF_059628265.1 of Tinamus guttatus. Lineage (NCBI taxonomy): Eukaryota > Metazoa > Chordata > Aves > Tinamiformes > Tinamidae > Tinamus > Tinamus guttatus. The sequence goes on from NW_028289348.1 coordinate 24,768, forward strand.
ATTTTCGGACACGGGATGGCAGCAGTGAGCGCTCCCGACGCTGCGCGCATGCGCAGCCTCCCCCTCCCCATTGCAGTACCGATTTTCGGACACGGGATGGCAGCAGTGAGCGCTCCAGACGCTCTGCGCATGCGCTGCCTCCCCCTCCCCGTTGCAGTACCGATTTTCGGACACGGGATGGCAGCAGTGAGCGCTCCAGACGCTTTGCGCATGCGCAGCCTCCCCCTCCCCGTTGCAGTACCGATTTTCGGACACGGGATGGCAGCAGTGAGCGCTCTAGACGCTCTGCGCATGCGCAGCCTCCCCCTCCCCATTGCAGTACCGATTTTCGGACACGGGATGGCAGCAGTGAGCGCTCTAGACGCTCTGCGCATGCGCTGCCTCCCCCTCCCCATTGCAGTACCGATTTTCGGACACGGGATCGCAGCAGTGAGCCCTACCGACGTTCTCCGCATGCGCTGCCTCCCCCTCCCCGTTGCAGTACCGATTTTCGAACACGGGATGGCAGCAGTGAGCCCTACCGACGTTCTGCGCATGCGCTGACTCCCCCTCCCCGTTGCAGTACCGATATTCGGACACGGGATGGCAGCAGTGAGCCCTACCGACGCTCTGCGCATGCGCTGCCTCCCCCTCCCCGTTGCAGTACCGATTTTCGGACACGGGATGGCAGCAGTGAGCGCTCCAGACGCTCTGCGCATGCGCAGCCTCCCCCTCCCCGTTGCAGTACCGATTTTCGGACACGGGATGGCAGCAGTGAGCGCTCCAGACGCTTTGCGCATGCGCAGCCTCCCCCTCCCCGTTGCAGTACCGATTTTCGGACACGGGATGGCAGCAGTGAGCCCTCCCGACGCTCCGCGCATGCGCAGCCTCCCCCTCCCGGTTGCAGTACCGATTTTCGGACACGGGATGGCAGCAGTGAGCGCTCCAGACGCTTTGCGCATGCGCAGCCTCCCCCTCCCCGTTGCAGTACCGATTTTCGAACACGGGATGGCAGCAGTGAGCCCTACCGACGTTCTGCGCATGCGCAGCATTCCCCTCCCGGTTGCAGTACCGATTTTCGGACACGGGATGGCAGCAGTGAGCGCTCTAGACGCTCTGCGCATGCGCAGCCTCCCCCTCCCCATTGCAGTACCGATTTTCGGACACGGGATGGCAGCAGTGAGCGCTCTCGGCGCTCTGCGCATGCGCTGCCTCCCCCTCCCCGTTGCAGTACCGATTTTCGGACACGGGATCGCAGCAGTGAGCGCTCCAGACGCTCTGCGCATGCGCTGCCTCCCCCTCCCCGTTGCAGTACCGATTTTCGGACACGGGATGGCAGCAGTGAGCGCTCTAGACGCTCTGCGCATGCGTAGCCTCCCCCTCCCCGTTGCAGTACCGATTTTCGGACACGGGATGGCAGCAGTGAGCCCTACCGACGCTGCGCGCATGCGCAGCCTCCCCCTCCCCATTGCAGTACCGATTTTCGGACACGGGATGGCAGCAGTGAGCGCTCCAGACGCTCTGCGCATGCGCTGCCTCCCCCTCCCCGTTGCAGTACCGATTTTCGGACACGGGATGGCAGCAGTGAGCGCTCCAGACGCTTTGCGCATGCGCAGCCTCCCCCTCCCCGTTGCAGTACCGATTTTCGAACACGGGATGGCAGCAGTGAGCCCTCCCGACGCTCTGCGCATGCGCTGCCTCCCCCTCCCCGTTGCAGTACCGATTTTCGGACACGGGATGGCAGCAGTGAGCGCTCCAGACGCTCTGCGCATGCGCAGCCTCCCCCTCCCGGTTGCAGTACCGATTTTCGGACACGGGATGGCAGCAGTGAGCGCTCTAGACGCTCTGCGCATGCGCTGCTTCCCCCTCCCCATTGCAGTACCGATTTTCGGACACGGGATGGCAGCAGTGAGCGCTCTAGACGCTCTGCGCATGCGCAGCCTCCCCCTCCCCATTGCAGTACCGATTTTCGGACACGGGATGGCAGCAGTGAGCGCTCTCGGCGCTCTGCGCATGCGCTGCCTCCCCCTCCCCATTGCAGTACCGATTTTCGGACACGGGATGGCAGCAGTGAGCGCTCTCGGCGCTCTGCGCATGCGCTGCCTCCCCCTCCCCATTGCAGTACCGATTTTCGGACACGGGATCGCAGCAGTGAGCCCTACCGACGTTCTGCGCATGCGCTGCCTCCCCCTCCCCGTTGCAGTACCGATTTTCGAACACGGGATGGCAGCAGTGAGCCCTACCGACGTTCTGCGCATGCGCAGCATTCCCCTCCCGGTTGCAGTACCGATTTTCGGACACGGGATGGCAGCAGTGAGCGCTCCAGACGCTCTGCGCATGCGCTGCCTCCCCCTCCCCGTTGCAGTACCGATCTTCGGACACGGGATTGCAGCAGTGAGCTCTACCGACGTTCTGCGCATGCGCAGCATTCCCGTCCCGGTTGCAGTACCGATTTTCGGACACGGGATGGCAGCAGTGAGCGCTCTAGACGCTCTGCGCATGCGCAGCCTCCCCCTCCCCGTTGCAGTACCGATTTTCGGACACGGGATGGCAGCAGTGAGCGCTCTCGGCGCTCTGCGCATGCGCTGCCTCCCCCTCCCCATTGCAGTACCGATTTTCGGACACGGGATCGCAGCAGTGAGCCCTACCGACGTTCTGCGCATGCGCTGCCTCCCCCTCCCCGTTGCAGTACCGATTTTCGAACACGGGATGGCAGCAGTGAGCCCTACCGACGTTCTGCGCATGCGCTGCCTCCCCCTCCCCGTTGCAGTACCGATATTCGGACACGGGATGGCAGCAGTGAGCGCTCTAGACGCTCTGCGCATGCGTAGCCTCCCCCTCCCCGTTGCAGTACCGATTTTCGGACACGGGATGGCAGCAGTGAGCCCTACCGACGCTGCGCGCATGCGCAGCCTCCCCCTCCCCATTGCAGTACCGATTTTCGGACACGGGATGGCAGCAGTGAGCGCTCCAGACGCTCTGCGCATGCGCTGCCTCCCCCTCCCCGTTGCAGTACCGATTTTCGGACACGGGATGGCAGCAGTGAGCGCTCCAGACGCTTTGCGCATGCGCAGCCTCCCCCTCCCCGTTGCAGTACCGATTTTCGAACACGGGATGGCAGCAGTGAGCCCTCCCGACGCTCTGCGCATGCGCTGCCTCCCCCTCCCCGTTGCAGTACCGATTTTCGGACACGGGATGGCAGCAGTGAGCGCTCCAGACGCTCTGCGCATGCGCAGCCTCCCCCTCCCGGTTGCAGTACCGATTTTCGGACACGGGATGGCAGCAGTGAGCGCTCTAGACGCTCTGCGCATGCGCTGCTTCCCCCTCCCCATTGCAGTACCGATTTTCGGACACGGGATGGCAGCAGTGAGCGCTCTAGACGCTCTGCGCATGCGCAGCCTCCCCCTCCCCATTGCAGTACCGATTTTCGGACACGGGATGGCAGCAGTGAGCGCTCTCGGCGCTCTGCGCATGCGCTGCCTCCCCCTCCCCATTGCAGTACCGATTTTCGGACACGGGATGGCAGCAGTGAGCGCTCTCGGCGCTCTGCGCATGCGCTGCCTCCCCCTCCCCATTGCAGTACCGATTTTCGGACACGGGATCGCAGCAGTGAGCCCTACCGACGTTCTGCGCATGCGCTGCCTCCCCCTCCCCGTTGCAGTACCGATTTTCGAACACGGGATGGCAGCAGTGAGCCCTACCGACGTTCTGCGCATGCGCAGCATTCCCCTCCCGGTTGCAGTACCGATTTTCGGACACGGGATGGCAGCAGTGAGCGCTCCAGACGCTCTGCGCATGCGCTGCCTCCCCCTCCCCGTTGCAGTACCGATCTTCGGACACGGGATTGCAGCAGTGAGCTCTACCGACGTTCTGCGCATGCGCAGCATTCCCGTCCCGGTTGCAGTACCGATTTTCGGACACGGGATGGCAGCAGTGAGCGCTCTAGACGCTCTGCGCATGCGCTGCCTCCCCCTCCCCGTTGCAGTACCGATTTTCGGACACGGGATGGCAGCAGTGAGCGCTCTCGGCGCTCTGCGCATGCGCTGCCTCCCCCTCCCCATTGCAGTACCGATTTTCGGACACGGGATCGCAGCAGTGAGCCCTACCGACGTTCTGCGCATGCGCTGCCTCCCCCTCCCCGTTGCAGTACCGATTTTCGAACACGGGATGGCAGCAGTGAGCCCTACCGACGTTCTGCGCATGCGCTGCCTCCCCCTCCCCGTTGCAGTACCGATATTCGGACACGGGATGGCAGCAGTGAGCGCTCTAGACGCTCTGCGCATGCGCAGCCTCCCCCTCCCCGTTGCAGTACCGATTTTCGGACACGGGATGGCAGTAGTGAGCGCTCCAGACGCTTTGCGCATGCGCAGCCTCCCCCTCCCCGTTGCAGTACCGATTTTCGGACACGGGATGGCAGCAGTGAGCGCTCTAGACGCTCTGCGCATGCGCAGCCTCCCCCTCCCCATTGCAGTACCGATTTTCGGACACGGGATGGCAGCAGTGAGCGCTCTCGGCGCTCTGCGCATGCGCTGCCTCCCCCTCCCCGTTGCAGTACCGATTTTCGGACACGGGATGGCAGCAGTGAGGGCTCCAGACGCTTGGCGCATGCGCAGCCTCCCCCTCCCCGTTGCAGTACCGATTTTCGGACACGGGATGGCAGCAGTGAGCGCTCTAGACGCTCTGCGCATGCGCAGCCTCCCCCTCCCCATTGCAGTACCGATTTTCGGACACGGGATGGCAGCAGTGAGCGCTCCAGACGCTCTGCGCATGCGCTGCCTCCCCCTCCCCGTTGCAGTACCGATTTTCGGACACGGGATGGCAGCAGTGAGCGCTCCCGACGCTGCGCGCATGCGCAGCCTCCCCCTCCCCATTGCAGTAGCGATTTTCGGACACGGGATGGCAGCAGTGAGCGCTCTAGACGCTCTGCGCATGCGCAGCCTCCCCCTCCCCATTGCAGTACCGATTTTCGGACACGGGATGGCAGCAGTGAGCGCTCCAGACGCTTGGCGCATGCGCAGCCTCCCCCTCCCCGTTGCAGTACCGATTTTCGGACACGGGATGGCAGCAGTGAGCGCTCCAGACGCTTGGCGCATGCGCAGCCTCCCCCTCCCCGTTGCAGTACCGATTTTCGGACACGGGATGGCAGCAGTGAGCGCTCCAGACGCTTGGCGCATGCGCAGCCTCCCCCTCCCCGTTGCAGTACCGATTTTCGGACACGGGATGGCAGCAGTGAGCGCTCCAGACGCTCTGCGTATGCGCAGCTTCCCCCTCCCCATTGCAGTACCGATTTTCGGACACGGGATGGCAGCAGTGAGCGCTCCCGACGCTGCGCGCATGCGCAGCCTCCCCCTCCCGGTTGCAGTACCGATTTTCGGACACGGGATGGCAGCAGTGAGCGCTCCAGACGCTCTACGCATGCGCTGCCTCCCCCTCCCGGTTGCAGTACCGATTTTCGGACACGGGATGGCAGCAGTGAGCCCTACCGACGTTCTGCGCATGCGCTGCCTCCCCCTCCCGGTTGCAGTACCGATATTCGGACACGGGATGGCAGCAGTGAGCGCTCTAGACGCTCTGCGCATGCGCAGCCTCCCCCTCCCCATTGCAGTACCGATTTTCGGACACGGGATGGCAGCAGTGAGCGCTCCAGACGCTCTGCGCATGCGCTGCCTCCCCCTCCCCGTTGCAGTACCGATTTTCGGACACGGGATGGCAGCAGTGAGCGCTCCCGACGCTGCGCGCATGCGCAGCCTCCCCCTCCCCATTGCAGTACCGATTTTCGGACACGGGATGGCAGCAGTGAGCGCTCCAGACGCTCTGCGCATGCGCTGCCTCCCCCTCCCCGTTGCAGTACCGATTTTCGGACACGGGATGGCAGCAGTGAGCGCTCCAGACGCTTTGCGCATGCGCAGCCTCCCCCTCCCCGTTGCAGTACCGATTTTCGAACACGGGATGGCAGCAGTGAGCCCTCCCGACGCTCTGCGCATGCGCTGCCTCCCCCTCCCCGTTGCAGTACCGATTTTCGGACACGGGATGTCAGCAGTGAGCGCTCCAGACGCTCTGCGCATGCGCAGCCTCCCCCCGGCCGTGGCCGTACCGATTTTCGGACACGGGATGGCAGCAGTGAGCGCTCCAGACGCTCTGCGCATGCGCTGCCTCCCCCTCCCCCTTGCAGTACCGATTTTCGGACACGGGATGGCAGCAGTGAGCCCTCTAGACGCTCTGCGCATGCGCAGCCTCCCCCTCCCCGTTGCAGTACCTATGGTGGTTATAGGGGGCCCTAGGGGAGCTCTAGGTGGTCCTATGGGGGCTATAGGGGATCCTATAGGAGCTCTAGGGGGGCAATAGGAGCGCTAGGAGTTCCTGTGGGAGCTATAATGGGTACTATGGGAGGTCTCGGGGGTCCTATGGGGGCTATAGAGTGTCCTATGTTGGTTTTCAGGGACCGGAAGGGAGCTCTAGGGGGCCCTATGGGGGCTACAGGAGGTCTTATGGGAGCTCTAGGGGTCCTACGGGGCCTATAGGGGGTCCTATGGTGGTTATAGGGGACCCTGTGGGAGCTCTAGGGCATCCTATGGGCACTGTAGAGGGTCCTATAGGAGGTCTAGGGGGGCTATAGAAGCTCTAGGAGGTCATAAGGGGGCTCTAGGGGGTCCCACGGGGGCTCTACGGGGTCCTAAGGGGGTTATAGGGTGTCCTAGGGGAGCTCTACGGCATCCCGTGGAGCTCTAGGGGGTCCTATGGGGGCTTTACGGGGTTCTATGGGAGCTCTGGGGGTCCAGTGGGGGCTATAGGGGGCCCTATGGGAGCTCTAGGAGGCCCTATGAGGGTTATACGGGGTCCTATAGGAGTTCTTGGGAGTCCTATGGGGGCTCTAGGGGGTCCTATGGGAGTTCTAGGGGGTCCTATGGGGGCTATTGGGGGTCCTAGGGGAGCTCTAGGGGATCCTATGGGGGCGATAGGGCATCCTATGGGGACTATAGGGGATCCTATAGGAGCTCTAGGGGGGCTATAGGAGCTCTAGGGGGCCCTATGGGGGCTATAGGGGGTCCTAGGGGAGCTATAGGGGGGCCTAGGGGAGCTGCAGGGGGCCCTATGGGGGCTATAGGGCATCCTATGGGGACTATAGGGAGTCCTATGGGAGCTCTAGGAGGTCCTATGGGGCTTATACGGGTTCCGATGGTGGTTATAGGGGGTCCTAGGGGAGCTCTGGGGGTCCTGTTGGGCCTCTAGGGGGCACTATGGGGGCTCTTAGGGGTCCTATGGTGGTTATAGGTGGCCCTATGGGAGCTCACGGGCATCCTATGGGGACTATAGGGGATCCTATAGAAGCTCTAGGGGGGCTATAGGAGCTCTAGGGGTTCCTATGGGACTCTAGGGGGTCCTATGGGAGTTCTAGGGGGCCCTATGGGGGTTATAGCGGGTCCTAGGTGAGCTCTAGGGGGTGCTATGGGGGCTCTAGGGGGTCCTATGGGAGTTCTAGGGGGTCCTATGGGGGCTATAGGGGGTCCTAGGGGAGCTCTGGGGGTCCTGTGGGGGCTCTAGGGGGGCTATAGTGGGTCCTATGGAGGTTATAGGGGACCCTATGGGAGCTCTAGGGCATCCTATGGGGACTATCGAGGGTCATATAGGAGGTTTAGGGGTCCTATAGGAGCTCTAGGGGGTCCTATGGGGGCTCTAGGGGGTCGTATGGGGCCTATATGGGGTCCTATGATGGTTATAGGGGGCCCTAGGGGAGATCTAGGGGGCCCTATGGGGGCTATAGGGGGTCCTATGGGAGCTCTAGGGGTCCTAGGGGAACTCTAGGGAGCCCTAAGGGGGCTATAGGACATCCTATGGGGACTATAGGGAGTCCTATAGGAGCTCTAGGAGGTCCTATGGGGCCTATACGGGGTCCTATGGTGGTTATAGGGTGTCCTAGGGGAGCTCTGGGGGCCCTGTGGGGGCTCTAGGGCATCCTATGGGGACTATAGGAGATCCTATAGGAGCTCTAGGGGGCCATAAGAGCTCTAGGGGTTCCTATGGGGGCCATAGGGGGTCCTATGGGAGCTCTACGGGGTCCTATGGGGGTTAAAGGGGGTCCTAGGTGAGCTCTGGGGGGTCCTAGGGAACTCTAGGGGGCCCTATGGGGGCTATAGGGCATCCTATGGTGGTTATAGGGGGCCCTAGGAGAGCTCTAAGCGTCCTATGGGAGCTCTAGGAGGCCCGGTGGGGGCTATAGGGGTCATAGGGGAGCTCCGGGGTACCCGTGGGGTCTCTAGGGGGCCCTATGGGGGCTATAGTGGGTCCTATGGTTGCTATAGGGGTCCCGAAGGGGCTATAGGGGGTCCTAGGGCAGAACTGGGTGTCCTAGGGGGGCTATAGGGGGTTCTATGGTGGTTATAGGGCGCGCTGGGGGAGTTCTAAGGGGTCCTATGGGGTCTATCGGGGGTCCTATAGGAGCTCTAGGGGGTCTATAGGAGCTGTAGGGGGTCCTATGGGGGCTATAGGGGGTCCTATGGGAGCTCTAGGGGGCCCTATCGGAGTTATAGGGGGTCCTAGGGGAGCTCTGGGGGTCCTGTGGGGGCTCTAGGGGGCCCTACGGGGACTACAGTGGGTCCTAGGGGAGCTCTAGGGGGCCCTATGGGAGCTCTAGGGCATCCTATGGGGACTATAGAGAATCCTAAAGAAGCTCTAGGGGGTTCTATCGGGGCTATAGGGGGTCCTATGGGAGCTCTAGGGGGCCCTAGGAGGGTTATAGAGGGTCCTAGGGGAACTCTGAGGGGTCCTAGGGGAGCTCTAGGGGGTCCTGTGGGGGCTATAGGGGGTCCTATCGGAGCTCTGGCGGTCCTAGGGGAGCTCTAGGGGGTCGTATGGGGGTATAGGGGGTCCTAGGGGAGATCTGGGGGTCCTATGGGGGCTATAGGGAGTCCTTGGGGAGCTCTGGTGGTACTAGGGGAGCTCTAGGGCGTCCTATGGGAGCTCTAGGGGGTCCTATGGGAGCTCTAGGGGGTCCTATGGGAGCTATAGAGAGTCCTGTGGTGGTTATAGGGGACCCTATGGGAGCTCTAGGGCGTCCTATGGGCACTACAGAGGGTCCTATAGCAGGTCTAGGGGGGCTATAGGACCTCTAGGGGGTCGTATGGGAGCTCTAGGGGGCCCTATGGGGGTTATAGGGTGTCCTAGGGGAGCTCTAGGGCATCCCATGGAGCTCTAGGGGGTCCTATGGGGGCTATAGGGGGTTCTGTAGGAGCTCTGGGGGTCCTGTGGGGGCTATAGGAGGCCTTATGGGAGCTCTAGGGGGCCCTATGAGGGTTATAGCGGGTACTAGGGGAGCTCTAGGGGGTCCTATGGGAGCTGTAGGGGGTGCTATGGGAGTTCTAGGGGGTCCTATGGGGGCTATAGGGGGTCCTATAGGAGATCTACGGGGTCTATAGGAGCTCTAGGGGGTCCTATGGAGCCTACATGGGGTCCTATGGTGGTTATAGGGGTCCCTAGGGGAGCTCTAGGGGGCCCAATGGGGGCTATAGGGCATCCTATGGTGGTTATAGGGGGCCCTAGGGGAGCTCTGGGGGGTCCTAGGGGAGCTCTAGGGGATCCTATGGGGGCTCTAGATGGTCCTAGCAGAGCTCTAGGGAGCCCTGTGGGAGCTATAGGGGGTCCTAGGGGAGCTCTGAGGGTCCTAGGGGAGCTCTAGGGGGCCCTATGGGGGCTATAGGGCATCCTAGGGGGAGTATAGGGGGTCCTATAGGAGCTTTTGGGGGGGCTATAGGAGCTCTAGGGGGCCCTATGGGGTCTATAGGGCATCCTATGGTGGTTATAGGGGGCCCTATGGGAGCTCAAGTGGTCCTATGGGGGCTATAGGGGGTCATAGGGGAGCTCTAGAGAGCCCTATGGGAGCTATAGGGGGTCCTTGGGGAGCTGTGGGGGTCCTAGGGGAGCTCTAGGGGGCCCTATAGGGCCTATAATGGGTCCTATGGTGGTTATAGTGGGTCCTACGGGAGCTCTGCTGGTCCTGTGGGGCCTCTAGTGGGCCCTATGGGGGCTCTTAGGGGTCCTTTGGTGGTTATAGGTGGCCCTATGGGAGCTCTAGGGCATCCTATGGGGACTATAACGGATCCTATAGAAGCTCTAGGGGGGCTATAGGAGCCCTAGGGGTTCCTATGGGGGCTCTAGGGGGTCCTATGGGAGCTCTAGGGGGTCCTAGGGGAGGTCTAGAGGACGCTATGGGAGCTCTAGGACATCCTATGGGGACTATAGAGAACCCTAAAGAAGGTCTAGGGGGTTCTAACGGGGCTATAGTGGGTCCTATGGGGGTTAGCTCTGGGGGCCCTAGGAGGGTTATAGAGGGTCCTAGGGGAACTCTAGGGGGCCCTATGGGGGCAATAAGGGGTCTTATGATGCTTATAGGGGGCCCTATGGGAGTTCTAGGGCATACTATGGGGAATATAGGGGATCCTATAGGAGCTCTAGGGGGGCAATAGGACCTCTAGGAGTTCCTATAGGAGCTATAGGGGGTACTATGGGAGGTCTAGGGGGTCCTATGGGGGCTATAGAAAGTCCTATGGTGGTTATCGGGGGCCCTAAGGGAGCTCTAGGGGGCCCTATGGGGGCTCTACGGGGTCCTATGAGAGCTCTGGAGGTCCAAGGGGGACTATAGGGGGTCCTATGGTGGTTATAGGGGGACCTGGCGGAGTTCTAGGGGGTCCTATGGGGGCTATAGAGGGTCCTATGGGGGTTATAGAGTTCCCTATGGGAGCTCTAGGGCACCCTATGGGGACAAAAGGGGGTCCTATAGGAGCTCTAGGAGGTCTATAGGAGCTCTCGGGGGTCCTATGGGGCTATAGAGGGTCCTATGGCGGTTATAGGGGGCCCCAGGGGAGCTCTAGGGCGTCCTATGGGAGCTCTAGGTGGCCCGGTGGGGGCTATAGGGGGTCGTAGGGGAGCTCTGGGGATCCCGTGGGGTCTCTAGGGCGCCCTATGGGGGCTATAGTGGGTCCTATGGTGGCTATAGGGGGCCCTAACGGAGCTCTAGGGGGCCCAATGGGGGCTATAGGGGGTCCTAGGGGAGCAATGGGGGTCCTAGGGGAGCTCTAGGGGGTCCTATTGGGGCTACAGGGCATCCGATGGGGACTATAGGGGGTCCTATAGGAGCTCTAGGGGGGCTATAGGAGCTCTAGGGGGTCCTATGGTGGTTTTCGGGGGCCCTAAGGGGGCTATAGGGGGTCCTATGGGGGCTATAGGGGGTCTTAGGTGAGCCCCAGGGGGTCCTAGGGGAGATGTGGGGTTCCTATGGGGGCTATAGGGCCTCCTATGGGAGCTCTAGGGGGTCCTATGGGGGCTATAGAGGGTCCTATGGTGGTTATAGGGGGCCATAGGGAAGCTCTAGGGCATCCTATGGGAGCTCTAAGAGGCTCTATGGGGGCTATAGGGGGTCCTATGGGAGCTCTAGGGCGCCCTATGAGGGTTATAGAGGGTCCAAGGGGAACTCTAGGGCATTCTATGGAAGCTCTAGGGGGTCCTATGGGGGCTATAGAGGGTCCTATGGTGGTTATAGTGGGCCCTAGGGGAGCTCTAGGGTGTCCCATGAAGCTCTAGGGTGTCTATAGGAGCTCTACGGGGTCCTAAGAGGGCTCTAGGGGCTCCTAGGGGAGCTCTAGGGGGCCCTATGGGGGCAATAAGGGGTCCTATGATGGTTATAGGGGGCCCTAGGGGAGCTCTAGGGGAATTCTATGGGGAATATAGGGGATCCTATAGGACCTCTACGGGGTCTTATGGGGACTCTATGGAGTCCTATGGTGGTTATAGGGGGCCCTAGGGGAGCTCTAGGGGGCCCGATGGGGACTATAGGGGGTCCTAGGGCAGATCTGGGGGTCCTGTGGGGGCTATAGGGGGTTCTATGGTGGTTATAGGGCGCGCTGGGGGAGTTCTAGGGGATCCTATAGGGGCTATAGAGGGTCCTATGGTGGTTATAGCGTGCCCTATGGGAGCTCTAGGGCATCCTATGGGGTCTATCGGGGGTCCTATAGGAGCTCTAGGGGGTCCTATGGGGGTTATAGGGGGTCCTAGGGGAGCTCTGGGGGTCCTATGGGAGCTCTGGGGGGCCCTGTGGGGGCTATAGGGGGTCCTAGGGGAGCTATAAGGGGTCCTAGGGGAGCTCCAGGGGGCCCTGTGGGGGTTATAGGGCATCCTATGGGGACAATAGGGAGTCTTATAGGAGCTCTAGGAGGTCCTATGGGGCCTATACAGGGTCCTATTGTGCTTATAGGTGGTCTTAGGGGAGCTCTGGGGGTCCTGCGGGGCCTCTAGAGGGCCCTATGGGAGCTCTAGGGCATCCTATGGGGACTATAGGGGATCCTATAGAAGCTCTAGGGGAGCTATAGGAGCTCTAGGGGTTCCTATGGGGGCTCTAGGGGGTCCTAGGGGGGCTATAGGAGGTCCTATGGTGGTTATAGGGGACCCTATAGGAGCTCTAGGGCATTCTATGGGGACTATAGAGGGTCATATAGGAGGTTATAGGGGGCTATAGGAGCTCAAGGGGGTCCTGCGGGGCCTCTAGGGGGCCCTATGGGAGCTCTAGGGCATCCTATGGGGACTATAGGGGATCCTATAGAAGCTCTAGGGGAGCTATAGGAGCTCTAGGGGTTCCTATGGGGGCTCTAGGGGATCCTATGGGAATTCTAGGGGGCCCTATGGGGGTTATAGGGAGTCCTAGGGGAGCTCTGGGGGTCCTGTGAGGGCTCTAGGTCATCCTATGGGGACTATAGGGGATCCTATAGAAGCTCTAGGGGGGCTATAGGAGCTCTAGGGGTTCCTATGGGGGTTGTAGGGGGTCCTATGGGAGTTCTAGGGGGCCCTATGGGGGTTATAGGGGGTCCTAGGGGAGCTCTTGGGGGTCCTAGGGGAGCTATAGGGGGCCCTATGGGGGCTATAGGGGGTCCTATGGGGGCTCTTAGGGGTCCTACGGGGGCTCTAGGGGGTCCTACGGGGGCTCTAGGGGGCCCTAGGGGAGCTCTAGGAGGCCCTAGGGGAGCTCTAGGGGGTCCTATGGGAGCTTTAGGGGGTCCTATGGGAGATCTGGAGGTCCTAGGGGAGCTATAGGGGGTCCTATGGTGGTTATAGGGGTCCCTGGGGGAGTTCTAGGGGGTGCTATGGGGGCTATAGGGCGTCCTATGGGAGTTCTAGGGGGTCCTATGGGGCCTATAGAGGGTCCTATGGTGGTTATAGTTGGCCCTATGGGAGCTCTAGGACATCCTATGGGGTCTATAGGAGTTACTATAAGAGCTCTAGGGGGTCTATAGGAGCTCTAGGAGGTCCTATGGGGGCTATAGGGCATCCTGTGGGGGCTCTAGGGGGCCATATGCGGGCTAAAGGGGGTCCTATGGAGGTTATAGGGGACCCTATGGGAGAACTAGGGCATCCTATGGGCACTATAGAGGGTCCTATAGGAGGTCTAGGGGGCCTATAGGAGCTCCATGGGTTCCTATGGGAGCTATAGGGGGTACTATGGGAGCTATTGGGGGCCCTATGAGGGCTATATGGGGTCCTAGGGGAGCTCTGGGGGTCCTATGGGGACTATAGGGGGTCCTATGGGAGCTCTGGGGGTCCTAGGGGAACTCTAGGGAGCCCTATGGGGGCTATAGGACATCCTATGGGGACTATAGGGAGTCCTATAGGAGCTCTAGGAGGTCCTATGGGGCCTATACGGGGTCCTATGGTGGTTATAGGGTGTCCTAGGGGAGCTCTGGGGGCCCTGTGGGGGCTCTAGGGCATCCTATGGGGACTATAGGAGATCCTATAGGAGCTCTAGGGGGCCATAAGAGCTCTAGGGGTTCCTATGGGGGCCATAGGGGGTCCTATGGGAGCTCTAGGGAGTCCTATGGGGGTTAAAGGGGGTCCTAGGCGAGCTCTGGGGGGTCCTAGGGGAGCTCTAGGGCATCCTATGGGGACTATAGAGGGTCATATAGGAGGTTTAGGGGGCTATAGGAGCTCTAGGGGGTCCTATGGGGGCTCTAGGGCGTCCTAGGGGGGTTATACGGGGTCCTATGGGAGCCCTAGGGGGTCCTATGCGGGCTTTAGGGTGTCATAGGGGATCTCTAGGGTGCCCTATGGGGGCAATAAGGGGTCCTTTGATGGTTATAGGGGGCCCTATGGGAGCTTTAGGGCATTCTATGGGGAATATAGGGGATTATATAGGAGCTCTAGGGGGGCAATAGGAGCTCTAGGAGTTCCTCTGGGAGCTATAGGCGGTACTATGGGAGGTCTAGGGGGTCCTATGGGGGCTATAGAGTGTCCTATGGTGGTTATCGGGGGCCCTAAGGGAGCTCTAGGGGGTCCTATGGGGGCTATAGGGGGTCCAATTGGGAGCTCTGGGGGTCCTAGGGGAGCTCTAGGGGGTCCTATGGGGGCTATAGGGGGTCCAATTGGGAGCTCTGGGGGTCCTAGGGGAGCTCTAGGGGGTCCTATGGGAGCTCTGGCGGTCCTAGGGGAGCTCTAGGGGGTTGTATGGGGGCTATAGGGGGTCCTAGGGGAGCTCTGGGTATCCCGTGGGGTCTCTAGGGGGTCCTATGGTGGTTATAGGTGGCCCTATGGGAGCTCTAGGGCATCCTATGGGGACTATAGGGGATCCTATAAGAGCTCTAGGGGGCCATAAGAGCTCTAGGGGTTCCTATGGGGGCCATAGGGGGTCCTATGGGAGCTCTAGGAGGTTCTCTGGGGGCTATAGGGGGTCCTAGGGGAGCTCTGGGGGTCCTAGTGGAACTCTAGGGAGCCCTATGGGGGCTATAGGACATCCTATGGGGACTATAGGGAGTCCTATAGGAGCTCTAGGAGGTCCTATGGGGCCTATACGGGGTCCTATGGTGGTTATAGGGTGTCCTAGGGGAGCTCTGGCGGCCCTGTGGGGGCTCTAGGGCATCCTATGGTGTCTATAGGGGGTCCTATAGGAGCTCTAGGGGGTTTTTAGGAGTTCTAGGGGGTCCAATGGGGGCTATAGGGCGTCCTATGGGAGCTCTAGGGGTCCTATGGGGGCTATAGGGGGTTCTGTTGGAGCTCTGGGGTTCCTGTGGGGGCTATAGGGGGCCTTATGCGAGCTCTAGGCGGGCCTAAGAGGGTTATAGCGGGTCCTAGGGGAGCTCTAGGGGGCCCTATGGGGGCTATAGGGGGTCCTATGGAGGTTATAGGGGACCCAATGGGAGCTCTAGGGCATCCTATGGGCACTACAGAGGGTCCCATAGAAGGTCTAGGGGGGCTATGGGACCTCTAGGGGGTCCTTGGGGGCTATAGGGGGTCCTAGTGGAGCTCTGGGGGTCCTATGGGAGCTCTAGTCATCCTATGGGGACTATAGAGAATCCTATAGAAGCTCTAGGGGGCTCTATCGGGGCTATAGGGGGTCCTATGGGAGCTCTAGGGGGCCCTATGAGGGTTATAGAGGGTCCTATGGTGGTTATAGGAGGCCCTAGGGGACATCTAGGGGGCCCTATGGGGGCTATAGGGGGTCCTAGGGGAGCTCTGGGGGTCCTAGGGGAAATCTAGGGGGCCCTATGGGGGCTATAGGGCATCCTATGGTGGTTATAGGGGGCCCTAGGGGAGCTCCAGGTGGTCCTAGGGGAGCTCCAGGGGGCCCTATGGGGGTTATAGGGCATCCTATGGGGACAATAGGGAGTCCTATAGGAGCTCTAGGAGGTCCTATGGGGCCCATACAGGGTCCTATTGTGGTTATAGGGGGTCCTAGGGGAGCTCTGGGGGTCCTGTGAGGGCTCTAGGTCATCCTATGGGGACTATAGAGAATCCTATAGAAGCTCTAGGGGGTTCTATGGGGGCTCTTAGGGGTCCTATGGTGGTTATAGGTGGTCCTATGGGAGCTCTAGGGCATCCTATGGGGACTATAGGGGATCCTATAGAAGCTCTAGGGGGGCTATAGGAGCTCTAGGGGTTCCTATGGGGGTTGTAGGGGTCCTATGGGAGTTCTAGGGGGCCCTATGGGGGTTATAGGGGGTCCTAGGGGAGCTCTTGGGGGTCCTAGGGGAGCTATAGGGGGCCCTATAGGGGCTGTAGGGGGTCCTAGGGGAGCTCTGGGGGTCCTATGGGAGCTCTAGGGAGCCCTATGGGAGCTATGGGGGTTTCTAGGGGAGCTCTAGGGCATGCTATGGGAGCTCTAGGGGATCCTATGGGGGCTCTGGGGGAGTTATAGGAGCTTTAGGGGGTCCTATGGGGGCTATAGAAGGTCCTATGGTGGTTATAGGGGGCCCTAGGGGAGCTCTAGGGCGTCCCATGGAGCTCTAGGGGGCCTTATGGGGGCTCTAGAGGGTCCTATGGGAGCTATAGGGTTCCCTATGGGAGCCATAGGGGGTCCTAGGGGAGCTCTGATGGTCCTAGGGGAGCTCTAGGGGTCTATGGGGGTTATAGTGTGACCTATGGGAGGTCTAGGGCATCCTATGGGGACTACAGGGGGTCCTATAGGAGCTCTAGGGGGTCTATAGGAGCTCTAGGGGGTCCTATGGGGGCTCTAGGGGGTCCTATGGGAGTTCTAGGGGGCACTATGAGGGTTATAGAGGGTCCTAGGGGAACTCTGGGGGGTCCTAGGGGAGCTCTAGGGGGTCCTATGGGGGCTATAGGGGGTCCTATGGGGGCTATAGGGGGTCCTAGGGGAGCTCTAGGGAGCCCTATTGGGGCTATAGGGGTTCTAGGAGAGCTCTGGGGGTCCTAGGGGAGCTTCAGGGTGCCCTATGGGGGCTATAGGTCATCCTATGGTGGTTATAGGGGGTCCTAGGGGAGCTCTGGGGGTCCTGTGGGGGCTCTAGGGGGCCCTATAGGGGCAATAAGGGGTCCTATGTTGGTTATAGGGGGCTGTATTGGAACTCTAGGGCATTCTATGGGGAATATAGGGGATCCTATAGGAGGTTTAGGGGGGCTATAGGATCTCTAGGGGTTCCCATGGGGGCTCTAGGGGGTCCTAGGGCAGCTCCAGGGGGCCCTATGGGGGCTATAGGGCATCCTATGGGGACTATAGGGAGTCCTATAGGAGCTCTAGGAGGTCCTATGGGGCCTACACGGGGTCCTCTGGTGGTTATAGGGGGTCCTAGGGGAGCTCTGGGGTCCTGTGGGGTCGCTAGGGGCCCTATGGGGGCTCTTAGGGGTCCTATGGTGGTTATAGGTGGCCCTATGGGAGCTCTAGGGCATCCTATGGGGACTACAGGGGATCCTATAGAAGCTTTAGGGGGGCTATAGGAGCTCTAGGGGTTCCTATGGGGGCTATAGGGGGTCCTAGGGGAGTTCTAGGGGGCCCTATGGGGGTTATGGGGGTCCTAGGGGAGCTCTTGGGGTCCTATGAGAGCTCTAGGGGGTTCTATGGGGGGTATAGGGGTCCTAGGGGAGCTCTAGGGCATGCTATGGGAGCTCTATTGGGCCCTATGGGGGCTATAGGGGGTCCTAGGGGAGCTCTGGGGGTCCTGTGGGGGCTCTAGGGGGCCCTATGGGAGCTTTAGAGCATCCTATGGGGATTATAGAAGCTCTAGGGGGTTCTATCGGGGCTATAGGGGGCCTATTGGAGCTCTAGGGGGCCTTATGAGGGTTATAGGGGGTCCTAGGGGAGCTCTGGCGGGTCCTGTGGGGGCTCTAGGGGATCCTATGGGGGCTCTAGGGGGTCCTATGGTGGTTATAGGTGGCCCTAGGGAAGCTCTAGGGCGTCCCATAAAGCTCTAGGGGGGTCCTACGGGGGCTCTAGGGGGCCCTAGGGGAGCTCTAGGGGGCCCTATGGGGGCAATAAGGGGTCCTATGATGGTTATAGGGGGCCCTAAGGGAGTTCTAGGACATCCTATGGGGACTATCGCGGGTCATATAGGAGGTTTAGGGGGTCTATAGGAGCTCTAGGGGGTCCTATGGTGGTTATAGTGGGCCCTAGGGGAGCTCTAGGGCATCCCATGGAGCTCTAGGGGTTCCTATGGGGGCCATAGGGGGTCCTATGGGAGTTCTAGGGGGCCCTAAGGGGGCTATAGTGGGTCCTAGGGGAGCTCTGGTGGGTCCTAGGGGAGCTCTAGGGGGTCGTATGGGGGCTCTAGAGGGTCCTATGGGGGCTCTAGGGGGCCCTAGGGGAGCTCTAAGAGGCTCTCTGGGGGCTATAGGGGGTCCTAGGGGAGCTCTGGGGGTCCTAGGGGAGCTCTGGGGCTCCTAGCGGGGGCTATAGAGGGTCCTGTGGTGGTTATGGTGTGCCCTATGGGAGCTCTAGGGCATCCTATGGGGTCTATAGGGGGTCTATAGGAGCTCTAGGGGGTCCTATGGGAGCTCTAGGGGGTCCTATGGGAGCTCTAGGGGGCCCTATCGGGGTTATAGGGGGTCCTAGGGGAGCTCTGGTGGGTCATAGGGGAGCTCTAGGGGATCCAATGGGGGCTATAGAGGGTCCTAGGGGATTTCTGGGGGTCCTATGGGAGCTCTAGGGGGCCCTATGAGGGTTATAGTGGGTCCTAGGGGAGCTCTAGGGGGTCCTATGGGGGCTATAGGGGATGCTATGGTGGTTATAGGGGGCTCTAGGGGAGCTCTAGGGCGTCCCATGAAGCTCTAGGGGTTCCTATGGGGGCTCTAGGGGTTCCTATGGGAGCTCAATGGGGCCCTAAGGGGACAATAAGGGGTACTATGATGGTTATAGGGGGCCCTATGGGAGTTCTAGGGCATTCTATGGGGAATATAGGGGATCCTATAGGAGCTCTAGGGGGGCAATAGGAGCTTTAGGAGTTCCTAAGGTAGCTATAGGGGGTACTATGTGAGGTCTAGGGGGTCCTATGGAGACTATAGGGAGTCTTATAGGAGCTCTAGGAAGGCTATAGGAGCTCTAGGTGGTCCTATGGGGCCTATCCGGTGTCCTAGGGGAGCTACAGGGGGCCCTAGGGGAGCTACAGGGGGCCCTAGGGGGCCTATACGGGGTCCTATGGTGGTTATAGGGGGTCCTAGGGGAGCTCTGGGGGTCCTGTGGGGCCTCTAAGAAGCCCTATGGGGGCTCTTAGGGGTCCTAAGGAGGTTATAGGTGGCCCTATGGGAGCTATAGGGCATTCTATGGGGAATATAGGGGATCCTATAGGAGCCCTAGGGGGGCAATAGGAGCTCTAGGAGTTCCTATGGGAGCTATACGGGGTACTATGAGAGGTCTAAGGGGTCCTATGGGGGCTATAGGGGGCCCTATGGGAGCTCTAGGGGGCCCTATGGGGACTATAGAGAATCCTATAGAAGCTCTAGGGGGTTCTATCTGGGCTATAGGGGGTCCTATGGGAGCTCTAGGGGGCCCTATGAGGGTTATGGAGGGTCCAAGGGGAACTCTGGGGGGTCCTAGGGGAAATCTAGGAGGCCCTATGGGGACTATAGGGCATCCTATGGTGGTTATAGGGGGCCCTAGGGGAGCTCTAGGTGGTCCTATGGGGGCTATAGGGGGTCCTAGGGGAGCTCCAGGGGGCCCTATGGGAGTTATAGGGCATCCTATGGGGACAATAGGGAGTCCCATAGGAGCTCTAGGAGGTCCTATGGGGCCTATACAGGGTCCTATGGTGGTTATAGGTGGTCCTATGGGAGCTCTAGGGCATCCTATGGGGACTATAGGGGATCCTATAGAAGCTCTAGGGGGGTATAGGAGCTCTAGGGGTTCCTATGGGGGCTCTAGGGGGTCCTATGGGAGTTCTAGGGGGCCCTATGGGGGTTATAGGGGGTCCTAGGGGAGCTCTTGGGGGTCCTAGGGGAGCTATAGGGGGCCCTATGGGGGCTATAGAGGGCCCTATGGGGGCTCTAGGGGGTCCTATGGGAGTTCTAGGGGGCCCTATGGGGGTTATAGGGGGTCCTAGGGGAGCTCTTGGGGGTCCAAGGCGAGCTCTTGGGGGTCCTAGGGGAGCTATAGGGGGACCTATGGGGGCTATAGGGGGCCCTATGGGGGCTCTAGGGGGTCCTATGGGGGCTATAGCGGGTCCTATGGTTGTTATAGGGGGCCCTAGTGGAGCTCTAGGGGGTCCTATGGGAGCTTTAGAGGGTCCTATGGGGGCTCTAGGGGGTCCTATGGGAGATCTGGAGGTCCTAGGGGGGCTATGGGGGTCTTATCGTGGTTATAGGGGTCCCTGGGGGAGTTCTAGGGGGTCCTATGGGGGCTATAGAGGGTCCTATGGTGGTTATAGTGTGCCCTATGGGAGCTCTAGGATATCCTATGGGGTCTATAGGGGGTACTATAGGAACTCTAGGGGGTCTATAGGAGCTCTAGGGGGTCCTATGGGGGCTATAGGGCGTCCTATGGGAGCTCTAGGAGGCCCTCTGGGGGCTATAGGGGATCCTAGGGGAGCTCTGGGGGTCCTGTGGGGGCTCTAGGGGGCCATATGCGGTCTATAGGGGGTCCTATGGAGGTTATAGGGGACCCTATGGGAGAACTAGGGCATCCTATGGGCACTATAGAGGGTCCTATAGGAGGTCTAGGGGGTCCTATGGGAGCTATAGGGGGTACTATGGGAGTTCTAGGGGGCCCTATGGGGGTTATAAGGGGTCCTAGGGGAGCTCTAGGGCATGCTATGGGAGCTCTTGGGGGCCCTATGAGGGCTATATGGGGTCCTAGGGGAGCTCTGGGGGTCCTATGGGGACTATAGGGGGTCCTATGGTGGTTATAGCGGGTCCTAGGGGAGCTCTACAGGGTCCTATAGGCGCTGTAGGGGGTCCTATGGGAGTTCTAGGGGCCCCTATGGGGGTTATAGAGGGTCCTAGGGGAGCTCTGGGGGTCCCGTGGGGGCTCTAGGGGGCCCTATGAGGGTTATAGCGGGTCCTAGGTGAGCTCTAGGGGGTGCTATGGGGGCTCTAGGGGGTCCTATGAGAGTTCTAGGGGGTCCTATGGGGGCTATAGGGGGTCCTATGGAGGTTATAGGGGACCCAATGGGAGCTCTAGGGCATCCTATGGGCACTACAGAGGGTCCCATAGAAGGTCTAGGGGGGCTATGGGACCTCTAGGGGGTCCTTGGGGGCTATAGGGGGTCCTAGTGGAGCTCTGGGGGTCCTATGGGAGCTCTAGTCATCCTATGGGGACTATAGAGAATCCTATAGAAGCTCTAGGGGGCTCTATCGGGGCTATAGGGGGTCCTATGGGAGCTCTAGGGGGCCCTATGAGGGTTATAGAGGGTCCTATGGTGGTTATAGGAGGCCCTAGGGGACATCTAGGGGGCCCTATGGGGGCTATAGGGGGTCCTAGGGGAGCTCTGGGGGTCCTAGGGGAAATCTAGGGGGCCCTATGGGGGCTATAGGGCATCCTATGGTGGTTATAGGGGGCCCTAGGGGAGCTCCAGGTGGTCCTAGGGGAGCTCCAGGGGGCCCTATGGGGGTTATAGGGCATCCTATGGGGACAATAGGGAGTCCTATAGGAGCTCTAGGAGGTCCTATGGGGCCCATACAGGGTCCTATTGTGGTTATAGGGGGTCCTAGGTGAGCTCTGGGGGTCCTGCGGGGCCTCTAGGGGGCCGTATGGGAGCTCTAGGGCATCCTATGGGGACTATAGGGGATCCTATAGAAGCTCTAGGGGAGCTATAGGAGCTCTAGGGTTTCCTATGGGAATTCTAGGGGGCCCTATGGGGGTTATAGGTGGTCCTAGGGGAGCTCTGGGGGGTCCTGTGGGGGCTCTAGGTCATCCTATGGGGACTATAGAGAATCCTATAGAAGCTCTAGGGGGTTCTATCGGGGCTATAGGGGGTCCTATGGGAGCTCTAGGGTGTCCTATGGGGGCTCAAGGGGGTCCTATGGTGGTTATAGGGGACCCTATGGGAGCTCTAGGGCATTCTATGGGGACTACAGAGGGTGATATAGGAGGTTATAGGGGGCTATAGGAGCTCAAGGGGGTCCTATGGAGGCTCTAGGGGGTCCTAGGGGAGCTCTAGGGGGTCCTATGGGGGTTATAGGGGGCCCTAGGGGAGCTCTTGGGGGCCCTATGGGAGCTCTAGGGGGCCCTATGGGGACTATAGAGAATCCTATAGAAGCTCTAGGGGGTTCTATCTGGGCTATAGGGGGTCCTATGGGAGCTCTAGGGGGCCCTATGAGGGTTATGGAGGGTCCAAGGGGAACTCTGGGGGGTCCTAGGGGAAATCTAGGAGGCCCTATGGGGACTATAGGGCATCCTATGGTGGTTATAGGGGGCCCTAGGGGAGCTCTAGGTGGTCCTATGGGGGCTATAGGGGGTCCTAGGGGAGCTCCAGGGGGCCCTATGGGAGTTATAGGGCATCCTATGGGGACAATAGGGAGTCCCATAGGAGCTCTAGGAGGTCCTATGGGGCCTATACAGGGTCCTATGGTGGTTATAGGGTGTCCTAGTGGAGCTCTGGGGGTCCTGTGGGGCCTCTAGGGGGCCCTATGGGGGCTCTTAGGGGTCCTATGGTGGTTATAGGTGGTCCTATGGGAGCTCTAGGGCATCCTATGGGGACTATAGGGGATCCTATAGAAGCTCTAGGGGGGCTATAGGAGCTCTAGGGGTTCCTATGGGGGCTCTAGGGGGTCCTATGGGAGTTCTAGGGGGCCCTATGGGGGTTATAGGGGGTCCTAGGGGAGCTCTTGGGGGTCCTAGGGGAGCTATAGGGGGCCCTATGGGGGCTATAGGGGGTCCTATGGGAGTTCTAGGGGGCCCTATGGGGGTTATAGGAGGTCCTAGGGGAGCTCTTGGGGGTCCTAGGCGAGCTCTTGGGGGTCCTAGGGGAGCTATAGGGGGACCTATGGGGGCTCTAGGGGGACCTATGGGGGCTCTAGGGGGACCTATGGGGGATCTAGGGGGTCCTATGGGGGCTATAGCGGGTCCTATGGTTGTTATAGGGGGCCCTAGTGGAGCTCTAGGGGGTCCTATGGGAGCTTTAGAGGGTCCTATGGGGGCTCTAGGGGGTCCTATGGGAGATCTGGAGGTCCTAGGGGGCTATGGGGGTCTTATCGTGGTTATAGGGGTCCCTGGGGGAGTTCTAGGGGGTCCTATGGGGGCTATAGAGGGTCCTATGGTGGTTATAGTGTGCCCTATGGGAGCTCTAGGATATCCTATGGGGTCTATAGGGGGTACTATAGGAGCTCTAGGGGGTCTATAGGAGCTCTAGGAGGTCCTATGGGGGCTATAGGGCGTCCTATGGGAGCTCTAGGAGGCCCTCTGGGGGCTATAGGGGATCCTAGGGGAGCTCTGGGGGTCCTGTGGGGGCTCTAGGGGGCCATATGCGGTCTATAGGGGGTCCTATGGAGGTTACAGGGGACCCTATGGGAGAACTAGGGCCTCCTATGGGCACTATAGAGGGTCCTATAGGAGGTCTAGGGGGCCTATAGGAGCTCTATGGGTTCCTATGGGAGCTATAGGGGGTACTATGGGAGTTCTAGGGGGCCCTATGGGGGTTATAAGGGGTCCTAGGGGAGCTCTAGGGCATGCTATGGGAGCTCTTGGGGGCCCTATGAGGGCTATATGGGGTCCTAGGGGAGCTCTGGGGGTCCTATGGGGACTATAGGGGGTCCTATGGTGGTTATAGCGGGTCCTAGGGGAGCTCTACGGGGTCCTATAGGCGCTGTAGGGGGTCCTATGGGAGTTCTAGGGGGTCCTATGTGGGCTATAGGGGGTTCTAGGGGAGCTCTATGGGGTCCTAGGGGATTTGTAGGGGGCCCTATGGGGGCTATAGGGGATCTCGGTGAGCTCTGGGGGTCCTAGGGGAGCTCCAGGGAGCACTATGGGGTCTATAGGGCATCCTATGGTGGTTATAGGGGGTCCTAGGGGAGCTCTAGGGGGTCCAATGGGGGCTATAGAGGGTCCTATGGAGGTTATAGAGGACCCTATGGGAGCTCTAGGGCATCCTATGGGCACTATAGAGGGTCCTATAGGAGGTCTAGGGGGCCTATAGGAGCTCTAGGGGGTCCTATGGGAGCTCTAGGGGGCCCTATGGGGGCTCTAGGGGGCCCTATGAGGGTTATAGCGGGTCCTAGGGGAGCTCTAGGGCATCCTATGGAGGTTATAGGGGGCCCTATAGGAGCTCTAGGGCGTGCTATGGGAGCTGTAGGAGGCCCTATAGGGGCTGTAGGGGGTCCTAGGGGAGCTCTGGGGGTCCTATGGGAGCTCTAGGGGGCCCTATCGGAGTTATAGGGGGTCCTAGGGGAGCTCTGGGGGTCCTGTGGGGGCTCTAGGGGGTCCTATGGGGACGATAGGGGGTCCTATGGTGGTTATAGCGGGTCCTAGGGGAGCTCTAGGGGTTCCTATGGGGGCCATAGGGGGTCCTATGGGAGCTCTACGGGGTCCTATGGGGGTTATAGGGGGTCCTATGGGGGTTATAGGGGGTCCTAGGGGAGCTCTGTGGGTTCTTACGGGAACTCTAGGGGATCCTATGGGGGCTCTGGGGGAGTTATAGGAGCTTTAGGGGTCCTATGGGGGCTATAGAAGGTCCTATGGTGGTTCTAGGGGGCCCTAGGGGAGCTCTAGGGCGTCCCATGGAGCTCTAGGGGGCCTTATGGGGGCTCTAGAGGGTCCTATGGGAGTTCTAGGGTTCCCTATGGGAGCTATAGGGGGTCCTAGGGGAACTCTGGGGGGTCCTAGGGGAGCTCTAGGAGGTCCTATGGGGGCTGTAGGGGGTCCTATGGTGGTTATAGGGGGTCCTAGGGGAGCTCTGGGGGTCCTGTGGGGGCGCTAGGGGGCCCTATGGGGGCTCTTAGGGGTCCTAAGGAGGTTATAGGTGGCCCTATGGGAGCTCTAGGGCATTCTATGGGGAATATAGGGGATCCTATAGGAGCCCTAGGGGGGCAATAGGAGCTCTAGGAGTTCCTATGGGAGCTATACGGGGTATTATGAGAGGTCTAAGGGGTCCTATGGGGGCTATGGAGTGTCCTTTGGTGGTTATCGGGGGCCCTAAGGGAGCTCTAGGGGCCCCTATGGGGGCTATAGGGGGTTCTATGGGAGCTCTGGGGCTCCTAGTGGAGCTCTAGGGGGTCGTATGGGAGCTCTGGGGGTCCTAGGGGGACGATAGGGGGGTCCTATGGTGGTTATAGGGGGCGCTGGGGGAGTTCTAGGGGGTCCTATGGGGGCTATTGTGGGTCCCATGGTGGTTATAGTGTGCCCTATGGGAGCTCTAGGGCATCCTATGGGGACTATAGAGGGTCATAGAGGAGGTTTAGGGGGTCTATAGGAGCTCTAGGGGTTCCTATGGGGGCTCTAGGGGGTCCTATGGGGCTTATAGGGGGTCCTAGGGGAGTTCTGGGGGGTCCTAGGGGATCTCTAGGGGATCCTATGGGTGCTCTGGGGGATTTATAGGAGCTCTAGGGGGTCCTATGGGGGTTATAGAAGGTCCTATGGTGGTTATAGGGGGCCCTAGGGGAGCTCTAGGGCGTCCCATGGAGCTCTAGGGAGCCCTATGGGAGCTATAGGGGGTCCTAGGGGAGCTCTGGGGTTCCTAGGGGAGCTCTAGGGGGCCCTATGGGGGCTATAGGGCATCCTATGGGGACTATATGGGGTCCTATGGTGGTTATAGGGGCCCTAAGGGAGCTCTAGGTGGTGCTATGGGGGCTATAGGGGGCCCTAGGGGAGCTCTAGGGCGTCCTATGGGAGCTCTAGGAGGCTCTCTGGGGGCTATAGGGGGTCCTAGGGAACTCTGAGCCTCCTCTGAGGCTCTGAGCCTCCTGGACTCAGATATGGGGAGCTGGGAGCCTCCTGGCCTCCTCTACGGGGGCCTCTGAGCCTCCCGGCCTCTGACATGGTGGACTCTGAGCCTCTCCTATGGGGGTAGGGAGCCGCCTGGCCTCCTCTGTGGGGGCCTCTGAGCCTCCTGGACTCCACTATGGACGTCTTTCAGCCTCCTGGCTGTCCCAGCCTTCTTTATGGGGACCCGAGCCTCCCGGCCTCCGATATGGGGGGCCCTGGAGCCTTCTGGCCTCCGATATGGGTGTCTCTGAATCTCCTGGACTCAGATATGGGGAGCTGGGAGCCTCCTGATCTCCTCTATGGGGGCCTCTGAGCCTCCCGGCCTTCGATATGTGGGACTGGGAGCCTCCTGGCCTCCAATATGGGGCCCCTGAGCCTCCCATCCTTCCCTATGGGGGTCTGGGAGCTTCCCAGCCTCATCTACAAGGGCCTCTGAGCCTCCCGGCCTCCTCTGTGCACAACTGGGAGCCTCCCGGCATCCGATATGGGGGGCCCTGGAGCCTCCTGGCCTCCACTACGGGAAACTGGGAGCCTCCGGGCCTCTCATATGGGGGCCTCTGAGCCTCCTGGCTTCTCATATGGGGTCCTCTGAGCCTCCCAGCCTCTGATATGGGGGACTGGGAGCCTCCTGGCCTCTCATACAGGAGCCTCTGAGCCTTCTGGCCTCCACCATGGGGGTCTGGGAGCCTCCATTATGGGGACCTAGAGCCTCTGGAACTCCTCTGTGGGGGCTTCTGAGCCTCCTGGCCTCCGCTATGGGGGCCCTGGGGCCTCCCAGCCTCTGATATGGGGACCTAGAGCCTCTCCTATGGGGGTCTGGGAGCCTCCCGGCCTCCTCTACGGGGGCCTCTGAGCCTCCTGGACTCCACTATGGACGTCTTTCAGCCTCCTGGCCTCTCATATAGGGGCCTATGACTGTCCCAGCCTTCTTTAAGGGAAACTGAGCCTCCTGGAATCGGATATGGGGAGCTAGGAGCCTCCTGGCCTCCGATATGGGGGCCTATGAGCCTCCTGGCCTCCAATACGGGGAGCCCCGGAGCCTTCTGGCCTCCAATATGGGGAGCTGGGAGCCTCCTGGCCTCTCATATTGGGGCCTCTGAGCCTCCTGGACTCCGCTATGGGGAGCTGGGAGTCTCCTGGCCTGCACTGTGGGTGCCTCTGAGCCTCCTGGCTTCTCATATGGGGGTCTCTGACCCTCCCAGCCTCCTCCATGGGGGCCTCTGAGCCTCTCCTACGGGGGGCCTCTGAGCCTCCCAGCCTCTGATACGGGGGACTGGGAGCCTCCTGGCCTCTCATACAGGAGCCTCTGAGCCTCCTGGCCTCCGCTATGGGGGTCTGGGAGCCTCCGTTATGGGGACCTAGAGCCTCGCGACCTCCTCTGTGGGGGTCTGTGAGCCTCCTGGCCTCCTCTATGGGGGTCTCAGAGTCTCTCCTATGCGGGACCTGGAGCCTCCTGGACTCCGCTACGGGGCCCTTGGTCCTCCTGTCCTCCGACATGGGGGGCATCTGAGCCTCCCGGCCTCCGATACTGGGGGCCCTGGAGCCTCCTGGCCTCCGATATGGGTGCCTCTGAGTCTCCTGGCCTCGGATATGTGGAGCTGGGAGCCTCCCGGCCTCCTCTATGGGGTCCTCTGAGTCTCACGGCCTTTGATATGGGGGACCCTGGTGCCTCCCGGTCTCTGATATGGGGGTCTCTGAGCCTCTCCTATGGGGGTCTGGCAGCCTCCCAGCCTCCTCTATGGGGGCCTCTGAGCCTCCTGGCTTCTCATACGGGGGTGTCTGAGCCTCCCATCCTTCTCTATGGGGGCCTCTGAGTGTCCTGGACTCCGATATGGGGCACGGGGAGCCTCCCGGCCTCATCTATAGGGTCTCTGAGCCTCCTGGACTCCTCCATGGCGTCCTCTGAGCCTCTCCTATGGGAGTCTGGGAGCCTCCCAGCCTCCTCTATGGGGGTCTCTGAGCCTCGTGGACTCCACTACAGGCATCTCTCAGCCTCCTGGCCTCTCATATAGTGGCCTGAGTGTCCAAGCCTTCTCTATGTGGGTCTGAGCCTCCTGGACTCGGATATGGGGGGCTGGGAGCCTCCTGGCCTCTCATACAGGAGCCTCCGAGCCTCCTGGCCTCCACCATTGGGGTCTGAAAGTCTCCCAGCCTCCTCTGTGGGGGTCTCTGAACCTCTCCTATGGGGGGCCTGGAGCCTCCTGGAGTCCGCTAAGCGGGGGGCAGTCCTCCTGGACTCTGATATGGGGGTCTCTGAGTCTCCTGGCCTCCGATATGGGGACCTAGAGCCTCTCCTATGGGGGGCTGGGAGCCTCCCAGCCTCTGCTATGGGGGTCTCTGAGGCTCCCGGCCTCCGATATGGGGGGCTGTAGGGAAATGCTGTGCTGAGGATCTGCAGAGCTGAGAAGAGCCTGTGCGGTCGGGACCTAGCAAAGCTCCTGGCAACCAATCAGAACGAGCCTGGAAACCCCTCAGCTGCTTGTAGGGATCAATATCCGCGCACGTCGGTAACAACCGGAGCGAGACCTGACCTCATGTTGAGTCCGTGTCCTGCGATCCGGCTCGGCTCCCGGAAAGGCCGTGCAGTTATCCTGCGCTGGGCCAACAGCCGGCGCCCGAACAGGGACCCGACGGCGGGAACGTTGGGACCCGACGGCAGGGGACCAAACGGCAGGAAAGTTGCTGTGACGGGTGGGAGATCCTGGGTCGCCGCGGCCGGACGGAGGATCCAGGAGCCGGGAAGCGGCGTCCGCTGCGAGGGATTCTCTGCTCCCAATCAGGCCTGGCTGCTGCAAAAGGAAAAAGGGGCAGTTAGAGAGGAATGGGCAGAGAGCCGCGGCCAGGGCTGCCCAGCAGGGCTGCTCAATCCCGGCTTTCAGGTCGCAGTGGAAGCACAACGGGAACGCTGGCTAGGGGATAAGGAAGCAGGCCAAGGCCAGAGCGAATAAAAGAGCTGTTGAACTGAAAGGAGGAGCTGAACAAGCCAGGGGGGCTGGAAGGGTCTCGGTTACATCATTGTCAGCCAATCAGGAGCCTGCGCAGTGACGTCACTAACTGCCACAATCATATACACGTGCTGCATGCGAGCTAATAAACGAGCAGGATCCTTTAACTGCCATCGAGGGGGCGTCCTGACTCCGGCCGACCTCCTACAGGGGGACGTGGAGGGACATGAGGGACACGGGAGACATGGGGGGACACTGGGGACATGAGGGGACATGGGGGAACACTGGGGACACGGGGGGACATGGTGGGACTCGGGGGACATGGGGACACACGGAGGGAACACTGACGGACAAAGGGGATACGGAGGGACACGGCGGGACGTGCAGCAACACGGGGGGACACAGAGGACATGGAAGGACACACATGGACACACGGAGGGACATGCAGGGGACACACAGGGACACACAGGTGACACATGGGGACACACGGGGGATACTGGGGGACACATGGAAGGACACAGAGGGAAACAGAGACACACGGAGGGACACGCAGGTGACACAGGGGACACACGGAGGGACACGCAGGTGACACAGGGACACACAGGGACACACAGGTGACACAGGGGACACACGGAGGGACACGCAGGTGACACAGGGGACACCCGGGGACACGCGGTGCCACTCCCGGCGTCCCCGTGCGCCGGCAGCTCCCGCGCCGCCTCCTGCAGCAGCCCCAGAGGCTCTCGCAGCGCAGCCCCGCGGCAGCCTGCGGCGGGGACGGGCCAGCGCGGCCCCAGGGACCCAACGGCCCCGTGTCCTTGCACGGCCCCCCAAAGCCCCCACGTTCCCCCTATTCCCCCCTGGATCCCCGTGTCCCCCCATGTCCCCATCGCCCCCCTGTGTCCCCGTCCCCCCTCTGTGTCCCCCCCCTTGTCCCCACGTGCTCCAGGCGGCTCCACAAGCCCCGGCTCATCCCGTCGCTGCCCAGGGCCCCGCTGAGGCGCCCGAGGAGCCGCTGCAGCCCCGGCTGCTCCCGCAGGGGCTCCAGGGCGCCGCGTGGGGGGCGTTAATTGAGGGGGGGGGGGTAACGAGCCCCTTCGTTAACTCCCTCATTAACCCCCCCCCCCCCATTAACGAGCCCCTTCATTAACCCTCGCTCATTAGCGGGCCCTTTCATTAACCCCCTCATTAAGCCCCCGCATTATCTCTCCCCCCCCCCACCAACCCCCCCCCCCCCCGGATCCCGGTTTCCTACCCGGCAGCTCCAGCCCCAGCTCCATGGTCTGCGCTGGGGCACGGGGGGGTCCCAATGTCCCCCTGGGGGTGACACCAACCCCCCCCGTTACCCCAATGTCCCCCTGCGGGTGACACCAACCCCCTTCCTTATCCCAATGTCCCCCTGGGGGTGACACCAGCCCCGCCCTCCCCCCACGTTACCCCAATGTCCCTCCGTGGGTGACACCAACCCCGTCCCCGTGACCGGGAGGCGCCGCCATCGCTGCCACCGCCTGCGCCCTCAGCTTCCGCTTCCGGCGACCCGCCCCTTCCGTCGCGCGTTGCCCCCGGCGACGGCTCCGCCAATCGCGCGCATTGCCCTGAGTGACGGCTCCGCCAATGGGGGCGCGTTGCCCCGAGCGACGGCTCCGCCAATGGCGGCGCGTTGCCCGGAGTGACGGCTCCGCCAATGGCAGCGCGTTGTCCCTAGCGACGGCTCCGCCAATGGCGGCGGGTTGCCCCGAGCGACGGCTCCGCCAATGGCGGCGCGTTGCCCCCAGCGACGGCTCCGCCAATGGCGGCGCGTTGCTCCCAGCGACGGCTACGCCAATGGCGGCGGGTTGCCCCCAGCGACGGCTCCGCCAATGGCGGCGCGTTGCCCCCAGCGACACATTCACACTGGAAGAGGCAGGATCCCAATATCCCCCTGTGGGCGACACCAGCCCCCCGTTACCCCAATGACCCCCTGTGGGTAACACGACCGACCCCGGGAGCGCGAGGGGGGGCGGGGGCCAGCGGCGCCGACTGCGCCATTCCCCTTCCGCCTCCGGCGACCCGCCCCTTCCGCCGCGTCTGCGCGCGGAGGTGCCCAATGGCGGCGCGTTGCCCCTAGCGACGGCTCCACCAATGACGGCGAGTTGCTCCGAGTGACGGCTCCGCCAATGGCGGCGCGTTGCCCCCAGCGACGGCTCCGCCAATGGTGGCGCGTAGCCCTCCTCCCGTCTGCGCATGCGCCGCCTCCCCCTCCCCCTTGCAGTACCGATTTTCGGACACGCGATGGCAGTAGTGAGCGCTCCCGACGCTCTGCGCATGCGCGCCCCTCCGCTGGCCGTTGCAGTACCGATATTCGGACACCGTTCGGACGATAATTCTAGTAACCAGTGATGCAAATACAAAGGCTCCTAATTGGTAGACAATGACCTAACTAAGACCCTCCCCCGGCCGTGGCCGTACCGATTTTGGGACACGGGATGGCAGCAGCGAGCCCTCCCGACGCTCTGCGCATGCGCAGCCTCCCCCTCTCCGTTGCAGTACCGATATTCGGACACCGTTCGGACGATAATTCTAGTAACCAGTGATGAAAATACAAAGGCTCCTAATTGGTAAACAATGACCTAACTAAGACCCTCCCCCGGCCGTGGCCGTACCGATTTTCCGACACGGGATGGCAACAGTGAGCCCTCCCGACGCTCTGCGCATGCGCACACTCCCCCTCCCCGTTGCAGTACCTATTTTCGGACATGGGATGGCAGCAGTGAGCGCTCCCGACGTTCTGCGCATGCGCTGCCTCCGCTGGCCGTTGCAGTACCGATTTTCGGACACGGGATGGCAGCAGTGAGCCCTCCCGACGCTCTGCGCATGCGCAGCCTCCCCCTCCCCCGTTGCAGTACCGATTTTCGGACACGGGATGGCAGCAGTGAGCGCTCCCGACGCTCTGCGCATGCGCAGCGTCCCCATCCCTATTGCAGTACCGATTTTCGGACAAGGGATGGCAGCAGTGAGCGCTCCCGACGCTCTGCGCATGCGCGCCCCTCCGCTGGCCGTTGCAGTACCGATATTCGGACACCGTTCCGACGATAATTCTAGTAACCAGTGATGCAAATACAAAGGCTCCTAATTGGTAGACAATGACCTAACTAAGACCCGCCCCCGGCCGTGGCCGTACCGATTTTCGGAAACGGGATGGCAACAGTGAGCCCTCCCGACGCTCTGCGCATGCGCACACTCCCCCTCCCCGTTGCAGTACCGATTTTCGGACACGGGATGGCAGCAGTGAGCGCTCCCGACGTTCTGCGCATGCGCAGCCTCCCCCTCCCCGTTGCAGTACCGATTTTCGGACACACGATGGCAGCAGTGAGCGCTCCCGACGCTCTGCGCATGCGCAGCCTTCCGCTCCCCGTTGCAGTACCGATTTTCGGAAACGGGATGGCAACAGTGAGCCCTCCCGACGCTCTGCGCATGCGCTGCCTCCCCCTCCCCGTTGCAGTACCGATTTTCGGACACGGGATGGCAGCAGTCAGCGCTCCAGACGTTCTGCGCATGCGCAGCCTCCCCCTCCCCCGTTGCAGTACCGATTTTCGGACACGGGATGGCAGCAGTGAGCGCTCCCGACGCTCTGCGCATGGGCAGCCTTTCCCCGGCTATTGCAGTACCGATTTTCGGACACGGGATGGCAGCAGTGAGCCCTGCCGACGCTCTGCGCATGCGCAACCTTCCGCTCCCCGTTGCAGTACCGATTTTCGGACACGGGATGGCAGCAGTGAGCGATCCCGACGCTCTGCGCATGCGCAGCCTCCCCCTCCCCGTTGCAGTACCGATTTTCGGACACGGGATGGCAGCAGTGAGCGATCCCGACGCTCTGCGCATGCGCTGCCTCCCCCTCCCCGTTGCAGTACCGACATTCGAACACGGGATGGCAGCAGTGAGCGCTCCAGAGGCTTTGCGCATGCGCAGCCTCCCCCTCCCCGTTGCAGTACCGATATTCGGACACGGGATGGCAGCAGTGAGCGCTCCAGACGCTCTGCGCATGCGCAGCCTCCCCCTCCCCGTTGCAGTACCGATATTCGGACACGGGATGGCAGCAGTGAGCCCTACCGAAATTCTGCGCATGCGCTGCCTCCCCCTCCCCGTTGCAGTACCGATTTTCGGACACGGGATGGCAGCAGTCAGCGCTCCAGACGTTCTGCGCATGCGCAGCCTCCACCTCCCCGTTGCAGTACCGATTTTCGGACACGGGATGGCAGCAGTGAGCGCTCCAGACGCTCTGCGCATGCGCTGCCTCCCCCTCCCCGTTGCAGTACCGATTTTCGAGCAAGGGATGGCAGCAGTGAGCGCTCCAGACGTTCTGGGCATGCGCGCCCCTCCGCTGGCCGTTGCAGTACCGATATTCGGACAGCGTTCGGACGATAATTCTAGTAACCAGTGATGCAAATACAAAGGCTCCTAATTTGTTAGACAATGACCTAACTAAGACCCTCCCCTGGCCGTGGCCGTACCGATTTTCGGACACGGGATGGCAGCAGTGAGCCCTCCCGACGTTGCGCGCATGCGCTGCCTCCCCCTCTCGGTTGCAGTACGGTTTTTCGGACACGGGATGGCAGCAGTGAGCGCTACCGACGCTCTGCGCATGCGCAGCCTCCCCCTCCCACGTTGCATTACCGATTATCGGACACGGGATGGCAGCAGTGAGCGCTCCCGGGGCTCTGCGCATGCGCTGCCTCCCCCTCCCCGTTGCAGTACCGATTTTCGGACACGGGATGGCAGCAGTGAGCGCTCCAGACGCTTTGCGCATGCGCAGCCTCCCCCTCCCCGTTGCAGTACCGATATTCGAACACGGGATGGCAGCAGTGAGCGCTCCCGACGCTCTGCGCATGCGCTGCCTCCCCCTCCCCGTTGCAGTACCGATTTTCGGACACGGGATGGCAGCAGTGAGCTCTCCAGACGCTCTGCGCATGCGCTGCCTCCCCCTCGCGGTTGCAGTACCGATTTTCGGACACGGGATGGCAGCAGTGAGCCCTACCGACGTTCTGCGCATGCGCAGCCTCCCCCTCCCGGTTGCAGTACCGATTTTCGGACACGGGATGGCAGCAGTGAGCGCTCTAGACGCTCTGCGCATCCGCAGGCCTCCCCCTCCCCGTTGCAGTACCGATTTTCGGACACTGGATGGCAGCACTGAGCCCTCCCGACGCTCTGCGCATGCGCTGCTTCCCCCTCCCCGTTGCAGTACCGATATTCGGACACGGGATGGCAGCAGTGAGCGCTCCAGACGCTTTGCGGCATGCGCAGCCTCCCCCTCCCCGTTGCAGTACCGATTTCGGACACGGGATGGCAGCAGTGAGCGCTCCAGACGCTTGGCGCATGCGCAGCCTCCCCCTCCCCGTTGCAGTATTGA
The DNA here is from genome assembly GCF_059628265.1 of Tinamus guttatus. Lineage (NCBI taxonomy): Eukaryota > Metazoa > Chordata > Aves > Tinamiformes > Tinamidae > Tinamus > Tinamus guttatus. The sequence goes on from NW_028289348.1 coordinate 58,690, forward strand.
CATTCGAACACGGGATGGCAGCAGTGAGCGCTCTAGACGCTCTGCGCATGCGCAGCCTCCCCCTCCCCATTGCAGTACCGATTTTCGGACACGGGATGGCAGCAGTGAGCGCTCCAGACGCTCTGCGCATGCGCTGCCTCCCCCTCCCCGTTGCAGTACCGATTTTCGGACACGGGATGGCAGCAGTGAGCCCTACCGACGTTCTGCGCATGCGCTGCCTCCCCCTCCCCCGTTGCAGTACCGATTTTCGGACACGGGATGGCAGCAGTGAGCGCTCCAGACGCTTGGCGCATGCGCAGCCTCCCCCTCCCCGTTGCAGTTACCGATTTTCGGACCCGGGATGGCAGCAGTGAGCCCTCCCGACGCTGCGCGCATGCGCAGCCTCCCCCTCCCCATTGCAGTACCGATTTTCGGACACGGGATGGCAGCAGTGAGCGCTCCAGACGCTCTGCGCATGCGCTGCCTCCCCCTCCCCGTTGCAGTACCGATTTTCGGACACGGGATGGCAGCAGTGAGCCCTACCGACGTTCTGCGCATGCGCTGCTTCCCCCTCCCCGTTGCAGTACCGATATTCGGACACGGGATGGCAGCAGTGAGCCCTCCCGACGCTGCGCGCATGCGCAGCCTCCCCCTCCCCATTGCAGTACCGATTTTCGGACACGGGATGGCAGCAGTGAGCGCTCCAGACGCTTTGCGCATGCGCAGCCTCCCCCTCCCCGTTGCAGTACCGATTTTCGAACACGGGATGGCAGCAGTGAGCCCTACCGACGTTCTGCGCATGCGCAGCATTCCCCTCCCCATTGCAGTACCGATTTTCGGACACGGGATGGCAGCAGTGAGCGCTCTAGACGCTCTGCGCATGCGCAGCCTCCCCCTCCCGTTGCAGTACCGATTTTCGGACACGGGATGGCAGCAGTGAGCGCTCCAGACGCTTGGCGCATGCGCAGCCTCCCCCCTCCCGGTTGCAGTACCGATTTCGGACACGGGATGGCAGCAGTGAGCGCTCTAGACGCTCTGCGCATGCGCAGCCTCCCCCCTCCCCGTTGCAGTACCGATTTTCGGACACGGGATGGCAGCAGTGAGAGCTCTAGACGCTCTGCGCATGCGCAGCCTCCCCCTCCCCATTGCAGTACCGATTTTCGGACACGGGATGGCAGCAGTGGAGCGCTCCAGACGCTCTGCGCATGCGCTGCCTCCCCCTCCCCGTTGCACTAACCGATTTTCGGACACGGGATGGCAGCAGTGAGCGCTCCCGGGCTCTGCGCATGCGCCTGCCTCCCCCTCCCCGTTGCAGTACCGATTTTCGGACACGGGATGGCAGCAGTGAGCGCTCTAGACGCTTGGCGCATGCGCAGCCTCCCCCTCCCCGTTGCAGTACCGATTTTCGGACACGGGGATGGCAGCAGTGAGCGCTCCAGACGCTCTGCGCATGCGCTGCCTCCCCCTCCCCGTTGCAGTAACCGATTTTCGGACACGGGATGGCAGCAGTGAGCCCTACCGACGTTCTGCACATGCGCTGCCTCCCCCTCCCCGTTGCAGTACCGATTTTCGGACACGAGATGGCAGCAGTGAGCGCTCCAGACGCTTTGCGCATGCGCAGCCTCCCCCTCCCCGTTGCAGTACCGATTTTCGAACACGGGATGGCAGCAGTGAGCCCTCCCGACGCTCTGCGCATGCGCTGCCTCCCCCTCCTCGTTGCAGTACCGATTTTCGGACACGGGATATCAGCAGTGAGCGCTCCAGACGCTCTGCGAATGCGCTGCCTCCCCCTCCCGGTTGCAGTACCGATTTTCGGACACGGGATGGCAGCAGTGAGCCCTACCGACGTTCTGCGCATGCGCAGCATTCCCCTCCGGTTGCAGTACCGATTTTCGGACACGGGATGGCAGCAGTGAGCGCTCCAGACGCTCTACGCATGCGCTGCCTCCCCCTCCCGGTTGCAGTACCGATTTTCGGACACGGGATGGCAGCAGTGAGCGCTCCAGACGCTCTGCGCATGCGCAGCCTCCCCCTCCCCGTTGCAGTACCGATTTTCGGACACGGGATGGCAGCAGTGAGCGCTCCAGACGCTTTGCGCATGCGCAGCCTCCCCCTCCCCGTTGCAGTACCGATTTTCGGACACGGGGATGGCAGCAGTGAGAGCTCTAGACGCTCTGCGCATGCGCAGCCTCCCCCTCCCCGTTGCAGTACCGATTTTCGGACACGGGATGGCAGCAGTGAGCGCTCCAGACGCTCTGCGCATGCGCTGCCTCCCCCTCCCCGTTGCAGTACCGATTTTCGGACACGGGATGGCAGCAGTGAGCTCTCCAGACGCTCTGCGCATTGCGCTGCCTCCCCCTCGCGGTTGCAGTACCGATTTTCGGACACGGGATGGCAGCAGTGAGCCCTACCGACGTTCTGCGCATGCGCTGCCTCCCCTCCCCGTTGCAGTACCGATATTCGGACACGGGATGGCAGCAGTGAGCGCTCCAGACGCTCTGCGCATGCGCTGCCTCCCCCTCCCCGTTGCAGTACCGATTTTCGGACACGGGATGGCAGCAGTGAGCTCTCCAGACGCTCTGCGCATGCGCAGCCTCCCCCTCCCCGTTGCAGTACCGATTTTCGGACACTGGATGCAGCACTGAGCCCTCCCGACGCTCTGCGCATGCGCTGCTTCCCCCTCCCCGTTGCAGTACCGATATTCGGACACGGGATGGCAGCAGTGAGCGCTCCAGACGCTTTGCGCATGCGCAACCTCCCCCTCCCCGTTGCAGTACGATTTTCGGACACGGGATGGCAGCAGTGAGCGCTCCAGACGCTTGGCGCATGCGCAGCCTCCCCCTCCCCGTTGCAGTACCGATATTCGAACACGGGATGGCAGCAGTGAGCGCTCCAGACGCTCTGCGCATGCGCTGCTCCCCCTCCCCGTTGCAGTACCGATTTTCGGACACCGGGATGGCAGCAGTGAGCGCTCTAGACGCTCTGCGCATGCGCAGCCTCCCCCTCCCCATTGCAGTACCGATTTTCGGACACGGGATGGCAGCAGTGAGCGCTCCAGACGCTTGGCGCATGCGCAGCCTCCCCCTCCCCGTTGCAGTACCGATCTTCGGACACGGGATGTCAGCAGTGAGCGCTCTAGACGCTCTGCGCATGCGCAGCCTCCCCCTCCCCATTGCAGTACCGATTTTCGGACACGGGATGGCAGCAGTGAGCGCTCCAGACGCTCTGCGCATGCGCTGCCTCCCCCTCCCCGTTGCAGTACCGATTTTCGGACACGGGATGGCAGCAGTGAGCCCTACCGACGTTCTGCGCATGCGCTGCCTCCCCCACCCCGTTGCAGTACCGATTTTCGGACACGGGATGGCAGCAGTGAGCGCTCCAGACGCTCTGCGCATGCGCTGCCTCCCCCTCCCCGTTGCAGTACCGATTTTCGGACACGGGATGGCAGCAGTGAGCCCTCCCGACGCTGCGCGCATGCGCAGCCTCCCCCTCCCCATTGCAGTACCGATTTTCGGACACGAGATGGCAGCAGTGAGCGCTCCAGACGCTTTGCGCATGCGCAGCCTCCCCCTCCCCGTTGCAGTACCGATTTTCGAACACGGGATGGCAGCAGTGAGCCCTACCGACGTTCTGCGCATGCGCAGCATTCCCCTCCCGGTTGCAGTACCGATTTTCGGACACGGGATGGCAGCAGTGAGCGCTCTAGACGCTCTGCGCATGCGCAGCCTCCCCCTCCCCGTTGCAGTACCGATTTTCGGACACGGGATTGCAGCAGTGAGCTCTACCGACGTTCTGCGCATGCGCAGCATTCCCCTCCCGGTTGCAGTACCGATTTTCGGACACGGGATGGCAGCAGTGAGCGCTCTAGACGCTCTGCGCATGCGCAGCCTCCCCCTCCCCGTTGCAGTACCGATTTTCGGACACGGGATGGCAGCAGTGAGCGCTCCAGACGCTTTGCGCATGCGCAGCCTCCCCCTCCCCGTTGCAGTACCGATTTTCGGACACGGGATGGCAGCAGTGAGCGCTCTCGGCGCTCTGCGCATGCGCTGCCTCCCCCTCCCCGTTGCAGTACCGATTTTCGGACACGGGATGGCAGCAGTGAGCGCTCCCGACGCTCTGCGCATGCGCAGCCTCCCCCTCCCCATTGCAGTACCGATTTTCGGACACGGGATGGCAGCAGTGAGCGCTCCAGACGCTCTGCGCATGCGCTGCCTCCCCCTCCCCGTTGCAGTACCGATCTTCGGACACGGGATGGCAGCAGTGAGCGCTCCCGGGGCTCTGCGCATGCGCAGCCTCCCCCTCCCCGTTGCAGTACCGATTTTCGGACACGGGATGGCAGCAGTGAGCGCTCCAGACGCTTGGCGCATGCGCAGCCTCCCCCTCCCCGTTGCAGTACCGATTTTCGGACACGGGATGGCAGCAGTGAGCGCTCCCGACGCTGCGCGCATGCGCAGCCTCCCCCTCCCCATTGCAGTACCGATTTTCGGACACGGGATGGCAGCAGTGAGCGCTCCAGACGCTCTGCGCATGCGCTGCCTCCCCCTCCCCGTTGCAGTACCGATTTTCGGACACGGGATGGCAGCAGTGAGCGCTCCAGACGCTTTGCGCATGCGCAGCCTCCCCCTCCCCGTTGCAGTACCGATTTTCGAACACGGGATGGCAGCAGTGAGCCCTCCCGACGCTCTGCGCATGCGCTGCCACCCCCTCCCCGTTGCAGTACCGATTTTCGGACACGGGATGTCAGCAGTGAGCGCTCCAGACGCTCTGCGCATGCGCTGCCTCCCCCTCCCGGTTGCAGTACCGATTTTCGGACACGGGATGGCAGCAGTGAGACCTACCGACATTCTGCGCATGCGCAGCATTCCCCTCCCGGTTGCAGTACCGATTTTCGGACACGGGATGGCAGCAGTGAGCGCTCCAGACGCTCTACGCATGCGCTGCCTCCCCCTCCCGGTTGCAGTACCGATTTTCGGACACGGGATGGCAGCAGTGAGCGCTCTCGGCGCTCTGCGCATGCGCTGCCTCCCCCTCCCCGTTGCAGTACCGATTTTCGGACACGGGATGGCAGCAGTGAGCGCTCCAGACGCTTGGCGCATGCGCAGCCTCCCCCTCCCCGTTGCAGTACCGATTTTCGGACACGGGATGGCAGCAGTGAGCGCTCCAGACGCTCTGCGCATGCGCTGCCTCCCCCTCCCCGTTGCAGTACCGATTTTCGGACACGGGATGGCAGCAGTGAGCGCTCTAGACGCTTGGCGCATGCGTAGCCTCCCCTTCCCCGTTAAAGTACCGATTTTCGGACACGGGATGGCAGCAGTGAGCGCTCCCGACGCTGCGCGCATGCGCAGCCTCCCCCTCCCCATTGCAGTACCGATTTTCGGACACGGGATGGCAGCAGTGAGCGCTCCAGACGCTCTGCGCATGCGCTGCCTCCCCCTCCCCGTTGCAGTACCGATTTTCGGACACGGGATGGCAGCAGTGAGCGCTCCAGACGCTTTGCGCATGCGCAGCCTCCCCCTCCCCGTTGCAGTACCGATTTTCGAACACGGGATGGCAGCAGTGAGCCCTCCCGACGCTCTGCGCATGCGCTGCCTCCCCCTCCCCGTTGCAGTACCGATTTTCGGACACGGGATGTCAGCAGTGAGCGCTCCAGACGCTCTGCGCATGCGCAGCCTCCCCCTCCCGGTTGCAGTACCGATTTTCGGACACGGGATGGCAGCAGTGAGCGCTCTAGACGCTCTGCGCATGCGCTGCTTCCCCCTCCCCATTGCAGTACCGATTTTCGGACACGGGATGGCAGCAGTGAGCGCTCTAGACGCTCTGCGCATGCGCAGCCTCCCCCTCCCCATTGCAGTACCGATTTTCGGACACGGGATGGCAGCAGTGAGCGCTCTCGGCGCTCTGCGCATGCGCTGCCTCCCCCTCCCCATTGCAGTACCGATTTTCGGACACGGGATCGCAGCAGTGAGCCCTACCGACGTTCTCCGCATGCGCTGCCTCCCCCTCCCCGTTGCAGTACCGATTTTCGAACACGGGATGGCAGCAGTGAGCCCTACCGACGTTCTGCGCATGCGCTGCCTCCCCCTCCCCGTTGCAGTACCGGTATTCGGACACGGGATGGCAGCAGTGAGCGCTCCCGACGCTCTGCGCATGCGCTGCCTCCCCCTCCCCGTTGCAGTACCGATTTTCGGACACGGGATGGCAGCAGTGAGCGCTCCAGACGCTTGGCGCATGCGCAGCCTCCCCCTCCCCGTTGCAGTACCGATATTCGAACACGGGATGGCAGCAGTGAGCGCTCCAGACGCTCTGCGCATGCGCTGCCTCCCCCTCCCCGTTGCAGTACCGATTTTCGGACACGGGATGGCAGCAGTGAGCCCTACCGACGTTCTGCGCATGCGCTGCCTCCCCCACCCCGTTGCAGTACCGATTTTCGGACACGGGATGGCAGCAGTGAGCGCTCCAGACGCTCTGCGCATGCGCTGCCTCCCCCTCCCCGTTGCAGTACCGATTTTCGGACACGGGATGGCAGCAGTGAGCCCTCCCGACGCTGCGCGCATGCGCAACCTCCCCCTCCCCATTGCAGTACCGATTTTCGGACACGAGATGGCAGCAGTGAGCGCTCCAGACGCTTTGCGCATGCGCAGCCTCCCCCTCCCCGTTGCAGTACCGATTTTCGAACACGCGATGGCAGCAGTGAGCCCTACCGACGTTCTGCGCATGCGCAGCATTCCCCTCCCGGTTGCAGTACCGATTTTCGGACACGGGATGGCAGCAGTGAGCGCTCTAGACGCTCTGCGCATGCGCAGCCTCCCCCTCCCCGTTGCAGTACCGATTTTCGGACACGGGATGGCAGCAGTGAGCGCTCCAGACGCTCTACGCATGCGCTGCCTCCCCCTCCCGGTTGCAGTACCGATTTTCGGACACGGGATGGCAGCAGTGAGCGCTCTCGGCGCTCTGCGCATGCGCTGCCTCCCCCTCCCCGTTGCAGTACCGATTTTCGGACACGGGATGGCAGCAGTGAGCGCTCCAGACGCTTGGCGCATGCGCTGCCTCCCCCTCCCCGTTGCAGTACCGATTTTCGGACACGGGATGGCAGCAGTGAGCGCTCCAGACGCTTGGCGCATGCGCAGCCTCCCCCTCCCCGTTGCAGTACCGATTTTCGGACACGGGATGGCAGCAGTGAGCGCTCCAGACGCTCTGCGCATGCGCAGCCTCCCCCTCCCCATTGCAGTACCGATTTTCGGACACGGGATGGCAGCAGTGAGCGCTCCAGACGCTCTGCGCATGCGCTGCCTCCCCCTCCCCGTTGCAGTACCGATTTTCGGACACGGGATGGCAGCAGTGAGCGCTCCCGGGGCTCTGCGCATGCGCAGCCTCCCCCTCCCCGTTGCAGTACCGATTTTCGGACACGGGATGGCAGCAGTGAGCGCTCCAGACGCTTTGCGCATGCGCAGCCTCCCCCTCCCCGTTGCAGTACCGATTTTCGAACACGGGATGGCAGCAGTGAGCCCTCCCGACGCTCTGCGCATGCGCTGCCACCCCCTCCCCGTTGCAGTACCGATTTTCGGACACGGGATGTCAGCAGTGAGCGCTCCAGACGCTCTGCGCATGCGCTGCCTCCCCCTCCCGGTTGCAGTACCGATTTTCGGACACGGGATGGCAGCAGTGAGACCTACCGACATTCTGCGCATGCGCAGCATTCCCCTCCCGGTTGCAGTACCGATTTTCGGACACGGGATGGCAGCAGTGAGCGCTCCAGACGCTCTACGCATGCGCTGCCTCCCCCTCCCGGTTGCAGTACCGATTTTCGGACACGGGATGGCAGCAGTGAGCGCTCTCGGCGCTCTGCGCATGCGCTGCCTCCCCCTCCCCGTTGCAGTACCGATTTTCGGACACGGGATGTCAGCAGTGAGCGCTCCAGACGCTCTGCGCATGCGCAGCCTCCCCCTCCCGGTTGCAGTACCGATTTTCGGACACGGGATGGCATCAGTGAGCGCTCTAGACGCTCTGCGCATGCGCTGCTTCCCCCTCCCCATTGCAGTACCGATTTTCGGACACGGGATGTCAGCAGTGAGCGCTCCAGACGCTCTGCGCATGCGCAGCCTCCCCCTCCCGGTTGCAGTACCGATTTTCGGACACGGGATGGCAGCAGTGAGCGCTCTAGACGCTCTGCGCATGCGCAGCCTCCCCCTCCCCATTGCAGTACCGATTTTCGGACACGGGATGGCAGCAGTGAGCCCTACCGACGTTCTCCGCATGCGCTGCCTCCCCCTCCCCGTTGCAGTACCGATTTTCGAACACGGGATGGCAGCAGTGAGCCCTACCGACGTTCTGCGCATGCGCTGCCTCCCCCTCCCCGTTGCAGTACCGATATTCGGACACGGGATGGCAGCAGTGAGCGCTCCAGACGCTCTGCGCATGCGCTGCCTCCCCCTCCCCGTTGCAGTACCGATTTTCGGACACGGGATGGCAGCAGTGAGCGCTCCAGACGCTGCGCGCATGCGCAGCCTCCCCCTCCCCATTGCAGTACCGATTTTCGGACACGGGATGGCAGCAGTGAGCGCTCTAGACGCTCTGCGCATGCGCAGCCTCCCCCTCCCCATTGCAGTACCGATTTTCGGACACGGGATGGCAGCAGTGAGCCCTCCCGACGTTCTGCGCATGCGCTGCCTCCCCCACCCCGTTGCAGTACCGATTTTCGGACACGGGATGGCAGCAGTGAGCGCTCTAGACGCTTGGCGCATGCGCAGCCTCCCCCTCCCCGTTGCAGTACCGATTTTCGGACACGGGATGGCAGCAGTGAGCCCTCCCGACGTTCTGCGCATGCGCAGCATTCCCCTCCCGGTTGCAGTACCGATTTTCGGACACGGGATGGCAGCAGTGAGCGCTCTAGACGCTCTGCGCATGCGCAGCCTCCCCCTCCCCATTGCAGTACCGATTTTCGGACACGGGATGGCAGCAGTGAGCGCTCTCGGCGCTCTGCGCATGCGCTGCCTCCCCCTCCCCGTTGCAGTACCGATTTTCGGACACGGGATCGCAGCAGTGAGCGCTCCAGACGCTCTGCGCATGCGCTGCCTCCCCCTCCCCGTTGCAGTACCGATTTTCGGACACGGGATGGCAGCAGTGAGCGCTCTAGACGCTCTGCGCATGCGTAGCCTCCCCCTCCCCGTTGCAGTACCGATTTTCGGACACGGGATGGCAGCAGTGAGCGCTCCCGACGCTGCGCGCATGCGCAGCCTCCCCCTCCCCATTGCAGTACCGATTTTCGGACACGGGATGGCAGCAGTGAGCGCTCCAGACGCTCTGCGCATGCGCTGCCTCCCCCTCCCCGTTGCAGTACCGATTTTCGGACACGGGATGGCAGCAGTGAGCGCTCCAGACGCTTTGCGCATGCGCAGCCTCCCCCTCCCCGTTGCAGTACCGATTTTCGAACACGGGATGGCAGCAGTGAGCCCTACCGACGCTCTGCGCATGCGCTGCCTCCCCCTCCCCGTTGCAGTACCGATTTTCGGACACGGGATGGCAGCAGTGAGCGCTCCAGACGCTCTGCGCATGCGCAGCCTCCCCCTCCCGGTTGCAGTACCGATTTTCGGACACGGGATGGCAGCAGTGAGCGCTCTAGACGCTCTGCGCATGCGCTGCTTCCCCCTCCCCATTGCAGTACCGATTTTCGGACACGGGATGGCAGCAGTGAGCGCTCTAGACGCTCTGCGCATGCGCAGCCTCCCCCTCCCCATTGCAGTACCGATTTTCGGACACGGGATGGCAGCAGTGAGCGCTCTCGGCGCTCTGCGCATGCGCTGCCTCCCCCTCCCCATTGCAGTACCGATTTTCGGACACGGGATGGCAGCAGTGAGCGCTCTCGGCGCTCTGCGCATGCGCTGCCTCCCCCTCCCCATTGCAGTACCGATTTTCGGACACGGGATCGCAGCAGTGAGCCCTACCGACGTTCTGCGCATGCGCTGCCTCCCCCTCCCCGTTGCAGTACCGATTTTCGAACACGGGATGGCAGCAGTGAGCCCTACCGACGTTCTGCGCATGCGCAGCATTCCCCTCCCGGTTGCAGTACCGATTTTCGGACACGGGATGGCAGCAGTGAGCGCTCCAGACGCTCTGCGCATGCGCTGCCTCCCCCTCCCCGTTGCAGTACCGATCTTCGGACACGGGATTGCAGCAGTGAGCCCTACCGACGTTCTGCGCATGCGCAGCATTCCCGTCCCGGTTGCAGTACCGATTTTCGGACACGGGATGGCAGCAGTGAGCGCTCTAGACGCTCTGCGCATGCGCAGCCTCCCCCTCCCCGTTGCAGTACCGATTTTCGGACACGGGATGGCAGCAGTGAGCGCTCCAGACGCTCTGCGCATGCGCAGCCTCCCCCTCCCCGTTGCAGTACCGATTTTCGAACACGGGATGGCAGCAGTGAGCCCTACCGACGTTCTGCGCATGCGCTGCCTCCCCCTCCCCGTTGCAGTACCGATTTTCGGACACGGGATCGCAGCAGTGAGCGCTCCAGACGCTCTGCGCATGCGCTGCCTCCCCCTCCCCGTTGCAGTACCGATTTTCGGACACGGGATGGCAGCAGTGAGCGCTCTAGACGCTTGGCGCATGCGCAGCCTCCCCCTCCCCGTTGCAGTACCGATTTTCGGACACGGGATGGCAGCAGTGAGCGCTCCCGACGCTGCGCGCATGCGCAGCCTCCCCCTCCCCGTTGCAGTACCGATTTTCGGACACGGGATGGCAGCAGTGAGCGCTCCAGACGCTCTGCGTATGCGCAGCTTCCCCCTCCCCATTGCAGTACCGATTTTCGGACACGGGATGGCAGCAGTGAGCGCTCTCGGCGCTCTGCGCATGCGCTGCCTCCCCCTCCCCGTTGCAGTACCGATTTTCGGACACGGGATCGCAGCAGTGAGCGCTCCAGACGCTCTGCGCATGCGCTGCCTCCCCCTCCCCGTTGCAGTACCGATTTTCGGACACGGGATGGCAGCAGTGAGCGCTCCCGACGCTGCGCGCATGCGCAGCCTCCCCCTCCCCATTGCAGTACCGATTTTCGGACACGGGATGGCAGCAGTGAGCGCTCCAGACGCTCTGCGCATGCGCTGCCTCCCCCTCCCCGTTGCAGTACCGATTTTCGGACACGGGATGGCAGCAGTGAGCGCTCTCGGCGCTCTGCGCATGCGCTGCCTCCCCCTCCCCGTTGCAGTACCGATTTTCGGACACGGGATGGCAGCAGTGAGCGCTCCAGACGCTTGGCCCATGCGCTGCCTCCCCCTCCCCGTTGCAGTACCGATTTTCGGACACGGGATGGCAGCAGTGAGCGCTCCAGACGCTCTGCGTATGCGCAGCTTCCCCCTCCCCATTGCAGTACCGATTTTCGGACACGGGATGGCAGCAGTGAGCGCTCTCGGCGCTCTGCGCATGCGCTGCCTCCCCCTCCCCGTTGCAGTACCGATTTTCGGACACGGGATCGCAGCAGTGAGCGCTCCAGACGCTCTGCGCATGCGCTGCCTCCCCCTCCCCGTTGCAGTACCGATTTTCGGACACGGGATGGCAGCAGTGAGCGCTCTAGACGCTTGGCGCATGCGCAGCCTCCCCCTCCCCGTTGCAGTACCGATTTTCGGACACGGGATGGCAGCAGTGAGCGCTCCCGACGCTGCGCGCATGCGCAGCCTCCCCCTCCCCGTTGCAGTACCGATTTTCGGACACGGGATGGCAGCAGTGAGCCCTACCGACGTTCTGCGCATGCGCAGCATTCCCCTCCCGGTTGCAGTACCGATTTTCGGACACGGGATGGCAGCAGTGAGCGCTCTAGACGCTCTGCGCATGCGCAGCCTCCCCCTCCCCATTGCAGTACCGATTTTCGGACACGGGATGGCAGCAGTGAGCGCTGTCGGCGCTCTGCGCATGCGCTGCCTCCCCCTCCCCATTGCAGTACCGATTTTCGGACACGGGATCGCAGCAGTGAGCCCTACCGACGTTCTGCGCATGCGCTGCCTCCCCCTCCCCGTTGCAGTACCGATTTTCGAACACGGGATGGCAGCAGTGAGCCCTACCGACGTTCTGCGCATGCGCTGCCTCCCCCTCCCCGTTGCAGTACCGATATTCGGACACGGGATGGCAGCAGTGAGCGCTCTAGACGCTGCGCGCATGCGCAGCCTCCCCCTCCCCATTGCAGTACCGATTTTCGGACACGAGATGGCAGCAGTGAGCGCTCCAGACGCTTTGCGCATGCGCAGCCTCCCCCTCCCCGTTGCAGTACCGATTTTCGAACACGCGATGGCAGCAGTGAGCCCTACCGACGTTCTGCGCATGCGCAGCATTCCCCTCCCGGTTGCAGTACCGATTTTCGGACACGGGATGGCAGCAGTGAGCGCTCTAGACGCTCTGCGCATGCGCAGCCTCCCCCTCCCCGTTGCAGTACCGATTTTCGGACACGGGATTGCAGCAGTGAGCTCTACCGACGTTCTGCGCATGCGCAGCATTCCCCTCCCGGTTGCAGTACCGATTTTCGGACACGGGATGGCAGCAGTGAGCGCTCTAGACGCTCTGCGCATGCGCAGCCTCCCCCTCCCCGTTGCAGTACCGATTTTCGGACACGGGATGGCAGCAGTGAGCGCTCCAGACGCTTTGCGCATGCGCAGCCTCCCCCTCCCCGTTGCAGTACCGATTTTCGGACACGGGATGGCAGCAGTGAGCGCTCTAGACGCTCTGCGCATGCGCAGCCTCCCCCTCCCCGTTGCAGTACCGATTTTCGGACACGGGATGGCAGCAGTGAGCGCTCTCGGCGCTCTGCGCATGCGCTGCCTCCCCCTCCCCGTTGCAGTACCGATTTTCGGACACGGGATGGCAGCAGTGAGCGCTCCAGACGCTTGGCGCATGCGCAGCCTCCCCCTCCCCGTTGCAGTACCGATTTTCGGACACGGGATGGCAGCAGTGAGCGCTCCAGACGCTCTGCGCATGCGCAGCCTCCCCCTCCCCATTGCAGTACCGATTTTCGGACACGGGATGGCAGCAGTGAGCGCTCCAGACGCTCTGCGCATGCGCTGCCTCCCCCTCCCCGTTGCAGTACCGATTTTCGGACACGGGATGGCAGCAGTGAGCGCTCCCGGGGCTCTGCGCATGCGCAGCCTCCCCCTCCCCGTTGCAGTACCGATTTTCGGACACGGGATGGCAGCAGTGAGCGCTCCAGACGCTTTGCGCATGCGCAGCCTCCCCCTCCCCGTTGCAGTACCGATTTTCGAACACGGGATGGCAGCAGTGAGCCCTCCCGACGCTCTGCGCATGCGCTGCCACCCCCTCCCCGTTGCAGTACCGATTTTCGGACACGGGATGTCAGCAGTGAGCGCTCCAGACGCTCTGCGCATGCGCTGCCTCCCCCTCCCGGTTGCAGTACCGATTTTCGGACACGGGATGGCAGCAGTGAGACCTACCGACATTCTGCGCATGCGCAGCATTCCCCTCCCGGTTGCAGTACCGATTTTCGGACACGGGATGGCAGCAGTGAGCGCTCCAGACGCTCTACGCATGCGCTGCCTCCCCCTCCCGGTTGCAGTACCGATTTTCGGACACGGGATGGCAGCAGTGAGCGCTCTAGACGCTCTGCGCATGCGCTGCTTCCCCCTCCCCATTGCAGTACCGATTTTCGGACACGGGATGGCAGCAGTGAGCGCTCTAGACGCTCTGCGCATGCGCAGCCTCCCCCTCCCCATTGCAGTACCGATTTTCGGACACGGGATGGCAGCAGTGAGCGCTCTCGGCGCTCTGCGCATGCGCTGCCTCCCCCTCCCCATTGCAGTACCGATTTTCGGACACGGGATGGCAGCAGTGAGCGCTCTCGGCGCTCTGCGCATGCGCTGCCTCCCCCTCCCCATTGCAGTACCGATTTTCGGACACGGGATCGCAGCAGTGAGCCCTACCGACGTTCTGCGCATGCGCAGCATTCCCCTCCCGGTTGCAGTACCGATTTTCGGACACGGGATGGCAGCAGTGAGCGCTCCAGACGCTCTGCGCATGCGCTGCCTCCCCCTCCCCGTTGCAGTACCGATCTTCGGACACGGGATTGCAGCAGTGAGCTCTACCGACGTTCTGCGCATGCGCAGCATTCCCGTCCCGGTTGCAGTACCGATTTTCGGACACGGGATGGCAGCAGTGAGCGCTCTAGACGCTCTGCGCATGCGCAGCCTCCCCCTCCCCGTTGCAGTACCGATTTTCGGACACGGGATGGCAGCAGTGAGCGCTCTCGGCGCTCTGCGCATGCGCTGCCTCCCCCTCCCCATTGCAGTACCGATTTTCGGACACGGGATCGCAGCAGTGAGCCCTACCGACGTTCTGCGCATGCGCTGCCTCCCCCTCCCCGTTGCAGTACCGATTTTCGAACACGGGATGGCAGCAGTGAGCCCTACCGACGTTCTGCGCATGCGCAGCCTCCCCCTCCCCGTTGCAGTACCGATATTCGGACACGGGATGGCAGCAGTGAGCGCTCTAGACGCTCTGCGCATGCGCAGCCTCCCCCTCCCCGTTGCAGTACCGATTTTCGGACACGGGATGGCAGTAGTGAGCGCTCCAGACGCTTTGCGCATGCGCAGCCTCCCCCTCCCCGTTGCAGTACCGATTTTCGGACACGGGATGGCAGCAGTGAGCGCTCTAGACGCTCTGCGCATGCGCTGCCTCCCCCTCCCCATTGCAGTACCGATTTTCGGACACGGGATGGCAGCAGTGAGCGCTCTCGGCGCTCTGCGCATGCGCTGCCTCCCCCTCCCCGTTGCAGTACCGATTTTCGGACACGGGATGGCAGCAGTGAGGGCTCCAGACGCTTGGCGCATGCGCAGCCTCCCCCTCCCCGTTGCAGTACCGATTTTCGGACACGGGATGGCAGCAGTGAGCGCTCTAGACGCTCTGCGCATGCGCAGCCTCCCCCTCCCCATTGCAGTACCGATTTTCGGACACGGGATGGCAGCAGTGAGCGCTCCAGACGCTCTGCGCATGCGCTGCCTCCCCCTCCCCGTTGCAGTACCGATTTTCGGACACGGGATGGCAGCAGTGAGCGCTCCCGACGCTGCGTGCATGCGCAGCCTCCCCCTCCCCATTGCAGTAGCGATTTTCGGACACGGGATGGCAGCAGTGAGCGCTCTAGACGCTCTGCGCATGCGCTGCCTCCCCCTCCCCATTGCAGTACCGATTTTCGGACACGGGATGGCAGCAGTGAGCGCTCCAGACGCTTGGCGCATGCGCAGCCTCCCCCTCCCCATTGCAGTACCGATTTTCGGACACGGGATGGCAGCAGTGAGCCCTACCGACGTTCTGCGCATGCGCTGCCTCCCCCTCCCCGTTGCAGTACCGATTTTCGGACACGGGATGGCAGCAGTGAGCGCTCCAGACGCTTGGCGCATGCGCAGCCTCCCCCTCCCCGTTGCAGTACCGATTTTCGGACACGGGATGGCAGCAGTGAGCGCTCCAGACGCTTGGCGCATGCGCAGCCTCCCCCTCCCCGTTGCAGTACCGATTTTCGGACACGGGATGGCAGCAGTGAGCGCTCCAGACGCTCTGCGTATGCGCAGCTTCCCCCTCCCCATTGCAGTACCGATTTTCGGACACGGGATGGCAGCAGTGAGCGCTCCCGACGCTGCGCGCATGCGCAGCCTCCCCCTCCCGGTTGCAGTACCGATTTTCGGACACGGGATGGCAGCAGTGAGCGCTCCAGACGCTCTACGCATGCGCTGCCTCCCCCTCCCGGTTGCAGTACCGATTTTCGGACACGGGATGGCAGCAGTGAGCCCTACCGACGTTCTGCGCATGCGCTGCCTCCCCCTCCCGGTTGCAGTACCGATATTCGGACACGGGATGGCAGCAGTGAGCGCTCCAGACGCTTGGCGCATGCGCTGCCTCCCCCTCCCCGTTGCAGTACCGATTTTCGGACACGGGATGGCAGCAGTGAGCGCTCTAGACGCTCTGCGCATGCGCAGCCTCCCCCTCCCCATTGCAGTACCGATTTTCGGACACGGGATGGCAGCAGTGAGCGCTCCAGACGCTCTGCGCATGCGCTGCCTCCCCCTCCCCGTTGCAGTACCGATTTTCGGACACGGGATGGCAGCAGTGAGCGCTCCCGACGCTGCGCGCATGCGCAGCCTCCCCCTCCCCATTGCAGTACCGATTTTCGGACACGGGATGGCAGCAGTGAGCGCTCCAGACGCTCTGCGCATGCGCTGCCTCCCCCTCCCCGTTGCAGTACCGATTTTCGGACACGGGATGGCAGCAGTGAGCGCTCCAGACGCTTTGCGCATGCGCAGCCTCCCCCTCCCCGTTGCAGTACCGATTTTCGAACACGGGATGGCAGCAGTGAGCCCTCCCGACGCTCTGCGCATGCGCTGCCTCCCCCTCCCCGTTGCAGTACCGATTTTCGGACACGGGATGTCAGCAGTGAGCGCTCCAGACGCTCTGCGCATGCGCAGCCTCCCCCTCCCGGTTGCAGTACCGATTTTCGGACACGGGATGGCAGCAGTGAGCGCTCCAGACGCTCTGCGCATGCGCTGCTTCCCCCTCCCCATTGCAGTACCGATTTTCGGACACGGGATGGCAGCAGTGAGCGCTCTAGACGCTCTGCGCATGCGCAGCCTCCCCCTCCCCATTGCAGTACCGATTTTCGGACACGGGATGGCAGCAGTGAGCGCTCCCGGGGCTCTGCGCATGCGCTGCCTCCCCCTCCCCGTTGCAGTACCGATTTTCGGACACGGGATGGCAGCAGTGAGCGATCCAGACGCTCTGCGCATGCGCAGCCTCCCCCTCCCCATTGCAGTACCGATTTTCGGACACGGGATGGCAGCAGTGAGCGCTCTAGACGCTCTGCGCATGCGCAGCCTCCCCCTCCCCATTGCAGTACCGATTTTCGGACACGGGATGGCAGCAGTGAGCGCTCTAGACGCTCTGCGCATGCGCAGCCTCCCCCTCCCCATTGCAGTACCGATTTTCGGACACGGGATGGCAGCACTGAGCGCTCCAGACGCTCTGCGCATGCGCTGCCTCCCCCTCCCCATTGCAGTACCGATTTTCGGACACGGGATCGCAGCAGTGAGCGCTCCAGACGCTCTGCGCATGCGCAGCCTCCCCCTCCCCGTTGCAGTACCGATTTTCGGACACGGGATGGCAGCAGTGAGCCCTACCGACGTTCTGCGCATGCGCAGCATTCCCCTCCCGGTTGCAGTACCGATTTTCGGACACGGGATGGCAGCAGTGAGCCCTACCGACGTTCTGCGCATGCGCTGCCTCCCCCTCCCCATTGCAGTACCGATTTTCGAGCACGGGATGGCAGTAGTGAGCGCTCCCGACGTTCTGCGCATGCGCAGCCTCCCCCCTCCCCCTTGCAGTACCGATTTTCGGACACGGGATGGCAGCAGTGAGCGCTCTAGACGCTCTACGCATGCGCTGCCTCCCCCTCCCGGTTGCAGTACCGATTTTCGAGCACGGGATGGCAGTAGTGAGCGCTCCCGACGTTCTGCGCATGCGCAGCCTCCCCCCTCCCCCTTGCAGTACCGATATTCGGACACGGGATGGCAGCAGTGAGCGCTCCCGGGGCTCTGCGCATGCGCTGCCTCCCCCTCCCCGTTGCAGTACCGATTTTCGGACACGGGATGGCAGCAGTGAGCGCTCCAGACGCTCTGCGCATGCGCTGCCTCCCCCTCCCCGTTGCAGTACCGATTTTCGGACACGGGATGGCAGCAGTGAGCGCTCCAGACTCTTTGCGCATGTGCTGCCTCCCCCTCCCCGTTGCAGTACCGATTTTCGGACACGGGATGGCAGCAGTGAGCGCTCCAGACGCTCTGCGCATGCGCTGCCTCCCCCTCCCCGTTGCAGTACCGATTTTCGGACACGGGATGGCAGCAGTGAGCGCTCCAGACTCTTTGCGCATGTGCTGCCTCCCCCTCCCCGTTGCAGTACCGATTTTCGGACACGGGATGGCAGCAGTGAGCGCTCTAGACGCTTGGCGCATGCGCAACCTCCCCCTCCCCGTTGCAGTACCGATTTTCGAACACGGGATGGCAGCAGTGAGCCCTCCCGACGCTCTGCGCATGCGCTGCCTCCCCCTCCCGGTTGCAGTACCGATTTTCGGACACGGGATGTCAGCAGTGAGCGCTCCAGACGCTCTGCGCATGCGCAGCCTCCCCCTCCCGGTTGCAGTACCGATTTTCGGACACGGGATGGCAGCAGTGAGCGCTCTAGACGCTCTGCGCATGCGCTGCTTCCCCCTCCCCGTTGCAGTACCGATTTTCGGACACGGGATGGCAGCAGTGAGCCCTACCGACGTTCTGCGCATGCGCGCCCCTCCGCTGGCCGTTGCAGTACCGATATTCGGACACGGGATGGCAGCAGTGAGCGCTCCCGACGCTCTGCGCATGCGTGTCCCTGCCCGGCCGTTGCAGTACCGATTTTCGGACACGGGATGGCAGCAGTGAGCGCTCTAGACGCTCTGCGCATGCGCTGCCTCCCCCTCCCCGTTGCAGTACCGATTTTCGGACACGGGATCGCAGCAGTGAGCGCTCCAGACGCTCTGCGCATGCGCTGCCTCCCCCTCCCCGTTGCAGTACCGATTTTCGGACACGGGATGGCAGCAGTGAGCGCTCCAGACGCTTTGCGCATGCGCTGCCTCCCCCTCCCCGTTGCAGTACCGATTTTCGGACACGGGATGGCAGCAGTGAGCGCTCTAGACGCTCTGCGCATGCGCTGCCTCCCCCTCCCCGTTGCAGTACCGATTTTCGGACACGGGATCGCAGCAGTGAGCGCTCCCGGGGCTCTGCGCATGCGCTGCCTCCCCCTCCCCGTTGCAGTACCGATTTTCGGACACGGGATGGCAGCAGTGAGCGCTCCAGACGCTCTGCGCATGCGCTGCCTCCCCCTCCCCGTTGCACTACCGATTCTCGGACACGGGATGGCAGCAGTGAGCCCTACCGACGTTCTGCGCATGCGCTGCCTCCCCCTCCCCATTGCAGTACCGATTTTCGAGCACGGGATGGCAGTAGTGAGCGCTCCCGACGTTCTGCGCATGCGCAGCCTCCCCCCTCCCCCTTGCAGTACCGATTTTCGGACACGGGATGGCAGCAGTGAGCGCTCCCGGGGCTCTGCGCATGCGCTGCCTCCCCCTCCCCGTTGCAGTACCGATTTTCGGACACGGGATGGCAGCAGTGAGCGCTCCAGACGCTCTGCGCATGCGCTGCCTCCCCCTCCCCGTTGCAGTACCGATTTTCGGACACGGGATGGCAGCAGTGAGCGCTCCAGACTCTTTGCGCATGTGCTGCCTCCCCCTCCCCGTTGCAGTACCGATTTTCGGACACGGGATGGCAGCAGTGAGCGCTCCAGACGCTCTGCGCATGCGCTGCCTCCCCCTCCCCGTTGCAGTACCGATTTTCGGACACGGGATGGCAGCAGTGAGCGCTCCAGACGCTCTGCGCATGCGCTGCCTCCCCCTCCCCGTTGCAGTACCGATTTTCGGACACGGGATGGCAGCAGTGAGCGCTCCCGGGGCTCTGCGCATGCGCAGCCTCCCCCTCCCCGTTGCAGTACCGATTTTCGGACACGGGATGGCAGCAGTGAGCGCTCCAGACGCTTTGCGCATGCGCAGCCTCCCCCTCCCCGTTGCAGTACCGATTTTCGAACACGGGATGGCAGCAGTGAGCCCTCCCGACGCTCTGCGCATGCGCTGCCACCCCCTCCCCGTTGCAGTACCGATTTTCGGACACGGGATGTCAGCAGTGAGCGCTCCAGACGCTCTGCGCATGCGCTGCCTCCCCCTCCCGGTTGCAGTACCGATTTTCGGACACGGGATGGCAGCAGTGAGACCTACCGACATTCTGCGCATGCGCAGCATTCCCCTCCCGGTTGCAGTACCGATTTTCGGACACGGGATGGCAGCAGTGAGCGCTCCAGACGCTCTACGCATGCGCTGCCTCCCCCTCCCCGTTGCAGTACCGATTTTCGGACACGGGATGGCAGCAGTGAGCGCTCTCGGCGCTCTGCGCATGCGCTGCCTCCCCCTCCCCGTTGCAGTACCGATTTTCGGACACGGGATGGCAGCAGTGAGCGCTCCAGACGCTTGGCGCATGCGCAGCCTCCCCCTCCCCGTTGCAGTACCGATTTTCGGACACGGGATCGCAGCAGTGAGCGCTCCAGACGCTCTGCGCATGCGCTGCCTCCCCCTCCCCGTTGCAGTACCGATTTTCGGACACGGGATGGCAGCAGTGAGCGCTCCCGACGCTGCGCGCATGCGCAGCCTCCCCCTCCCCATTGCAGTACCGATTTTCGGACACGGGATGGCAGCAGTGAGCGCTCCAGACGCTCTGCGCATGCGCTGCCTCCCCCTCCCCGTTGCAGTACCGATTTTCGGACACGGGATGGCAGCAGTGAGCGCTCCAGACGCTTTGCGCATGCGCAGCCTCCCCCTCCCCGTTGCAGTACCGATTTTCGGACACGGGATGGCAGCAGTGAGCGCTCTAGACGCTCTGCGCATGCGCAGCCTCCCTCCCCCTCCCCATTGCAGTACCGATTTTCGGACACGGGATGGCAGCAGTGAGCGCTCTAGACGCTCTGCACATGCGCTGCCTCCCCCTCCCCATTGCAGTACCGATTTTCGGACACGGGATCGCAGCAGTGAGACCTACCGACGTTCTCCGCATGCGCTGCCTCCCCCTCCCCGTTGCAGTACCGATTTTCGAACACGGGATGGCAGCAGTGAGCCCTACCGACGTTCTGCGCATGCGCTGACTCCCCCTCCCCGTTGCAGTACCGATATTCGGACACGGGATGGCAGCAGTGAGCCCTACCGACGCTCTGCGCATGCGCTGCCTCCCCCTCCCCGTTGCAGTACCGATTTTCGGACACGGGATGGCAGCAGTGAGCGCTCCAGACGCTCTGCGCATGCGCAGCCTCCCCCTCCCCGTTGCAGTACCGATTTTCGGACACGGGATGGCAGCAGTGAGCGCTCCAGACGCTTTGCGCATGCGCAGCCTCCCCCTCCCCGTTGCAGTACCGATTTTCGGACACGGGATGGCAGCAGTGAGCCCTCCCGACGCTCCGCGCATGCGCAGCCTCCCCCTCCCGGTTGCAGTACCGATTTTCGGACACGGGATGGCAGCAGTGAGCGCTCCAGACGCTTTGCGCATGCGCAGCCTCCCCCTCCCCGTTGCAGTACCGATTTTCGAACACGGGATGGCAGCAGTGAGCCCTACCGACGTTCTGCGCATGCGCAGCATTCCCCTCCCGGTTGCAGTACCGATTTTCGGACACGGGATGGCAGCAGTGAGCGCTCTAGACGCTCTGCGCATGCGCAGCCTCCCCCTCCCCATTGCAGTACCGATTTTCGGACACGGGATGGCAGCAGTGAGCGCTCTCGGCGCTCTGCGCATGCGCTGCCTCCCCCTCCCCGTTGCAGTACCGATTTTCGGACACGGGATCGCAGCAGTGAGCGCTCCAGACGCTCTGCGCATGCGCTGCCTCCCCCTCCCCGTTGCAGTACCGATTTTCGGACACGGGATGGCAGCAGTGAGCGCTCTAGACGCTCTGCGCATGCGTAGCCTCCCCCTCCCCGTTGCAGTACCGATTTTCGGACACGGGATGGCAGCAGTGAGCCCTACCGACGCTCTGCGCATGCGCTGCCTCCCCCTCCCCGTTGCAGTACCGATTTTCGGACACGGGATGGCAGCAGTGAGCGCTCCAGACGCTCTGCGCATGCGCTGCCTCCCCCTCCCCGTTGCAGTACCGATTTTCGGACACGGGATGGCAGCAGTGAGCGCTCCAGACGCTTTGCGCATGCGCAGCCTCCCCCTCCCCGTTGCAGTACCGATTTTCGAACACGGGATGGCAGCAGTGAGCCCTCCCGACGCTCTGCGCATGCGCTGCCTCCCCCTCCCCGTTGCAGTACCGATTTTCGGACACGGGATGGCAGCAGTGAGCGCTCCAGACGCTCTGCGCATGCGCAGCCTCCCCCTCCGGTTGCAGTACCGATTTTCGGACACGGGATGGCAGCAGTGAGCGCTCTAGACGCTCTGCGCATGCGCTGCTTCCCCCTCCCCATTGCAGTACCGATTTTCGGACACGGGATGGCAGCAGTGAGCGCTCTAGACGCTCTGCGCATGCGCAGCCTCCCCCTCCCCATTGCAGTACCGATTTTCGGACACGGGATGGCAGCAGTGAGCGCTCTCGGCGCTCTGCGCATGCGCTGCCTCCCCCTCCCCATTGCAGTACCGATTTTCGGACACGGGATGGCAGCAGTGAGCGCTCTCGGCGCTCTGCGCATGCGCTGCCTCCCCCTCCCCATTGCAGTACCGATTTTCGGACACGGGATCGCAGCAGTGAGCCCTACCGACGTTCTGCGCATGCGCTGCCTCCCCCTCCCCGTTGCAGTACCGATTTTCGAACACGGGATGGCAGCAGTGAGCCCTACCGACGTTCTGCGCATGCGCAGCATTCCCCTCCCGGTTGCAGTACCGATTTTCGGACACGGGATGGCAGCAGTGAGCGCTCCAGACGCTCTGCGCATGCGCTGCCTCCCCCTCCCCGTTGCAGTACCGATCTTCGGACACGGGATTGCAGCAGTGAGCTCTACCGACGTTCTGCGCATGCGCACCATTCCCGTCCCGGTTGCAGTACCGATTTTCGGACACGGGATGGCAGCAGTGAGCGCTCTAGACGCTCTGCGCATGCGCAGCCTCCCCCTCCCCGTTGCAGTACCGATTTTCGGACACGGGATGGCAGCAGTGAGCGCTCTCGGCGCTCTGCGCATGCGCTGCCTCCCCCTCCCCATTGCAGTACCGATTTTCGGACACGGGATCGCAGCAGTGAGCCCTACCGACGTTCTGCGCATGCGCTGCCTCCCCCTCCCCGTTGCAGTACCGATTTTCGAACACGGGATGGCAGCAGTGAGCCCTACCGACGTTCTGCGCATGCGCTGCCTCCCCCTCCCCGTTGCAGTACCGATATTCGGACACGGGATGGCAGCAGTGAGCGCTCTAGACGCTCTGCGCATGCGCAGCCTCCCCCTCCCCGTTGCAGTACCGATTTTCGGACACGGGATGGCAGTAGTGAGCGCTCCAGACGCTTTGCGCATGCGCAGCCTCCCCCTCCCCGTTGCAGTACCGATTTTCGGACACGGGATGGCAGCAGTGAGCGCTCTAGACGCTCTGCGCATGCGCAGCCTCCCCCTCCCCATTGCAGTACCGATTTTCGGACACGGGATGGCAGCAGTGAGCGCTCTCGGCGCTCTGCGCATGCGCTGCCTCCCCCTCCCCGTTGCAGTACCGATTTTCGGACACGGGATGGCAGCAGTGAGGGCTCCAGACGCTTGGCGCATGCGCAGCCTCCCCCTCCCCGTTGCAGTACCGATTTTCGGACACGGGATGGCAGCAGTGAGCGCTCTAGACGCTCTGCGCATGCGCAGCCTCCCCCTCCCCATTGCAGTACCGATTTTCGGACACGGGATGGCAGCAGTGAGCGCTCCAGACGCTCTGCGCATGCGCTGCCTCCCCCTCCCCGTTGCAGTACCGATTTTCGGACACGGGATGGCAGCAGTGAGCGCTCCCGACGCTGCGCGCATGCGCAGCCTCCCCCTCCCCATTGCAGTAGCGATTTTCGGACACGGGATGGCAGCAGTGAGCGCTCTAGACGCTCTGCGCATGCGCAGCCTCCCCCTCCCCATTGCAGTACCGATTTTCGGACACGGGATGGCAGCAGTGAGCGCTCCAGACGCTTGGCGCATGCGCAGCCTCCCCCTCCCCGTTGCAGTACCGATTTTCGGACACGGGATGGCAGCAGTGAGCGCTCCAGACGCTTGGCGCATGCGCAGCCTCCCCCTCCCCGTTGCAGTACCGATTTTCGGACACGGGATGGCAGCAGTGAGCGCTCCAGACGCTTGGCGCATGCGCAGCCTCCCCCTCCCCGTTGCAGTACCGATTTTCGGACACGGGATGGCAGCAGTGAGCGCTCCAGACGCTCTGCGTATGCGCAGCTTCCCCCTCCCCATTGCAGTACCGATTTTCGGACACGGGATGGCAGCAGTGAGCGCTCCCGACGCTGCGCGCATGCGCAGCCTCCCCCTCCCGGTTGCAGTACCGATTTTCGGACACGGGATGGCAGCAGTGAGCGCTCCAGACGCTCTACGCATGCGCTGCCTCCCCCTCCCGGTTGCAGTACCGATTTTCGGACACGGGATGGCAGCAGTGAGCCCTACCGACGTTCTGCGCATGCGCTGCCTCCCCCTCCCGGTTGCAGTACCGATATTCGGACACGGGATGGCAGCAGTGAGCGCTCCAGACGCTTGGCGCATGCGCTGCCTCCCCCTCCCCGTTGCAGTACCGATTTTCGGACACGGGATGGCAGCAGTGAGCGCTCTAGACGCTCTGCGCATGCGCAGCCTCCCCCTCCCCATTGCAGTACCGATTTTCGGACACGGGATGGCAGCAGTGAGCGCTCCAGACGCTCTGCGCATGCGCTGCCTCCCCCTCCCCGTTGCAGTACCGATTTTCGGACACGGGATGGCAGCAGTGAGCGCTCCCGACGCTGCGCGCATGCGCAGCCTCCCCCTCCCCATTGCAGTACCGATTTTCGGACACGGGATGGCAGCAGTGAGCGCTCCAGACGCTCTGCGCATGCGCTGCCTCCCCCTCCCCGTTGCAGTACCGATTTTCGGACACGGGATGGCAGCAGTGAGCGCTCCAGACGCTTTGCGCATGC
Organism: Tinamus guttatus; assembly: GCF_059628265.1. NCBI lineage: Eukaryota > Metazoa > Chordata > Aves > Tinamiformes > Tinamidae > Tinamus > Tinamus guttatus. Next base: position 83,374 of record NW_028289348.1, read on the forward strand.
GCAGCCTCCCCCTCCCCGTTGCAGTACCGATTTTCGAACACGGGATGGCAGCAGTGAGCCCTCCCGACGCTCTGCGCATGCGCTGCCTCCCCCTCCCCGTTGCAGTACCGATTTTCGGACACGGGATGTCAGCAGTGAGCGCTCCAGACGCTCTGCGCATGCGCAGCCTCCCCCTCCCGGTTGCAGTACCGATTTTCGGACACGGGATGGCAGCAGTGAGCGCTCCAGACGCTCTGCGCATGCGCTGCTTCCCCCTCCCCATTGCAGTACCGATTTTCGGACACGGGATGGCAGCAGTGAGCGCTCTAGACGCTCTGCGCATGCGCAGCCTCCCCCTCCCCATTGCAGTACCGATTTTCGGACACGGGATGGCAGCAGTGAGCGCTCTAGACGCTCTGCGCATGCGCAGCCTCCCCCTCCCCATTGCAGTACCGATTTTCGGACACGGGATGGCAGCAGTGAGCGCTCTCGGCGCTCTGCGCATGCGCTGCCTCCCCCTCCCCGTTGCAGTACCGATTTTCGGACACGGGATGGCAGCAGTGAGCGCTCCAGACGCTTGGCGCATGCGCAGCCTCCCCCTCCCCGTTGCAGTACCGATTTTCGGACACGGGATGGCAGCAGTGAGCGCTCCAGACGCTCTGCGTATGCGCAGCTTCCCCCTCCCCATTGCAGTACCGATTTTCGGACACGGGATGGCAGCAGTGAGCGCTCCCGACGCTGCGCGCATGCGCAGCCTCCCCCTCCCGGTTGCAGTACCGATTTTCGGACACGGGATGGCAGCAGTGAGCGCTCCAGACGCTCTACGCATGCGCTGCCTCCCCCTCCCGGTTGCAGTACCGATTTTCGGACACGGGATGGCAGCAGTGAGCCCTACCGACGTTCTGCGCATGCGCTGCCTCCCCCTCCCGGTTGCAGTACCGATATTCGGACACGGGATGGCAGCAGTGAGCGCTCCAGACGCTTGGCGCATGCGCTGCCTCCCCCTCCCCGTTGCAGTACCGATTTTCGGACACGGGATGGCAGCAGTGAGCGCTCTAGACGCTCTGCGCATGCGCAGCCTCCCCCTCCCCATTGCAGTACCGATTTTCGGACACGGGATGGCAGCAGTGAGCGCTCCAGACGCTCTGCGCATGCGCTGCCTCCCCCTCCCCGTTGCAGTACCGATTTTCGGACACGGGATGGCAGCAGTGAGCGCTCCCGACGCTGCGCGCATGCGCAGCCTCCCCCTCCCCATTGCAGTACCGATTTTCGGACACGGGATGGCAGCAGTGAGCGCTCCAGACGCTCTGCGCATGCGCTGCCTCCCCCTCCCCGTTGCAGTACCGATTTTCGGACACGGGATGGCAGCAGTGAGCGCTCCAGACGCTTTGCGCATGCGCAGCCTCCCCCTCCCCGTTGCAGTACCGATTTTCGAACACGGGATGGCAGCAGTGAGCCCTCCCGACGCTCTGCGCATGCGCTGCCTCCCCCTCCCCGTTGCAGTACCGATTTTCGGACACGGGATGTCAGCAGTGAGCGCTCCAGACGCTCTGCGCATGCGCAGCCTCCCCCTCCCGGTTGCAGTACCGATTTTCGGACACGGGATGGCAGCAGTGAGCGCTCCAGACGCTCTGCGCATGCGCTGCTTCCCCCTCCCCATTGCAGTACCGATTTTCGGACACGGGATGGCAGCAGTGAGCGCTCTAGACGCTCTGCGCATGCGCAGCCTCCCCCTCCCCATTGCAGTACCGATTTTCGGACACGGGATGGCAGCAGTGAGCGCTCTCGGCGCTCTGCGCATGCGCTGCCTCCCCCTCCCCATTGCAGTACCGATTTTCGAACACGGGATGGCAGCAGTGAGCCCTACCGACGTTCTGCGCATGCGCTGCCTCCCCCTCCCCGTTGCAGTACCGATATTCGGACACGGGATGGCAGCAGTGAGCCCTGCCGACGCTCTGCGCATGCGCTGCCTCCCCCTCCCCGTTGCAGTACCGATTTTCGGACACGGGATGGCAGCAGTGAGTGATCCAGACGCTCTGCGCATGCGCAGCCTCCCCCTCCCCATTGCAGTACCGATTTTCGGACACGGGATGGCAGCAGTGAGCGATCCCGACGCTCTGCGCATGCGCTGCCTCCCCCTCCCCGTTGCAGTACCGACATTCGAACACGGGATGGCAGCAGTGAGCGCTCCAGAGGCTTTGCGCATGCGCAGCCTCCCCCTCCCCGTTGCAGTACCGATATTCGGACACGGGATGGCAGCAGTGAGCGCTCCAGACGCTCTGCGCATGCGCAGCCTCCCCCTCCCCGTTGCAGTACCGATATTCGGACACGGGATGGCAGCAGTGAGCCCTACCGAAATTCTGCGCATGCGCTGCCTCCCCCTCCCCGTTGCAGTACCGATTTTCGGACACGGGATGGCAGCAGTCAGCGCTCCAGACGTTCTGCGCATGCGCAGCCTCCACCTCCCCGTTGCAGTACCGATTTTCGGACACGGGATGGCAGCAGTGAGCGCTCCAGACGCTCTGCGCATGCGCTGCCTCCCCCTCCCCGTTGCAGTACCGATTTTCGAGCAAGGGATGGCAGCAGTGAGCGCTCCAGACGTTCTGGGCATGCGCGCCCCTCCGCTGGCCGTTGCAGTACCGATATTCGGACAGCGTTCGGACGATAATTCTAGTAACCAGTGATGCAAATACAAAGGCTCCTAATTTGTTAGACAATGACCTAACTAAGACCCTCCCCTGGCCGTGGCCGTACCGATTTTCGGACACGGGATGGCAGCAGTGAGCCCTCCCGACGTTGCGCGCATGCGCTGCCTCCCCCTCTCGGTTGCAGTACGGTTTTTCGGACACGGGATGGCAGCAGTGAGCGCTACCGACGCTCTGCGCATGCGCAGCCTCCCCCTCCCACGTTGCATTACCGATTATCGGACACGGGATGGCAGCAGTGAGCGCTCCCGGGGCTCTGCGCATGCGCTGCCTCCCCCTCCCCGTTGCAGTACCGATTTTCGGACACGGGATGGCAGCAGTGAGCGCTCCAGACGCTTTGCGCATGCGCAGCCTCCCCCTCCCCGTTGCAGTACCGATATTCGAACACGGGATGGCAGCAGTGAGCGCTCCCGACGCTCTGCGCATGCGCTGCCTCCCCCTCCCCGTTGCAGTACCGATTTTCGGACACGGGATGGCAGCAGTGAGCTCTCCAGACGCTCTGCGCATGCGCTGCCTCCCCCTCGCGGTTGCAGTACCGATTTTCGGACACGGGATGGCAGCAGTGAGCCCTACCGACGTTCTGCGCATGCGCAGCCTCCCCCTCCCGGTTGCAGTACCGATTTTCGGACACGGGATGGCAGCAGTGAGCGCTCTAGACGCTCTGCGCATCCGCAGCCTCCCCCTCCCCGTTGCAGTACCGATTTTCGGACACTGGATGGCAGCACTGAGCCCTCCCGACGCTCTGCGCATGCGCTGCTTCCCCCTCCCCGTTGCAGTACCGATATTCGGACACGGGATGGCAGCAGTGAGCGCTCCAGACGCTTTGCGCATGCGCAGCCTCCCCCTCCCCGTTGCAGTACCGATTTTCGGACACGGGATGGCAGCAGTGAGCGCTCCAGACGCTTGGCGCATGCGCAGCCTCCCCCTCCCCGTTGCAGTACCGACATTCGAACACGGGATGGCAGCAGTGAGCGCTCTAGACGCTCTGCGCATGCGCAGCCTCCCCCTCCCCATTGCAGTACCGATTTTCGGACACGGGATGGCAGCAGTGAGCGCTCCAGACGCTCTGCGCATGCGCTGCCTCCCCCTCCCCGTTGCAGTACCGATTTTCGGACACGGGATGGCAGCAGTGAGCCCTACCGACGTTCTGCGCATGCGCTGCCTCCCCCTCCCCGTTGCAGTACCGATTTTCGGACACGGGATGGCAGCAGTGAGCGCTCCAGACGCTTGGCGCATGCGCAGCCTCCCCCTCCCCGTTGCAGTACCGATTTTCGGACCCGGGATGGCAGCAGTGAGCCCTCCCGACGCTGCGCGCATGCGCAGCCTCCCCCTCCCCATTGCAGTACCGATTTTCGGACACGGGATGGCAGCAGTGAGCGCTCCAGACGCTCTACGCATGCGCTGCCTCCCCCTCCCGGTTGCAGTACCGATTTTCGGACACGGGATGGCAGCAGTGAGCCCTACCGACGTTCTGCGCATGCGCTGCCTCCCCCTCCCGGTTGCAGTACCGATATTCGGACACGGGATGGCAGCAGTGAGCGCTCCAGACGCTTGGCGCATGCGCTGCCTCCCCCTCCCCGTTGCAGTACCGATTTTCGGACACGGGATGGCAGCAGTGAGCGCTCCAGACGCTCTGCGCATGCGCAGCCTCCCCCTCCCGGTTGCAGTACCGATTTTCGGACACGGGATGGCAGCAGTGAGCGCTCCAGACGCTCTGCGCATGCGCTGCTTCCCCCTCCCCATTGCAGTACCGATTTTCGGACACGGGATGGCAGCAGTGAGCGCTCTAGACGCTCTGCGCATGCGCAGCCTCCCCCTCCCCATTGCAGTACCGATTTTCGGACACGGGATGGCAGCAGTGAGCGCTCCCGGGGCTCTGCGCATGCGCTGCCTCCCCCTCCCCGTTGCAGTACCGATTTTCGGACACGGGATGGCAGCAGTGAGCGATCCAGACGCTCTGCGCATGCGCAGCCTCCCCCTCCCCATTGCAGTACCGATTTTCGGACACGGGATGGCAGCAGTGAGCGCTCTAGACGCTCTGCGCATGCGCAGCCTCCCCCTCCCCATTGCAGTACCGATTTTCGGACACGGGATGGCAGCAGTGAGCGCTCTAGACGCTCTGCGCATGCGCAGCCTCCCCCTCCCCATTGCAGTACCGATTTTCGGACACGGGATGGCAGCACTGAGCGCTCCAGACGCTCTGCGCATGCGCTGCCTCCCCCTCCCCATTGCAGTACCGATTTTCGGACACGGGATCGCAGCAGTGAGCGCTCCAGACGCTCTGCGCATGCGCAGCCTCCCCCTCCCCGTTGCAGTACCGATTTTCGGACACGGGATGGCAGCAGTGAGCCCTACCGACGTTCTGCGCATGCGCAGCATTCCCCTCCCGGTTGCAGTACCGATTTTCGGACACGGGATGGCAGCAGTGAGCCCTACCGACGTTCTGCGCATGCGCTGCCTCCCCCTCCCCATTGCAGTACCGATTTTCGAGCACGGGATGGCAGTAGTGAGCGCTCCCGACGTTCTGCGCATGCGCAGCCTCCCCCCTCCCCCTTGCAGTACCGATTTTCGGACACGGGATGGCAGCAGTGAGCGCTCTAGACGCTCTACGCATGCGCTGCCTCCCCCTCCCGGTTGCAGTACCGATTTTCGAGCACGGGATGGCAGTAGTGAGCGCTCCCGACGTTCTGCGCATGCGCAGCCTCCCCCCTCCCCCTTGCAGTACCGATATTCGGACACGGGATGGCAGCAGTGAGCGCTCCCGGGGCTCTGCGCATGCGCTGCCTCCCCCTCCCCGTTGCAGTACCGATTTTCGGACACGGGATGGCAGCAGTGAGCGCTCCAGACGCTCTGCGCATGCGCTGCCTCCCCCTCCCCGTTGCAGTACCGATTTTCGGACACGGGATGGCAGCAGTGAGCGCTCCAGACTCTTTGCGCATGTGCTGCCTCCCCCTCCCCGTTGCAGTACCGATTTTCGGACACGGGATGGCAGCAGTGAGCGCTCCAGACGCTCTGCGCATGCGCTGCCTCCCCCTCCCCGTTGCAGTACCGATTTTCGGACACGGGATGGCAGCAGTGAGCGCTCCAGACTCTTTGCGCATGTGCTGCCTCCCCCTCCCCGTTGCAGTACCGATTTTCGGACACGGGATGGCAGCAGTGAGCGCTCTAGACGCTTGGCGCATGCGCAACCTCCCCCTCCCCGTTGCAGTACCGATTTTCGAACACGGGATGGCAGCAGTGAGCCCTCCCGACGCTCTGCGCATGCGCTGCCTCCCCCTCCCGGTTGCAGTACCGATTTTCGGACACGGGATGTCAGCAGTGAGCGCTCCAGACGCTCTGCGCATGCGCAGCCTCCCCCTCCCGGTTGCAGTACCGATTTTCGGACACGGGATGGCAGCAGTGAGCGCTCTAGACGCTCTGCGCATGCGCTGCTTCCCCCTCCCCGTTGCAGTACCGATTTTCGGACACGGGATGGCAGCAGTGAGCCCTACCGACGTTCTGCGCATGCGCGCCCCTCCGCTGGCCGTTGCAGTACCGATATTCGGACACGGGATGGCAGCAGTGAGCGCTCCCGACGCTCTGCGCATGCGTGTCCCTGCCCGGCCGTTGCAGTACCGATTTTCGGACACGGGATGGCAGCAGTGAGCGCTCTAGACGCTCTGCGCATGCGCTGCCTCCCCCTCCCCGTTGCAGTACCGATTTTCGGACACGGGATCGCAGCAGTGAGCGCTCCAGACGCTCTGCGCATGCGCTGCCTCCCCCTCCCCGTTGCAGTACCGATTTTCGGACACGGGATGGCAGCAGTGAGCGCTCCAGACGCTTTGCGCATGCGCTGCCTCCCCCTCCCCGTTGCAGTACCGATTTTCGGACACGGGATGGCAGCAGTGAGCGCTCTAGACGCTCTGCGCATGCGCTGCCTCCCCCTCCCCGTTGCAGTACCGATTTTCGGACACGGGATCGCAGCAGTGAGCGCTCCCGGGGCTCTGCGCATGCGCTGCCTCCCCCTCCCCGTTGCAGTACCGATTTTCGGACACGGGATGGCAGCAGTGAGCGCTCCAGACGCTCTGCGCATGCGCTGCCTCCCCCTCCCCGTTGCACTACCGATTCTCGGACACGGGATGGCAGCAGTGAGCCCTACCGACGTTCTGCGCATGCGCTGCCTCCCCCTCCCCATTGCAGTACCGATTTTCGAGCACGGGATGGCAGTAGTGAGCGCTCCCGACGTTCTGCGCATGCGCAGCCTCCCCCCTCCCCCTTGCAGTACCGATTTTCGGACACGGGATGGCAGCAGTGAGCGCTCCCGGGGCTCTGCGCATGCGCTGCCTCCCCCTCCCCGTTGCAGTACCGATTTTCGGACACGGGATGGCAGCAGTGAGCGCTCCAGACGCTCTGCGCATGCGCTGCCTCCCCCTCCCCGTTGCAGTACCGATTTTCGGACACGGGATGGCAGCAGTGAGCGCTCCAGACTCTTTGCGCATGTGCTGCCTCCCCCTCCCCGTTGCAGTACCGATTTTCGGACACGGGATGGCAGCAGTGAGCGCTCCAGACGCTCTGCGCATGCGCTGCCTCCCCCTCCCCGTTGCAGTACCGATTTTCGGACACGGGATGGCAGCAGTGAGCGCTCCAGACGCTCTGCGCATGCGCTGCCTCCCCCTCCCCGTTGCAGTACCGATTTTCGGACACGGGATGGCAGCAGTGAGCGCTCCCGGGGCTCTGCGCATGCGCAGCCTCCCCCTCCCCGTTGCAGTACCGATTTTCGGACACGGGATGGCAGCAGTGAGCGCTCCAGACGCTTTGCGCATGCGCAGCCTCCCCCTCCCCGTTGCAGTACCGATTTTCGAACACGGGATGGCAGCAGTGAGCCCTCCCGACGCTCTGCGCATGCGCTGCCACCCCCTCCCCGTTGCAGTACCGATTTTCGGACACGGGATGTCAGCAGTGAGCGCTCCAGACGCTCTGCGCATGCGCTGCCTCCCCCTCCCGGTTGCAGTACCGATTTTCGGACACGGGATGGCAGCAGTGAGACCTACCGACATTCTGCGCATGCGCAGCATTCCCCTCCCGGTTGCAGTACCGATTTTCGGACACGGGATGGCAGCAGTGAGCGCTCCAGACGCTCTACGCATGCGCTGCCTCCCCCTCCCCGTTGCAGTACCGATTTTCGGACACGGGATGGCAGCAGTGAGCGCTCTCGGCGCTCTGCGCATGCGCTGCCTCCCCCTCCCCGTTGCAGTACCGATTTTCGGACACGGGATGGCAGCAGTGAGCGCTCCAGACGCTTGGCGCATGCGCAGCCTCCCCCTCCCCGTTGCAGTACCGATTTTCGGACACGGGATCGCAGCAGTGAGCGCTCCAGACGCTCTGCGCATGCGCTGCCTCCCCCTCCCCGTTGCAGTACCGATTTTCGGACACGGGATGGCAGCAGTGAGCGCTCCCGACGCTGCGCGCATGCGCAGCCTCCCCCTCCCCATTGCAGTACCGATTTTCGGACACGGGATGGCAGCAGTGAGCGCTCCAGACGCTCTGCGCATGCGCTGCCTCCCCCTCCCCGTTGCAGTACCGATTTTCGGACACGGGATGGCAGCAGTGAGCGCTCCAGACGCTTTGCGCATGCGCAGCCTCCCCCTCCCCGTTGCAGTACCGATTTTCGGACACGGGATGGCAGCAGTGAGCGCTCTAGACGCTCTGCGCATGCGCAGCCTCCCCCTCCCCATTGCAGTACCGATTTTCGGACACGGGATGGCAGCAGTGAGCGCTCTAGACGCTCTGCACATGCGCTGCCTCCCCCTCCCCATTGCAGTACCGATTTTCGGACACGGGATCGCAGCAGTGAGCCCTACCGACGTTCTCCGCATGCGCTGCCTCCCCCTCCCCGTTGCAGTACCGATTTTCGAACACGGGATGGCAGCAGTGAGCCCTACCGACGTTCTGCGCATGCGCTGACTCCCCCTCCCCGTTGCAGTACCGATATTCGGACACGGGATGGCAGCAGTGAGCCCTACCGACGCTCTGCGCATGCGCTGCCTCCCCCTCCCCGTTGCAGTACCGATTTTCGGACACGGGATGGCAGCAGTGAGCGCTCCAGACGCTCTGCGCATGCGCAGCCTCCCCCTCCCCGTTGCAGTACCGATTTTCGGACACGGGATGGCAGCAGTGAGCGCTCCAGACGCTTTGCGCATGCGCAGCCTCCCCCTCCCCGTTGCAGTACCGATTTTCGGACACGGGATGGCAGCAGTGAGCCCTCCCGACGCTCCGCGCATGCGCAGCCTCCCCCTCCCGGTTGCAGTACCGATTTTCGGACACGGGATGGCAGCAGTGAGCGCTCCAGACGCTTTGCGCATGCGCAGCCTCCCCCTCCCCGTTGCAGTACCGATTTTCGAACACGGGATGGCAGCAGTGAGCCCTACCGACGTTCTGCGCATGCGCAGCATTCCCCTCCCGGTTGCAGTACCGATTTTCGGACACGGGATGGCAGCAGTGAGCGCTCTAGACGCTCTGCGCATGCGCAGCCTCCCCCTCCCCATTGCAGTACCGATTTTCGGACACGGGATGGCAGCAGTGAGCGCTCTCGGCGCTCTGCGCATGCGCTGCCTCCCCCTCCCCGTTGCAGTACCGATTTTCGGACACGGGATCGCAGCAGTGAGCGCTCCAGACGCTCTGCGCATGCGCTGCCTCCCCCTCCCCGTTGCAGTACCGATTTTCGGACACGGGATGGCAGCAGTGAGCGCTCTAGACGCTCTGCGCATGCGTAGCCTCCCCCTCCCCGTTGCAGTACCGATTTTCGGACACGGGATGGCAGCAGTGAGCCCTACCGACGCTCTGCGCATGCGCTGCCTCCCCCTCCCCGTTGCAGTACCGATTTTCGGACACGGGATGGCAGCAGTGAGCGCTCCAGACGCTCTGCGCATGCGCTGCCTCCCCCTCCCCGTTGCAGTACCGATTTTCGGACACGGGATGGCAGCAGTGAGCGCTCCAGACGCTTTGCGCATGCGCAGCCTCCCCCTCCCCGTTGCAGTACCGATTTTCGAACACGGGATGGCAGCAGTGAGCCCTCCCGACGCTCTGCGCATGCGCTGCCTCCCCCTCCCCGTTGCAGTACCGATTTTCGGACACGGGATGGCAGCAGTGAGCGCTCCAGACGCTCTGCGCATGCGCAGCCTCCCCCTCCCGGTTGCAGTACCGATTTTCGGACACGGGATGGCAGCAGTGAGCGCTCTAGACGCTCTGCGCATGCGCTGCTTCCCCCTCCCCATTGCAGTACCGATTTTCGGACACGGGATGGCAGCAGTGAGCGCTCTAGACGCTCTGCGCATGCGCAGCCTCCCCCTCCCCATTGCAGTACCGATTTTCGGACACGGGATGGCAGCAGTGAGCGCTCTCGGCGCTCTGCGCATGCGCTGCCTCCCCCTCCCCATTGCAGTACCGATTTTCGGACACGGGATGGCAGCAGTGAGCGCTCTCGGCGCTCTGCGCATGCGCTGCCTCCCCCTCCCCATTGCAGTACCGATTTTCGGACACGGGATCGCAGCAGTGAGCCCTACCGACGCTCTGCGCATGCGTAGCCTCCCCCTCCCCGTTGCAGTACCGATTTTCGGACACGGGATGGCAGCAGTGAGCCCTACCGACGCTGCGCGCATGCGCAGCCTCCCCCTCCCCATTGCAGTACCGATTTTCGGACACGGGATGGCAGCAGTGAGCGCTCCAGACGCTCTGCGCATGCGCTGCCTCCCCCTCCCCGTTGCAGTACCGATTTTCGGACACGGGATGGCAGCAGTGAGCGCTCCAGACGCTTTGCGCATGCGCAGCCTCCCCCTCCCCGTTGCAGTACCGATTTTCGAACACGGGATGGCAGCAGTGAGCCCTCCCGACGCTCTGCGCATGCGCTGCCTCCCCCTCCCCGTTGCAGTACCGATTTTCGGACACGGGATGGCAGCAGTGAGCGCTCCAGACGCTCTGCGCATGCGCTGCCTCCCCCTCCCGGTTGCAGTACCGATTTTCGGACACGGGATGGCAGCAGTGAGCGCTCTAGACGCTCTGCGCATGCGCTGCTTCCCCCTCCCCATTGCAGTACCGATTTTCGGACACGGGATGGCAGCAGTGAGCGCTCTAGACGCTCTGCGCATGCGCAGCCTCCCCCTCCCCATTGCAGTACCGATTTTCGGACACGGGATGGCAGCAGTGAGCGCTCTCGGCGCTCTGCGCATGCGCTGCCTCCCCCTCCCCATTGCAGTACCGATTTTCGGACACGGGATGGCAGCAGTGAGCGCTCTCGGCGCTCTGCGCATGCGCTGCCTCCCCCTCCCCATTGCAGTACCGATTTTCGGACACGGGATCGCAGCAGTGAGCCCTACCGACGTTCTGCGCATGCGCTGCCTCCCCCTCCCCGTTGCAGTACCGATTTTCGAACACGGGATGGCAGCAGTGAGCCCTACCGACGTTCTGCGCATGCGCAGCATTCCCCTCCCGGTTGCAGTACCGATTTTCGGACACGGGATGGCAGCAGTGAGCGCTCCAGACGCTCTGCGCATGCGCTGCCTCCCCCTCCCCGTTGCAGTACCGATCTTCGGACACGGGATTGCAGCAGTGAGCTCTACCGACGTTCTGCGCATGCGCACCATTCCCGTCCCGGTTGCAGTACCGATTTTCGGACACGGGATGGCAGCAGTGAGCGCTCTAGACGCTCTGCGCATGCGCAGCCTCCCCCTCCCCGTTGCAGTACCGATTTTCGGACACGGGATGGCAGCAGTGAGCGCTCTCGGCGCTCTGCGCATGCGCTGCCTCCCCCTCCCCATTGCAGTACCGATTTTCGGACACGGGATCGCAGCAGTGAGCCCTACCGACGTTCTGCGCATGCGCTGCCTCCCCCTCCCCGTTGCAGTACCGATTTTCGAACACGGGATGGCAGCAGTGAGCCCTACCGACGTTCTGCGCATGCGCTGCCTCCCCCTCCCCGTTGCAGTACCGATATTCGGACACGGGATGGCAGCAGTGAGCGCTCTAGACGCTCTGCGCATGCGCAGCCTCCCCCTCCCCGTTGCAGTACCGATTTTCGGACACGGGATGGCAGTAGTGAGCGCTCCAGACGCTTTGCGCATGCGCAGCCTCCCCCTCCCCGTTGCAGTACCGATTTTCGGACACGGGATGGCAGCAGTGAGCGCTCTAGACGCTCTGCGCATGCGCAGCCTCCCCCTCCCCATTGCAGTACCGATTTTCGGACACGGGATGGCAGCAGTGAGCGCTCTCGGCGCTCTGCGCATGCGCTGCCTCCCCCTCCCCGTTGCAGTACCGATTTTCGGACACGGGATGGCAGCAGTGAGGGCTCCAGACGCTTGGCGCATGCGCAGCCTCCCCCTCCCCGTTGCAGTACCGATTTTCGGACACGGGATGGCAGCAGTGAGCGCTCTAGACGCTCTGCGCATGCGCAGCCTCCCCCTCCCCATTGCAGTACCGATTTTCGGACACGGGATGGCAGCAGTGAGCGCTCCAGACGCTCTGCGCATGCGCTGCCTCCCCCTCCCCGTTGCAGTACCGATTTTCGGACACGGGATGGCAGCAGTGAGCGCTCCCGACGCTGCGCGCATGCGCAGCCTCCCCCTCCCCATTGCAGTAGCGATTTTCGGACACGGGATGGCAGCAGTGAGCGCTCTAGACGCTCTGCGCATGCGCAGCCTCCCCCTCCCCATTGCAGTACCGATTTTCGGACACGGGATGGCAGCAGTGAGCGCTCCAGACGCTTGGCGCATGCGCAGCCTCCCCCTCCCCGTTGCAGTACCGATTTTCGGACACGGGATGGCAGCAGTGAGCGCTCCAGACGCTTGGCGCATGCGCAGCCTCCCCCTCCCCGTTGCAGTACCGATTTTCGGACACGGGATGGCAGCAGTGAGCGCTCCAGACGCTTGGCGCATGCGCAGCCTCCCCCTCCCCGTTGCAGTACCGATTTTCGGACACGGGATGGCAGCAGTGAGCGCTCCAGACGCTCTGCGTATGCGCAGCTTCCCCCTCCCCATTGCAGTACCGATTTTCGGACACGGGATGGCAGCAGTGAGCGCTCCCGACGCTGCGCGCATGCGCAGCCTCCCCCTCCCGGTTGCAGTACCGATTTTCGGACACGGGATGGCAGCAGTGAGCGCTCCAGACGCTCTACGCATGCGCTGCCTCCCCCTCCCGGTTGCAGTACCGATTTTCGGACACGGGATGGCAGCAGTGAGCCCTACCGACGTTCTGCGCATGCGCTGCCTCCCCCTCCCGGTTGCAGTACCGATATTCGGACACGGGATGGCAGCAGTGAGCGCTCCAGACGCTTGGCGCATGCGCTGCCTCCCCCTCCCCGTTGCAGTACCGATTTTCGGACACGGGATGGCAGCAGTGAGCGCTCTAGACGCTCTGCGCATGCGCAGCCTCCCCCTCCCCATTGCAGTACCGATTTTCGGACACGGGATGGCAGCAGTGAGCGCTCCAGACGCTCTGCGCATGCGCTGCCTCCCCCTCCCCGTTGCAGTACCGATTTTCGGACACGGGATGGCAGCAGTGAGCGCTCCCGACGCTGCGCGCATGCGCAGCCTCCCCCTCCCCATTGCAGTACCGATTTTCGGACACGGGATGGCAGCAGTGAGCGCTCCAGACGCTCTGCGCATGCGCTGCCTCCCCCTCCCCGTTGCAGTACCGATTTTCGGACACGGGATGGCAGCAGTGAGCGCTCCAGACGCTTTGCGCATGCGCAGCCTCCCCCTCCCCGTTGCAGTACCGATTTTCGAACACGGGATGGCAGCAGTGAGCCCTCCCGACGCTCTGCGCATGCGCTGCCTCCCCCTCCCCGTTGCAGTACCGATTTTCGGACACGGGATGTCAGCAGTGAGCGCTCCAGACGCTCTGCGCATGCGCAGCCTCCCCCTCCCGGTTGCAGTACCGATTTTCGGACACGGGATGGCAGCAGTGAGCGCTCCAGACGCTCTGCGAATGCGCTGCTTCCCCCTACCCATTGCAGTACCGATTTTCGGACACGGGATGGCAGCAGTGAGCGCTCTAGACGCTCTGCGCATGCGCAGCCTCCCCCTCCCCATTGCAGTACCGATTTTCGGACACGGGATGGCAGCAGTGAGCGCTCTAGACGCTCTGCGCATGCGCAGCCTCCCCCTCCCCATTGCAGTACCGATTTTCGGACACGGGATGGCAGCAGTGAGCGCTCTCGGCGCTCTGCGCATGCGCTGCCTCCCCCTCCCCGTTGCAGTACCGATTTTCGGACACGGGATGGCAGCAGTGAGCGCTCCAGACGCTTGGCGCATGCGCAGCCTCCCCCTCCCCGTTGCAGTACCGATTTTCGGACACGGGATGGCAGCAGTGAGCGCTCCAGACGCTCTGCGTATGCGCAGCTTCCCCCTCCCCATTGCAGTACCGATTTTCGGACACGGGATGGCAGCAGTGAGCGCTCCCGACGCTGCGCGCATGCGCAGCCTCCCCCTCCCGGTTGCAGTACCGATTTTCGGACACGGGATGGCAGCAGTGAGCGCTCCAGACGCTCTACGCATGCGCTGCCTCCCCCTCCCGGTTGCAGTACCGATTTTCGGACACGGGATGGCAGCAGTGAGCCCTACCGACGTTCTGCGCATGCGCTGCCTCCCCCTCCCGGTTGCAGTACCGATATTCGGACACGGGATGGCAGCAGTGAGCGCTCCAGACGCTTGGCGCATGCGCTGCCTCCCCCTCCCCGTTGCAGTACCGATTTTCGGACACGGGATGGCAGCAGTGAGCGCTCTAGACGCTCTGCGCATGCGCAGCCTCCCCCTCCCCATTGCAGTACCGATTTTCGGACACGGGATGGCAGCAGTGAGCGCTCCAGACGCTCTGCGCATGCGCTGCCTCCCCCTCCCCGTTGCAGTACCGATTTTCGGACACGGGATGGCAGCAGTGAGCGCTCCCGACGCTGCGCGCATGCGCAGCCTCCCCCTCCCCATTGCAGTACCGATTTTCGGACACGGGATGGCAGCAGTGAGCGCTCCAGACGCTCTGCGCATGCGCTGCCTCCCCCTCCCCGTTGCAGTACCGATTTTCGGACACGGGATGGCAGCAGTGAGCGCTCCAGACGCTTTGCGCATGCGCAGCCTCCCCCTCCCCGTTGCAGTACCGATTTTCGAACACGGGATGGCAGCAGTGAGCCCTCCCGACGCTCTGCGCATGCGCTGCCTCCCCCTCCCCGTTGCAGTACCGATTTTCGGACACGGGATGTCAGCAGTGAGCGCTCCAGACGCTCTGCGCATGCGCAGCCTCCCCCTCCCGGTTGCAGTACCGATTTTCGGACACGGGATGGCAGCAGTGAGCGCTCCAGACGCTCTGCGCATGCGCTGCTTCCCCCTCCCCATTGCAGTACCGATTTTCGGACACGGGATGGCAGCAGTGAGCGCTCTAGACGCTCTGCGCATGCGCAGCCTCCCCCTCCCCATTGCAGTACCGATTTTCGGACACGGGATGGCAGCAGTGAGCGCTCTCGGCGCTCTGCGCATGCGCTGCCTCCCCCTCCCCATTGCAGTACCGATTTTCGAACACGGGATGGCAGCAGTGAGCCCTACCGACGTTCTGCGCATGCGCTGCCTCCCCCTCCCCGTTGCAGTACCGATATTCGGACACGGGATGGCAGCAGTGAGCGCTCCCGGGGCTCTGCGCATGCGCTGCCTCCCCCTCCCCGTTGCAGTACCGATTTTCGGACACGGGATGGCAGCAGTGAGTGATCCAGACGCTCTGCGCATGCGCAGCCTCCCCCTCCCCATTGCAGTACCGATTTTCGGACACGGGATGGCAGCAGTGAGCGCTCTAGACGCTCTGCGCATGCGCAGCCTCCCCCTCCCCATTGCAGTACCGATTTTCGGACACGGGATGGCAGCAGTGAGCGCTCTAGACGCTCTGCGCATGCGCAGCCTCCCCCTCCCCGTTGCAGTACCGATTTTCGGACACGGGATGGCAGCAGTGAGCCCTACCGACGTTCTGCGCATGCGCAGCATTCCCCTCCCGGTTGCAGTACCGATTTTCGGACACGGGATGGCAGCAGTGAGCGCTCTAGACGCTCTACGCATGCGCTGCCTCCCCCTCCCGGTTGCAGTACCGATTTTCGGACACGGGATGGCAGCAGTGAGCCCTACCGACGTTCTGCGCATGCGCTGCTTCCCCCTCCCCATTGCAGTACCGATTTTCGAGCACGGGATGGCAGTAGTGAGCGCTCCCGACGTTCTGCGCATGCGCAGCCTCCCCCCTCCCCCTTGCAGTACCGATTTTCGGACACGGGATGGCAGCAGTGAGCGCTCTAGACGCTCTGCGCATGCGCTGCCTCCCCCTCCCGGTTGCAGTACCGATTTTCGAGCACGGGATGGCAGTAGTGAGCGCTCCCGACGTTCTGCGCATGCGCAGCCTCCCCCCTCCCCCTTGCAGTACCGATATTCGGACACGGGATGGCAGCAGTGAGCGCTCCCGGGGCTCTGCGCATGCGCTGCCTCCCCCTCCCCGTTGCAGTACCGATTTTCGGACACGGGATGGCAGCAGTGAGCGCTCCAGACGCTCTGCGCATGCGCTGCCTCCCCCTCCCCGTTGCAGTACCGATTTTCGGACACGGGATGGCAGCAGTGAGCGCTCTAGACGCTTGGCGCATGCGCAACCTCCCCCTCCCCGTTGCAGTACCGATTTTCGAACACGGGATGGCAGCAGTGAGCCCTCCCGACGCTCTGCGCATGCGCTGCCTCCCCCTCCCGGTTGCAGTACCGATTTTCGGACACGGGATGTCAGCAGTGAGCGCTCCAGACGCTCTGCGCATGCGCTGCCTCCCCCTCCCCGTTGCAGTACCGATTTTCGGACACGGGATGGCAGCAGTGAGCGCTCCAGACGCTTTGCGCATGCGCAGCCTCCCCCTCCCCGTTGCAGTACCGATTTTCGAACACGGGATGGCAGCAGTGAGCCCTCCCGACGCTCTGCGCATGCGCTGCCTCCCCCTCCCGGTTGCAGTACCGATTTTCGGACACGGGATGTCAGCAGTGAGCGCTCCAGACGCTCTGCGCATGCGCAGCCTCCCCCTCCCGGTTGCAGTACCGATTTTCGGACACGGGATGGCAGCAGTGAGCGCTCTAGACGCTCTGCGCATGCGCTGCTTCCCCCTCCCCGTTGCAGTACCGATTTTCGGACACGGGATGGCAGCAGTGAGCCCTACCGACGTTCTGCGCATGCGCGCCCCTCCGCTGGCCGTTGCAGTACCGATATTCGGACACGGGATGGCAGCAGTGAGCGCTCCCGACGCTCTGCGCATGCGCTGCCTCCCCCTCCCCGTTGCAGTACCGATTTTCGGACACGGGATGGCAGCAGTGAGCGCTCCAGACGCTCTGCGCATGCGCTGCCTCCCCCTCCCCGTTGCAGTACCGATTTTCGGACACGGGATGGCAGCAGTGAGCGCTCCAGACGCTCTGCGCATGCGCTGCCTCCCCCTCCCCGTTGCAGTACCGATTTTCGGACACGGGATGGCAGCAGTGAGCCCTCCCGACGCTCTGCGCATGCGCTGCCTCCCCCTCCCGGTTGCAGTACCGATTTTCGAACACGGGATGGCAGCAGTGAGCCCTCCCGACGCTCTGCGCATGCGCTGCCTCCCCCTCCCGGTTGCAGTACCGATTTTCGGACACGGGATGTCAGCAGTGAGCGCTCCAGACGCTCTGCGCATGCGCAGCCTCCCCCTCCCGGTTGCAGTACCGATTTTCGGACACGGGATGGCAGCAGTGAGCGCTCTAGACGCTCTGCGCATGCGCTGCTTCCCCCTCCCCGTTACAGTACCGATTTTCGGACACGGGATGGCAGCAGTGAGCCCTACCGACGTTCTGCGACTGCGCGCCCCTCCGCTGGCCGTTGCAGTACCGATATTCGGACACGGGATGGCAGCAGTGAGCGCTCCCGACGCTCTGCGCATGCGTGTCCCTGCCCGGCCGTTGCAGTACCGATTTTCGGACACGGGATGGCAGCAGTGAGCGCTCTAGACGCTCTGCGCATGCGCTGCCTCCCCCTCCCCATTGCAGTACCGATTTTCGGACACGGGATCGCAGCAGTGAGCGCTCCAGACGCTCTGCGCATGCGCAGCCTCCCCCTCCCCGTTGCAGTACCGATATTCGGACACGGGATGGCAGCAGTGAGCGCTCCCGGGGCTCTGCGCATGCGCTGCCTCCCCCTCCCCGTTGCAGTACCGATATTCGGACACGGGATGGCAGCAGTGAGCGCTCTAGACGCTCTGCGCATGCGCAGCCTCCCCCTCCCCGTTGCAGTACCGATATTCGGACACGGGATGGCAGCAGTGAGCGGTCCCGACGTTCTGCGCATGCGCGTCCCTCCGCTGGCCGTTGCAGTACCGATATTCGGACAGCGTTCGGATGATAATTCCAGTAACCAGTGATGCAAATACAAAGGCTCCTAATTTGTTAGACAATGACCTAACTAAAACCCTCCCCTGGCCGTGGCCGTACCGATATTCGGACACGGGATGGCAGCACTGAGCGCTCCCGGGGCTCTGCGCATGCGCTGCCTCCCCCACCCCGTTGCAGTACCGATTTTCGGACACGGGATGGCAGCAGTGAGCGCTCCAGACGCTTGGCGCATGCGCAGCCTCCCCCTCCCCGTTGCAGTACCGATTTTCGGACACGGGATGGCAGCAGTGAGCCCTACCGACGTTCTGCGCATGCGCTGCCTCCCCCTCCCCGTTGCAGTACCGATTTTCGGACACGGGATGGCAGCAGTGAGCGCTCCAGACGCTTGGCGCATGCGCAGCCTCCCCCTCCCCGTTGCAGTACCGATTTTCGGACACGGGATGGCAGCAGTGAGCGCTCCAGACGCTTGGCGCATGCGCAGCCTCCCCCTCCCCGTTGCAGTACCGATTTTCGGACACGGGATGGCAGCAGTGAGCGCTCTAGACGCTCTGCGCATGCGCAGCCTCCCCCCTCCCCCTTGCAGTACCGATTTTCGGACACGGGATGGCAGCAGTGAGCGCTCCCGGGGCTCTGCGCATGCGCTGCCTCCCCCTCCCCGTTGCAGTACCGATTTTCGGACACGGGATGGCAGCAGTGAGCGCTCCAGACGCTCTGCGCATGCGCTGCCTCCCCCTCCCCGTTGCAGTACCGATTTTCGGACACGGGATGGCAGCAGTGAGCGCTCCAGACGCTCTGCGCATGCGCTGCCTCCCCCTCCCCGTTGCAGTACCGATTTTCGGACACGGGATGGCAGCAGTGAGCGCTCTAGACGCTTGGCGCATGCGCAGCCTCCCCCTCCCCGTTGCAGTACCGATTTTCGAACACGGGATGGCAGCAGTGAGCCCTCCCGACGCTCTGCGCATGCGCTGCCTCCCCCTCCCGGTTGCAGTACCGATTTTCGGACACGGGATGTCAGCAGTGAGCGCTCCAGACGCTCTGCGCATGCGCAGCCTCCCCCTCCCGGTTGCAGTACCGATTTTCGGACACGGGATGGCAGCAGTGAGCGCTCTAGACGCTCTGCGCATGCGCTGCTTCCCCCTCCCCGTTACAGTACCGATTTTCGGACACGGGATGGCAGCAGTGAGCCCTACCGACGTTCTGCGACTGCGCGCCCCTCCGCTGGCCGTTGCAGTACCGATATTCGGACACGGGATGGCAGCAGTGAGCGCTCCCGACGCTCTGCGCATGCGTGTCCCTGCCCGGCCGTTGCAGTACCGATTTTCGGACACGGGATGGCAGCAGTGAGCGCTCTAGACGCTCTGCGCATGCGCTGCCTCCCCCTCCCCATTGCAGTACCGATTTTCGGACACGGGATCGCAGCAGTGAGCGCTCCAGACGCTCTGCGCATGCGCTGCCTCCCCCTCCCCGTTGCAGTACCGATTTTCGGACACGGGATGGCAGCAGTGAGCGCTCCAGACGCTTTGCGCATGCGCTGCCTCCCCCCTCCCCGTTGCAGTACCGATTTTCGGACACGGGATGGCAGCACTGAGCGCTCCCGGGGCTCTGCGCATGCGCTGCCTCCCCCACCCCGTTGCAGTACCGATTTTCGGACACGGGATGGCAGCAGTGAGCGCTCCAGACGCTTGGCGCATGCGCAGCCTCCCCCTCCCCGTTGCAGTACCGATTTTCGGACACGGGATGGCAGCAGTGAGCCCTACCGACGTTCTGCGCATGCGCTGCCTCCCCCTCCCCGTTGCAGTACCGATTTTCGGACACGGGATGGCAGCAGTGAGCGCTCCAGACGCTTGGCGCATGCGCAGCCTCCCCCTCCCCGTTGCAGTACCGATTTTCGGACACGGGATGGCAGCAGTGAGCGCTCCAGACGCTTGGCGCATGCGCAGCCTCCCCCTCCCCGTTGCAGTACCGATTTTCGGACACGGGATGGCAGCAGTGAGCGCTCTAGACGCTCTGCGCATGCGCAGCCTCCCCCTCCCCATTGCAGTACCGATTTTCGGACACGGGATGGCAGCAGTGAGCGCTCTCGGCGCTCTGCGCATGCGCTGCCTCCCCCTCCCCGTTGCAGTACCGATTTTCGGACACGGGATGGCAGCAGTGAGCGCTCCAGACGCTTGGCGCATGCGCAGCCTCCCCCTCCCCGTTGCAGTACCGATTTTCGGACACGGGATGGCAGCAGTGAGCGCTCCAGACGCTCTGCGTATGCGCAGCTTCCCCCTCCCCATTGCAGTACCGATTTTCGGACACGGGATGGCAGCAGTGAGCGCTCCCGACGCTGCGCGCATGCGCAGCCTCCCCCTCCCGGTTGCAGTACCGATTTTCGGACACGGGATGGCAGCAGTGAGCGCTCTAGACGCTCTGCGCATGCGCTGCTTCCCCCTCCCCGTTACAGTACCGATTTTCGGACACGGGATGGCAGCAGTGAGCCCTACCGACGTTCTGCGACTGCGCGCCCCTCCGCTGGCCGTTGCAGTACCGATATTCGGACACGGGATGGCAGCAGTGAGCGCTCCCGACGCTCTGCGCATGCGTGTCCCTGCCCGGCCGTTGCAGTACCGATTTTCGGACACGGGATGGCAGCAGTGAGCGCTCTAGACGCTCTGCGCATGCGCTGCCTCCCCCTCCCCATTGCAGTACCGATTTTCGGACACGGGATCGCAGCAGTGAGCGCTCCAGACGCTCTGCGCATGCGCTGCCTCCCCCTCCCCGTTGCAGTACCGATTTTCGGACACGGGATGGCAGCAGTGAGCGCTCCAGACGCTTTGCGCATGCGCTGCCTCCCCCCTCCCCGTTGCAGTACCGATTTTCGGACACGGGATGGCAGCACTGAGCGCTCCCGGGGCTCTGCGCATGCGCTGCCTCCCCCTCCCCGTTGCAGTACCGATTTTCGGACACGGGATGGCAGCAGTGAGCGCTCCAGACGCTTGGCGCATGCGCAGCCTCCCCCTCCCCGTTGCAGTACCGATTTTCGGACACGGGATGGCAGCAGTGAGCCCTACCGACGTTCTGCGCATGCGCTGCCTCCCCCTCCCCGTTGCAGTACCGATTTTCGGACACGGGATGGCAGCAGTGAGCGCTCCAGACGCTTGGCGCATGCGCAGCCTCCCCCTCCCCGTTGCAGTACCGATTTTCGGACACGGGATGGCAGCAGTGAGCGCTCCAGACGCTTGGCGCATGCGCAGCCTCCCCCTCCCCGTTGCAGTACCGATTTTCGGACACGGGATGGCAGCAGTGAGCGCTCTAGACGCTCTGCGCATGCGCAGCCTCCCCCTCCCCATTGCAGTACCGATTTTCGGACACGGGATGGCAGCAGTGAGCGCTCTCGGCGCTCTGCGCATGCGCTGCCTCCCCCTCCCCGTTGCAGTACCGATTTTCGGACACGGGATGGCAGCAGTGAGCGCTCCAGACGCTTGGCGCATGCGCAGCCTCCCCCTCCCCGTTGCAGTACCGATTTTCGGACACGGGATGGCAGCAGTGAGCGCTCCAGACGCTCTGCGTATGCGCAGCTTCCCCCTCCCCATTGCAGTACCGATTTTCGGACACGGGATGGCAGCAGTGAGCGCTCCCGACGCTGCGCGCATGCGCAGCCTCCCCCTCCCGGTTGCAGTACCGATTTTCGGACACGGGATGGCAGCAGTGAGCGCTCCAGACGCTCTACGCATGCGCTGCCTCCCCCTCCCCATTGCAGTACCGATTTTCGGACACGGGATGGCAGCAGTGAGCCCTACCGACGTTCTGCGCATGCGCTGCCTCCCCCTCCCGGTTGCAGTACCGATATTCGGACACGGGATGGCAGCAGTGAGCGCTCCAGACGCTTGGCGCATGCGCTGCCTCCCCCTCCCCGTTGCAGTACCGATTTTCGGACACGGGATGGCAGCAGTGAGCGCTCTAGACGCTCTGCGCATGCGCAGCCTCCCCCTCCCCATTGCAGTACCGATTTTCGGACACGGGATGGCAGCAGTGAGCGCTCCAGACGCTCTGCGCATGCGCTGCCTCCCCCTCCCCGTTGCAGTACCGATTTTCGGACACGGGATGGCAGCAGTGAGCGCTCCCGACGCTGCGCGCATGCGCAGCCTCCCCCTCCCCATTGCAGTACCGATTTTCGGACACGGGATGGCAGCAGTGAGCGCTCCAGACGCTCTGCGCATGCGCTGCCTCCCCCTCCCCGTTGCAGTACCGATTTTCGGACACGGGATGGCAGCAGTGAGCGCTCCAGACGCTTTGCGCATGCGCAGCCTCCCCCTCCCCGTTGCAGTACCGATTTTCGAACACGGGATGGCAGCAGTGAGCCCTCCCGACGCTCTGCGCATGCGCTGCCTCCCCCTCCCCGTTGCAGTACCGATATTCGGACACGGGATGGCAGCAGTGAGCGCTCCCGGGGCTCTGCGCATGCGCTGCCTCCCCCTCCCCGTTGCAGTACCGATTTTCGGACACGGGATGGCAGCAGTGAGTGATCCAGACGCTCTGCGCATGCGCAGCCTCCCCCTCCCCATTGCAGTACCGATTTTCGGACACGGGATGGCAGCAGTGAGCGCTCTAGACGCTCTGCGCATGCGCAGCCTCCCCCTCCCCATTGCAGTACCGATTTTCGGACACGGGATGGCAGCAGTGAGCGCTCTAGACGCTCTGCGCATGCGCAGCCTCCCCCTCCCCATTGCAGTACCGATTTTCGGACACGGGATGGCAGCACTGAGCGCTCCAGACGCTCTGCGCATGCGCTGCCTCCCCCTCCCCATTGCAGTACCGATTTTCGGACACGGGATCGCAGCAGTGAGCGCTCCAGACGCTCTGCGCATGCGCAGCCTCCCCCTCCCCGTTGCAGTACCGATTTTCGGACACGGGATGGCAGCAGTGAGCCCTACCGACGTTCTGCGCATGCGCAGCATTCCCCTCCCGGTTGCAGTACCGATTTTCGGACACGGGATGGCAGCAGTGAGCGCTCTAGACGCTCTACGCATGCGCTGCCTCCCCCTCCCGGTTGCAGTACCGATTTTCGGACACGGGATGGCAGCAGTGAGCCCTACCGACGTTCTGCGCATGCGCTGCCTCCCCCTCCCCATTGCAGTACCGATTTTCGAGCACGGGATGGCAGTAGTGAGCGCTCCCGACGTTCTGCGCATGCGCAGCCTCCCCCCTCCCCCTTGCAGTACCGATTTTCGGACACGGGATGGCAGCAGTGAGCGCTCTAGACGCTCTGCGCATGCGCTGCCTCCCCCTCCCGGTTGCAGTACCGATTTTCGAGCACGGGATGGCAGTAGTGAGCGCTCCCGACGTTCTGCGCATGCGCAGCCTCCCCCCTCCCCCTTGCAGTACCGATATTCGGACACGGGATGGCAGCAGTGAGCGCTCCCGGGGCTCTGCGCATGCGCTGCCTCCCCCTCCCCGTTGCAGTACCGATTTTCGGACACGGGATGGCAGCAGTGAGCGCTCCAGACGCTCTGCGCATGCGCAGCCTCCCCCTCCCCGTTGCAGTACCGATTTTCGGACACGGGATGGCAGCAGTGAGCGCTCCAGACTCTTTGCGCATGTGCTGCCTCCCCCTCCCCGTTGCAGTACCGATTTTCGGACACGGGATGGCAGCAGTGAGCGCTCCAGACGCTCTGCGCATGCGCTGCCTCCCCCTCCCCGTTGCAGTACCGATTTTCGGACACGGGATGGCAGCAGTGAGCCCTACCGACGTTCTGCGCATGCGCGCCCCTCCGCTGGCCGTTGCAGTACCGATATTCGGACACGGGATGGCAGCAGTGAGCGCTCCCGACGCTCTGCGCATGCGCTGCCTCCCCCTCCCCATTGCAGTACCGATTTTCGGACACGGGATCGCAGCAGTGAGCGCTCCAGACGCTCTGCGCATGCGCTGCCTCCCCCTCCCCGTTGCAGTACCGATTTTCGGACACGGGATGGCAGCAGTGAGCGCTCCAGACGCTCTGCGCATGCGCTGCCTCCCCCTCCCCGTTGCAGTACCGATTTTCGGACACGGGATGGCAGCAGTGAGCGCTCTAGACGCTTGGCGCATGCGCAGCCTCCCCCTCCCCGTTGCAGTACCGATTTTCGAACACGGGATGGCAGCAGTGAGCCCTCCCGACGCTCTGCGCATGCGCTGCCTCCCCCTCCCGGTTGCAGTACCGATTTTCGGACACGGGATGTCAGCAGTGAGCGCTCCAGACGCTCTGCGCATGCGCAGCCTCCCCCTCCCGGTTGCAGTACCGATTTTCGGACACGGGATGGCAGCAGTGAGCGCTCTAGACGCTCTGCGCATGCGCTGCTTCCCCCTCCCCGTTACAGTACCGATTTTCGGACACGGGATGGCAGCAGTGAGCCCTACCGACGTTCTGCGACTGCGCGCCCCTCCGCTGGCCGTTGCAGTACCGATATTCGGACACGGGATGGCAGCAGTGAGCGCTCCCGACGCTCTGCGCATGCGTGTCCCTGCCCGGCCGTTGCAGTACCGATTTTCGGACACGGGATGGCAGCAGTGAGCGCTCTAGACGCTCTGCGCATGCGCTGCCTCCCCCTCCCCATTGCAGTACCGATTTTCGGACACGGGATCGCAGCAGTGAGCGCTCCAGACGCTCTGCGCATGCGCAGCCTCCCCCTCCCCGTTGCAGTACCGATATTCGGACACGGGATGGCAGCAGTGAGCGCTCCCGGGGCTCTGCGCATGCGCTGCCTCCCCCTCCCCGTTGCAGTACCGATATTCGGACACGGGATGGCAGCAGTGAGCGCTCTAGACGCTCTGCGCATGCGCAGCCTCCCCCTCCCCGTTGCAGTACCGATATTCGGACACGGGATGGCAGCAGTGAGCGGTCCCGACGTTCTGCGCATGCGCGTCCCTCCGCTGGCCGTTGCAGTACCGATATTCGGACAGCGTTCGGATGATAATTCCAGTAACCAGTGATGCAAATACAAAGGCTCCTAATTTGTTAGACAATGACCTAACTAAAACCCTCCCCTGGCCGTGGCCGTACCGATCTTCGGACACGGGATGGCAGCAGTGAGCGCTCTCGGCGCTCTGCGCATGCGCTGCCTCCCCCTCCCCGTTGCAGTACCGATATTCGAACACGGGATGGCAGCAGTGAGCGCTCCCGGGGCTCTGCGCATGCGCTGCCTCCCCCTCCCCGTTGCAGTACCGATATTCGGACACGGGATGGCAGCAGTGAGCGCTCTAGACGCTCTGCGCATGCGCAGCCTCCCCCTCCCCGTTGCAGTACCGATATTCGGACACGGGATGGCAGCAGTGAGCGGTCCCGACGTTCTGCGCATGCGCCTCCCTCCGCTGGCCGTTGCAGTACCGATATTCGGACAGCGTTCGGACGATAATTCCAGTAACCAGTGATGCAAATACAAAGGCTCCTAATTTGTTAGACAATGACCTAACTAAAACCCTCCCCTGGCCGTGGCCGTACCGATCTTCGGACACGGGATGGCAGCAGTGAGCGCTCCCGACGCTCTGCGCATGCGCTGCCTCCCCCTCCCCGTTGCAGTACCGATTTTCGGACACGGGATGGCAGCAGTGAGCCCTACCGACGTTCTGCGCATGCGCTGCCTCCCCCCCCCCCCCGTTGCAGTACCGATTTTCGAACACGGGATGGCAGCAGTGAGCGCTCCCGACGCTCTGCGCATGCGCTGCCTCCCCCTCCCCGTTGCACTACCGATTCTCGGACACGGGATGGCAGCAGTGAGCTCTCCCGACTCTCTGCGCATGCGCTGCCCTCCCCTGGCCGTTGCAGTATCTAGAATATATGTAACAATTCAAGGATTTTGAAATGTCTCTCTGCAACGAGTGGAACTGCTCTGGACAGGCTGAAACTGCTTCAGGCCACCAGGGAAGAACTCCAAGTGTTTGCCTGACCCCAACAGGGATGTGCACCCTGTTCCATTACAGACTGAGGCCAACATTACTTTGCAGTCTAGTTCCTTCTGTTAAGAAATCTGAATACAAAATAATTATTGCTGCCATAACGCTCACTGGCATAGACAACAAATATGGTATTGCAGACAGATAGGAGTGATGTGATTGACAGTGTTGAACGCTTGAAGACAGCTGAATTGTGGTTAGTAACTGCAAAGGATTAAAAAAACAGGTTTAGATAATAAAACTGTACTTAGTAGAACACATGTTCTCTTGTATCAATATGTTTACAAAGATACATACTTTAAAAAGAAATACATACAATACATACAAACATACAATCCAGTGGCCTAAATTGGTCAGAAGGAACTGAGGAAAGAAGTTATTTCAACATGGAATGCATAGGTTCAGTCACTCACTGAAGTTATATTAAGAAAAAAAAATAGCGTTTTTTTTCCAGGTTATTTCCTGTTTCTCACTTTCTGCTTGAAACTTGATCAACGATGTCAATATCACAATAATTTGGCTGCTGTTACTGGCTGTTGGAGAAGCAGTATCCTATACTGTCTACCTGATGTTTAAATTACATGACTTGGAGAGCCAGAATCCCATTTGAGTCACGGAGCAGCTGGACTTGTGGATACACATTCATCAGCACAGTAGGAGTTGCCTAACCAAGACAAATATACCATCTGCTTCACAGACTGCTTTCTCACAAGTAAGATATTCATTATCATATGGAGGAAAAGATCTATAATACCACATTATATAATGTGGAAATTACTAATTACTATATACTTTATTTTGTTTCTCTTTAAAGAATAAAAGGAAAATATTTATTTAATATTTTAGTAATAATTTAAATAATAATAATTATTTAAAATAATTGTTCCACATACAACAAACTTTTTATTTAGGATATGGGGTTTTTTTGAGAAAAAACTACTAGTGCATATCTAAACATAAAGAATACAATGCTTCAGTAGTGAATATAACTTAGACTAAGAATTCAGTATTTAGAAAGAGATGGAAAACAGTGCTAATATTACAGAGATGGAAAACAGTGCTTTCTAATATTACAGGAAAGAGCTGATTCATCTTGCTATCGAAAGAATTAGAGCAACAGCATATTACTGTTAATTACACACTACTGCTGCTTATTACTTGCTCAAGATGCAGGACAGCGGGCTTCGTATTTTTTCTTCAAGCCTCTCAAATATATTCGCAAGCTGTCTGGATCCAGTCGAGAATTTCTGGCAGTCTGGACCAATCTCATTGCTAAATGATACACAACTCTCTGTTTCATGGTCTCAGGAGTGCTTTTCTGTCTATGCTGTTCTTAAAAACAAAAACATGCATTAAAATATGGAATCTATGGCATTCTAGTGTCAAAATATTTGTGCTAGCTATTTTCTGGCCCATTACTGATCTGCTGATTTATACAGTATCTACAAAAAATTACTCTCAATACTCACTGACTTTAAGGACATCTTTTGGCTGTCATCTGGCAGCAAGCTTCAATACAATCTCTTACAACTGTTTCCAGAAATGCAAATTTTACTTCCTTGATAATTTATATTAGCATAAAAGCACTGGCAGTATGTATCCTTTATCTTCTTAGAAATAATGAAAATATACTGGACTTTTTAAAGACTAAATTTCAGTATTATAAATTACATACCAAAATTTGTCTTGCAATATGGTTTGTGATTTCCTTTGCATCCAAAACTATTGCTGGTGGTAGAGAGGAAACTTCTGCAGCTTTTAATCCTAAACATATAAAAGACAGAAGTTATTTTTGATGGTTTTGTTTCCTTTTCCCCTGCCTCCCCTGGTGTGATTAACTTGTTT
This sequence comes from Tinamus guttatus, assembly GCF_059628265.1. Taxonomy (NCBI): domain Eukaryota; kingdom Metazoa; phylum Chordata; class Aves; order Tinamiformes; family Tinamidae; genus Tinamus; species Tinamus guttatus. The sequence continues at coordinate 111,189 of NW_028289348.1, forward strand.
TTATCAAATGTGATTTTTTTGGTTAAAAAATACATTTTCATACATTTTCTCTTGGTATCTGTACTAAGTAATTCTAATAGCAGTATTATTTATGAAACATGATATCTACTCTGCTGCAATACTGCCTCTAAAATACACTTCCACAAGAAGTTACTCTTTAACTAATATTTTTTTTTTTCATTTAGCAAAGTGACAAAGTATTAAGATTGGGCTAAATGAGTTCTCCACTAAATCTTGACATCCAGTGAAAATGGCTGCTATATTCGAATTCTTACTCTGTTGCCTGTAGCCAAACTGTCAGATAACCAGTCAAAGACTTATGTAAAATGTTTGCTTCTTGCCTAAAATAATAGTACTTTTTCTTTAGCCCATGGCCCTGACTGTTCAGAGGAAGTTTTATGCTTCATCAGGTGCTTTAATACTGTCAGGTTAAAGCATAAAAGGTTCAAGGGAACCTTACATACTTTATTAGCTTTGTTCAGCTAAGATAAAGAAAATGCAGCAACACTGAGTTTCTTTTCTTTTTTTTTTTTTAAAGAGACTAATTTCTAAACCTGCCATTTTTCCCTGAGTTAAGCTTGTCTGAAATTAAACATGTTACCAAATCTGAAGAAACGCAGAATGATAATTCTGATGAAAGAAACATGTTTAGTCTGAAATTAATTCAGCCTTGACTACAATAATTGGAATAAGCCAGTTATCACAGGATTGTAAAAATCATCTGTAGCCAATTTACTATTGATTAAATATTACCTACAGCAAGGATCCAACTACAGATTTTAGCATTTGGAAATATGGGAATTTCTATAGCTCTTTAAAACTCTTAGTTATGCTTTATTGCCATCCAATCATTGCTTTATTGGCCCATAATCATTTAATCCGTACAGTTTTCTGTACAATTTATTCTGAATTGAAAAGCAAACTCTCCTTCCTGAGAGCACTGACACTTCAGTACATCCATTGAAAATAGATTTAGACTGACAGACATTAAATTCATGTCACTTTTAAGGAAATTTGCTTCCTTTTTGCTAATCCAAAAAGGCAAAGTTTTACTTAATTTGTGCATGAGTGTTTATGACAAACACAAGACAGAGTTCTGGAATAATGACACTCAGCACTCGTTGCTTTAAATTTCCTTGGAACTTTCAGTTTTTCCATTTGCAAAGAAGAAAGCAGTTCGAATGCTGTGTGCTCACAATGGCTAAACTCATTCAAATGTGGTAGATAAAGCTGCTGCAGACACCACATGAAATTTGGCAGTGAAAAGATCTTTCAGTCAAGTATTCCATACTACCCCCAAATATTTTCCTACATGATTGCTTAAAAGCATAAAAATATTTGGAGCAGATTATAGGTCTGCCATTGTTACTCTGCAAGAGAGATTCAAACTCAGGAGAAACTTGTCAGTCAAAAAACATTAGATGCCCAGTAACTGAAGATGCCTTATATAATCTTTATTAAGTTGAAGTCATAATGTAATCTATTACCGTAGTTCTTTTCCTCTGTATATCCTTTAGAGAGTTTATAAGTATAAGCAATTTTCTCCTTATTTCCAACACTACTTCTCACATGTTGCACTTCAAAATGGTAATTTTCCACATTGGGGTATAAAGCATCTATATGGCATAGTTCCAGGAAATGTGTAGCAAACAATGTAAATGCCTAAACAAGACAAAAAAAAAAGTCTTATTTTTGAAAGTTATCTTGTCATAAATTACAGTAGATAATTAAATGATCTTAGATGTCAGAGTCTTCCTCCAAAACTTCCAACAGCTATTTTTAAATTACCAAAAATCACTAACAAATTAAAAACCTGAAGGAATTAGTTCTATGTGCATTTACTAAATGCTGTGAACATAAGCATGCCATAATAAAATAATAAATGATTACAAACTACTTAGATTTTAGACAAACTTTATCTTTTTAGGTCCTTTGTTTTCAATATGAAATTAGACTGGGTGGTGAATATACAAGCAGTTAGCTTAACTGCACAATTGGCAAGGATATTCCTTTCTGACTCTGGATTCTCCTACTCTTTTTTTTTAAGAGAAGAGAAAAAAAACAGAAGTAATGAGAAATTTCTGATACTTACAAAACAAATGACCAAATGATTTTCAGAAGACTGATTCATTTCTCAAGCTACATTTAGCCTAAAGTGCAAGCTATATATATATATAAAAAATCAAGCTTTTTAAATTGAAACACAAAATTACTCAGTATCAACTCCAAGAAACTGAAGCACTTCCATAAGTTTACAACAGGGTGAGACAGATCATTTAGCTAGTAAAGAGGCAAAATTTCCAATCCATATAAAAGCATTTTCCCCTTTTCTCAAAAAGTGTCCAACTTCTGTATAACCAAATTTTAAGTTGTGTGGAACTACTATTGTATTTTAGAAAGATAACAGCCAGGTGAAGAGGTTTGCCTTTAATATTCAAGCATGTAATGCTCTACTGTTTGAGCCAAACTGGACAGATTGATTTTTTTTGTTTGTTTTTCCCAAAATAGGAAAGCAAACTTCCAAACAAGTTGTAAAGACTCAGCGATCAGAACAACAGTCTATGTCAGCATTTTTTCCTCTTTTGCTGAAATTCCTACTATTTACAGACTAAAATATTAGGCAAGAAATATTTACAAAATTAATATTACTGCATATAAAAAAGTGTATTTACTTTCAGTATGATGCAATACTTGCAACCTTTATTTTATGTGTTTTTTTACACAATTACCTTCAAACTCAACAGATATTCACAGGCAGCGTAACAAATGCCAATACCTTCTTCAGTGCTGGTACCTCTTCCGAGTTCGTCAATTATGATGAGTGATTTGTCATTAGCATTTTGTATGATATATGTTATCTAGGAAAATATTTAGTTTATCATCATTGCTAGAAATACATCTTTTAAAATGATATTAACAGGAATATATTGTGTTACTTGGATGAAATTTAACTTAATCTTTGACCACTTTTAAAAGGTACACTGTTTTAGTGGAAAGTAGTATAATTTCTATCAGTTTAATAGTAAAAATGGGCCTCGAACTCTGTAACAGCAATGCTTAGTACCTCTTTCATTTCCTTCATGAATGTAGATGCATTTGTTTCTATATCATCATCCATACCTATTCTGGTGAAAATTTGCTCTGCAATTCTAAAAGAACAATATTCTGCAGGGACGTAAGAACCTGCCAAAAAAAAAAAAAGAAAGAAAAAAAGAAAAAAAGAAAAAAGAAAAGAAAGGAAAAGAAAAAAAAGAAAAAAAGTAAAAGTTTTCTCCTATCAGTCTGACAAATGCCGGTTTCTCTGACTATGTCAGTGGGACATAAATCACCTTAGCATTTTGTCTTCATGCACTTCAGAGAATTAAATTTACGCTATGAAGTTTCTTAAGATGTGTTCTACTATTGCTTTATACGAAAAATAATAGTATAGATACCAGGATTAAATAAATTTATCAGGAAAACTTTATGATGTTGTATGCTTGAAGCTGTCAGTCTAAAGGGATGCTCAAGTTAGAACAAACTCCAGGATTAATTTCCATTTTAGCCATTGAGCACTAACTCCAGGAAATCCTGCTTTCATAATCCAAGACTGGTATTGATTTATCAGATTTTGAGACTTGCTAATTTTACTAACTAAAAGAGCAAGCCTGCCAAAAGACTTCACAAGCTCCTTAACTCAATACAAGACTATCTTTCGCGAGTATGATTCCTGAAGAACTTGCAGTTATTAGGGATTAGGTCTGTAAGTGCATCCTGTATCAATTTTACTCTCCCCTAATAAGTAGTTTTAATCAAGGCAACAAGGGCCAGCATATTGAAATCTTTCTCCTGCAATACTTTAAGGTAAAATCATGAAGTAGTTGTTGAGTACAAGGATATGTCCTAGACAGTTAGACTTTACAGATACTTACTTTATATTTATAATTTTACTGATAGAGCTTTGCAGTTTTTATTACTTTTTTTTTTTTTTTGATGTAGTAGTTAATGGATAAGCTCTGCTTGGCCATAGGCATATGTCTCCATACAACTGAAACGCACTCAAGTTTATTCCTTTTTTATCTAGCTTGAATGGCATGCTTCCAGGACACCATCAAGTAAGCATGAACTAGGGTGCTCCAAAGAGAAAAAGCACACAACTGGTAACCTTCTGCTAAGATGGACAGTGAATGCTGACAGATGACACAAGGGCCAGGGGCATGAGGACCCCAAACCTTTCAACGGCCTCCGTCAGCAACACAACAGCTAGTAGGAGCAGAAGGACTGAAAAATTACCTGCTACTGTTTAGAGAGAACATTACCCTCAGAGCCAAATCATTCAACTTTGTAAATTATTTTAAACTTGAAGACTTATTATAAGAGTACTGCAAAAGATCACTGATATAGTAACCTGCTGCTTACCAATCTGCGCCATAATTTGACAGAGAGCAATCTGTTTTAGATATGTTGATTTTCCACTCATATTTGGCCCTGTAATAATGATGAAACTGCTACCCTCTGTCAGATACGTGTTATTTGACACAGGTTTTTCCACGGCTATTTTTTCAAGAATGGGATGCCATCCCTGCTTGATTGCTAAAGTATCTGTAAATTCTGGACGAACTAAATGAGAAGAACATAAAATATTACAGATTTAATGTGGAAACCTTTAAGTTACTAAACTGGTACATTCTGAAATAAAGTCATTATTGCAGAAGAGAAGTAAAAATCTGAAGTCCTGATTTTTACTCCTCTAGTCAGCAACACTGCTTATAAAATTATATATAGATACATACACATACACATCTATATATTTACGTGTGCCAGATTTTTAAGAACCACTGAGAAATTACTATTTGTTATTACCAAATTATCAAAGATGAAACACTTGAGTTAGGAACAATTTTCAAGTATAGATGATGATTGTCATATAAGTCTTCATGACTAGTACAAAAACACACCAACATTCCTTTCATGTCTGTGTTCCGCCATAGGACTCCGGTAATACACTAGATTTGAAGAGTGAAACTTGAAAAGGAATTTAAACTGGAAATCTGAAACACAGTTTTATAAACTAGTAGAATCTGAACATGCGAAACACAGGGGTCATGAAATGTATCTGTTACTATTATGTAAGAACTTTATTATATAAAAATGGAGAACAACGAAGTAGCATTGTTTTCTTTTTTTTGTTAATATTTTATCATTTTGCTAATTTGGGCATATGACATACCTATACAGATTCATGCGATACAGGGACTATCTACAAATATATCTGGCAGAATACATTTTTTTATTCTCCATTAATTCCTTATGCCTCCTCTCTCTCTAGTTCTATTGCAATACCCCAGGCTAACAGAGACAGACTGTTATAAATCAGAAAGTTTGTTAAATTCAGTTAAATTTAAAACTGAAAAAATGCAGCTTTTCAAGTTTAAAGACTGGGCAGCTTTAATTATCTGATGCCTGCATTTAGTCATTTCATGATGTGGGAAGTCAAGTCTCAAAGGGAACCATAAGCTACAAAACAGTCATTTCTTTGGGTGATACACACATGCCTGCATGCTATGGGCAATTCTGCACAGGTGCAGATTCCTGGCAGAAGCTGAGCAGCTTTGGTCTCCATATTACTACTGCTGATGAAAGATCATGCTCCATTCATTGGACGGGAAAAAGTATAATGCATGGGAACATGTCAGTTACTTGTTGTGATTGTATTCAATAGTGCATGAGGATTCACAGGTTCCATACTACAAAGGCAAAACCTACATTGGAAGTTTCATAGCTGCATCAGTAGTGCTGAGCTAGTTATCTCCTGCTGAAACAGCTTCCAGGCCTGAATCAGTATCTAGATCAGTATCTATGTGCAAGCATCTTAAGTCAGCATTAAGTTTAGACTGTGGGAATGCTTATACTTTGCAGAACTGGACTGGGAAAGCGGGATGACCCAACGATGTAATACAACAGAATCCCTGAGGCAGGACATAAACAATAGGCATGGAAGTAGGACATAAGTAAGCATGTGATCCTGGATTCCTTAGAAGGGTGATTCTCCAAAATGCCTAGCTGAAGCAGGTAAAGATAGCCACTTATTTTGCCCTCAGGTATATACTTAATGTTCACCTGATTATAATTGTGTCCTATGGGAACAGAACTGTAAACTCAAATATTTAGAGACTTCATGCTTTTGAATAGAATATATTGAAAAGATACTGGTTTTGAAGGCTTATAGCAGCTAAATGACAGAATACAATTTCAATTAATGGATACAGAAAGAACACAATCACAAAACTTGAAATGCATACTAGAGCCAAATAGAGCAGGAGCCTACTGAGAAACAGAAAAATAAATTACACTGATGTAGTTATTACAAAACAAGAAAAAGCAGTCGAAATATTCTCCAACAGAAGTGTCTTTATCTGGTCTATGACAGAATGAAGGAAGAAACTTACCATAGTCAGACAGGGTACAGGCATGGGCAAATGAAAGCAGCATGTCCAGCATTGACACAATATCAGATAGCTTGTACAGGCAGTGAATATATTCATAGATCTCATTGAGTAGTTTACATACTATTCTGCAATGAGACTTAGTGTTTACACAGTACATTTTGCCACTTTATACGACTTACAGAAATAAAATAACAATTAACAATGTTACTACCACATATATTTGGACAGAAAGTTACATCACAAAATGCAATCAACATCTGTCAGATCCAAGCAAATGTGTAAATTTCTTTGAAGCATATTAAGATCTTATACCACAGACACATAGCTCAAATATCAACAACTCAAAGTTTCACAAAGGGAATAAAAATTTAACTGTGGAATCTTTTCTTGTAATTGGCATCTCAAATGTTAGTACGTATGTGACTAATTCCCTTAGGCTTTCATGTTACTAATGAAACCACATGGTCTCTAGAATGAGTTTCCATAAAATTAACATGCAACATTAGACCTGGTCTATACAGTCTTACTGTATAGATAGTGTAAGATGTAAAAAACATGCACCAAGGACAAAAACGTAGAAATTGTTCTGCTGTAAATGCAAGGAACTAGTTAAAAAAGTGACTCTGCATTATAAAATTAATATATACATTGTGTCATTTTGTGTAGATAATTCACCTCAAAGAAATTTAATGTGAAAGATTAACCGATTAAATGTGTTTAAATGTGAAAGATACCTCTATTGATAAAGGCCTAAATATCTGTAAACATACACAATATGCCACACATTTCACGTTATTTTTTCTCTCCAGATTTATACCCGATTAGTGTCACAGATTGTTTCTGTAAGTGACCATAGCTTAGCAATAAGATAAGGTTAAGCAAACTTGTAATTAGCCGGTAATAGAAAATAAATGCAATTAGCCTAAACATTAAACAGTTTTAAATGCTCTTACAAGTAGGTCATGTGATAAATTTCTCTGAGGGATTCCTGACATCTTTCATTCATTTTTATTAAGTCAGCTGAAGTAAAGCTGTATGTGTTTTTCATTTTAGTGATCTGCAGGAAATTCAAACCAACAATCAAAACTTGCCATATAACCAGTTCTCGAAAAACCAAACTGGGAACAATAAGCAAATATTACTGTCTCATTTTAAATAAAAATTTATCTAGGAAAAAATAAGAATTTTTCAATTCAAATTCAATTCAATCCAAGAGAATGCAGTTATCAGCAGGATATACGATTTATAATTGCACATTTTCTGACTATATTAAGGCTAACTATAAATAGAGTAGGTATAAAAGCATACCAAAATATACACCCTCACTTATTTCTAAGCATCTTCGCTTAAGTTATTTTTATTGATATATTATTTTATAATGTACATTTTGTTAATGTTTTATGTACATCTTATATACATTTGTTATACAAAGATATTATGACAAAATAGCTCTAGTGCAGATACCTTTGTAAACTCTGAAGGAAGCTGGCCATTGGGTAATACTGAACAATCAGCATTCATCTGGATAAAAAATCCACGAGCAGAGCTGAAACTTGTTCTCATTGGTAGATTGTACTTTTCAGCAAGTTGTGTTATCAGACCTATGTACCACAGATAAAGGTTTGATCAAAATTAGTTATATACATGCACATCTCTGCATCAGTAAATAAACATACTTCATATGTTGAAGGTGTCAGGTATATAACGTGTCAAAAGGTCTTAAAAGTGGGCTTCTGTGAAGTTAAAAGAGCTCAATAATATTATAAAATCGGGTTGCCTACTGGGAAAAAGTTCCCTGTAAGACCAGTCGTGCATTCTTACTAAAAGCAGTCCTTACATTTGACCAACTCCCAGGTAGATTGGGCTATCGAAAGGGAAGCGTCCTAGAGCTTCAGATAATATTTAATGAACAGACAGACTACAGGCAGAAAAAGACAGGGTTACTTTGCGCTATTTCCCTGCTGCTCATTCTTCTGTCTAAGCTTGCCCACTTTCTGATGTTCCAACCACTCACGACATAGAAGAGCAAGCTGTGCCATTCTGGATATCACAGTCTAAGTTACTTAAGAGTTTAATCTAGTAAAAACGAAAAGAGACAAGAATCCCTTTTGCAAACATGTGGGCTGCAGTGAAAACAGACAAGGGGAACACAGCTACCAATTTTGAAAGGCTTAGGAAATAAAAAAGAATAATGCTTATACTTTTCTCTCTGTACCATGCAGAAAGTGAACAGGACCCCAGATCATATTAGAGATGAAGTTTCGGAAAGCTTGTTAATTTTTTTTTTTCCTAATTAAACAGTAACCTAAGGAATTACTCAGCTGTACATCAACATTTTACACTACAAGAAAAAGATTAAAAGATATGTTCCAGACCTTTATCTGACACTTAATGAAAAACAATAAGGTTATTATTCCACACCAGCAGCCATTATGCTAAAATTCCTAGCATTATTCTTTCCAGCTCTTAACAGCTTGGTTAAAAAGCAGTCTACAGATATATCGAGACTGTTTAAAATATAAGGAAGAAAATAGTCAAATATTTTCATTCAAGAAGGTAGAACTTTAGGCAGAATATTTTAAATTGAATAATTTTGCGATAATAAATTTTCTGTGCATTTTTAGAAGATAAGGAGCACCAAAATTTTAAATAAAGGAATCACAACCTAACTGATTATCCCCACTTAAATAAAAAATGAGAATTTTTATGTACAAATGGAAAATACTTGTAAATGCCTGAAATGTATTTCAATTACTCACCAATGACAATCAATTTATACTAATACTCAGTCACTTTCATCTGAGAAGATTTTCATAATATATCTGATTGTGTATCTCCTGCATGCTAGACGCAATATATTTTGAATTTCAAAACATACCTGCTATGTCATCAACAATTTCTGTGTATGTTCTACGAGCTATATCAAGGAATTCATTGACGTTTGGCTTTACAGCATAGCATTTTTGGGTCCTCATATTCAGACATCCTTTTGTATACCGTGTATCATCATTAATTACAGCTGTTATCTTTTCAAGTATAATTCCAAACCTGGAATATTAGTTGCATCACCAGTTAAATTAACTACTTAATACTTTATGATTTGTATTTCCATTATCATTCTGAAATTACAAACAGTACTACAGATAACTGAAGCAAATACACCTGTGTTGTTAGAATAAGCATGTGATTTTTTCACCTCAGAACAAAGTATGAGTACACTGAAATCTGATATAAAACGTCACTCAAGTCTTTTGCAAGAGAGTTATTTCTCAAATATGGGTCAGAATTGTTTTTGGCATTATTATGCAGACTCAAAGAAGCCCATAATTCTGTCTTTTTATAATGTTTTCTATTTGAGTACTTAATTTAACAAATCTTTATTGTTATTCAGCAACTGCAATATGTCCGATAATTTTCTATTTTGCTTTATGCACTATGCTTATATTAGTTGAAAAATAGTTTTAAGTTATCTGCATTTACGTGAAACAAAAAAGCTACAGCTATAACTACAAATAAACAAAGATGTAATATGCTTGATCTTACAGACATCCGCAAGGAAGATGAAAGTTTCTAGCATACCAGCTAAAATAATACTGTAATACCTTGAATCTTCGAGGGAACTGTAGTATGCTTTTAGCAGAGGCGTGCTACAGTTTCTTAAAGCAGCCTGTTGAAAATTAAAATATGAATACAAATATTTACTTAATTTCACACTCCTTTCAAAAGACTGTAAGGTTTCAGATTCATTGAGGCTTACTAGCAGTTGCATGAACACCTTACAGAAGTCATGCAGGACATTCCACTAAATATTTGTAACGAAACTAGTTATTCCGGTACCATAAGAATCCATTTCTTAGAGTACTGGATGGACTCAAAACATGTTTTCAAGTAGCTTAAGAGTTAGTATGGATTATGTTGACAGTATTGTGTTCTGCAAGTTATAAAGTAAATATAACGACTGCATTAAAATAAAGACTAACTGGTCTGTACTTTATACAGAGGGGAAAAAGAAAAGGCTTACCTTTAGAGGCTCTACAAGTTCTAGCGTATGCTTCAAGTAGATTAAATTAGTTATTTTTGATTCAGCAGTTTTAACCTGTTCAAAAAGTTTACAAAAGTTGAAGGGATTTGTACACTTGTTTGTTTGAAGAAATTTAAGAATGAGCAGAACTCTCAGTATAATTTTATCAGATTTATCCTTTAAATTTTAATTAAAATTGCTAAACCACTCCTTTGACAATCTGACACATAACTACTTAAAAGTGTGCACCTGAATTTATATTGCCAATTGTGGTAATTTGCTGAACAGTAACTTTTCACACATATGCACTGATAATAGAGATTGACAGTGAGAACACTAGGCTAACTCAAGCTGTCTTAAAATGAATTATATTGTAGGATTAGCATGAATTATGTGGTAGGATGATTCACCGTGTTTAAAATTAAGTAGAACAGATTTCCCCTCTATCTTGGTAGGATGGGAAGAAACTTGTCAGTAGAACAGAGCTAGCATTCTTTTAACATGGACAGCCTGGAGCTGCCCTTTAAAATTGGAGTGGTTTTCACACACTGCAAACTTCACAAGAAAAGGCAGGATCCTTGTATTCTTAAGAAAACTGTCTTCACTATGATATGAAAAATCATGCCCATAGGTCAAAAAGACCTTTGTCCAGGTGAAGACCCTTCCCCTGAGCATGCATAATAGTGAACATAATGAGTAAGCAATATTATAATTGCATGTAAATATGTAAGCCTCTCCTTTACAACAATTTGCCCACAGTCATATTTTGATGACATATAAAGCATGAAAATTTAGATAAGCAGGTGGTTTTGGGCACACAATGTATTACTGTGAAAAATGTTAATTTTTGTATTTCCTGAAAATTCAAGCAAGCTGAAACAAGTAAACAAAGAAAAAAAAAAAAGAAAGAAAAAAGAGGAAAAAAAAAAGAAAAAGAAAAAAGATGTCTTCTGTCTACCTACTACTCCTCTGACAGGAGTAGTAGGTAATATCTAGACCATTGTCTGGAACTTCACGAGGAACACCATTCATTAAACATATTCTTCAAATGGGTGATGAAGTGATTCAGAAATGGTGGTTTGCATTTCCCTCCAAAAGCTGGATATTTATCTAGCCTTTAAGGATCCTTCATGACTGAGACAAGACTTTTTTTTAAGGAAACGTGCTTCTTCGTCCAGATACCTTTGATCTACTTATACATGCAGATTCCACAGAAGGACTACCTGATTTCATAGATACTTTTTTCAAGCAAGACATCTCATGGAGATTGTCAATTGATTGTCCTTTTTAGTAAGACAGAATACTCCCTTCCAACACACTACTAACACTTTCAGTGCCTGAATCTGTAGGTTTCAGCACCTCATCTGTTGAGTGGTGGAATATCTTCAATGAAAATTGTTACGAACAGTGGGAAGAAAAAAAAAAAAAAAAAAAAAGGAAGTGAGTGAAAAAAAAAAGACCTCTGAACATACTGAATGGGTTACTCTAGCTGTGCTGTATTGGAACTATTCAAGTTTGAAAACACTGTAGTTAAAGCTTAGTGCATAGTGTCATGTGTATATATAAATGAATTCAGTCTGACAAGTCTTCATCAAAGTCACAGAGTTAGTTTTGAGAGAGTTTTCATGTTACAGACCTCTACAAGGAAAGCAGAGTAAATATTCAGCTTTTGAAGTGCATCTTAAGACAGATTTATCTGTATGAGGGTCCTGTTGGACACTGCATCATACTTCTTTAACTGGCATTGAACAAGTCATTTATCTAAGCAGATAAGTCAGTATGAGACGGAAGCAAAAGGTGAGTCATAAATCTTTACACTGGCATAAAACAAACAAGGGATAAGCCTCAACAGCACTAGCTACAATGGAGTGTTACAAGATGCCGAGGCAAAGAAGTTGAGGTTATCTCAAACACATTGTAGCAGTGTTGTGCCTACTCTCCATCAAGAGCCACTAATCAGTGACATTTACTGTTTTTTACTGTTTTGATATTTCTATCTCATATGTTAATCCTAATTGATATAAGAGCTAAGCTCTGATGACAGGAATATCTCTCCCTGAAACATGCCAGTAGTTACTAGAAAAGACAGCCTCAGTGATTTTTGTTTTATGAACCAGCAAAGAACAGAAGGTCACTGCAAGCCTAACAAAGAAATGTTGGTGCACTGAAGGAACAGAAACCTCTACTTTATGAGGTTTCTGACTGTTGCCTGGTTAAAAATACAACAGCATGAGATTCAAGGTGAAAGATTCCATCTGTGCTGATTTCTTGAAAGACTTCAAAGGGGAAGCATCTATTCTTTTCAGACTATAAGGAATCATTTCTGTTGATTTATATTACATAAAATACTAACAAATTCTTAGTATTTCTAATAGGAAAGATGCCTGATTTTGTTTAGGCTATCAAAAATCATATTAACTTCCGAAGATAAGAAATAGATTTCTCACAGCACCACAGAATGGTTGAGGTGGGAAGGGATCTCTAGGACCATCTAGCCCAATCCCTGCTCCAGCAGGGACACCCAGAACACATGGCACAGGGTGGCATCCAGGCGGATTTTGAAGATCTCCAGAGAGGGAGACTCTACAACCTCTGTGGGAAGCCTGTTCCAGGGCTCTGTCACCCATATACATTTTTTTCTCCTATACATTTTTTCATTTCATGCTGATGTGAAAAAAAATCCTTTAAGCATTAATGAATAGGATGTACATATATGATGAATAGGATGAATAAACACGGGGACTGATGAAAAATAAAACATTTATGAAGTCCAATTTGCATGAAATAAATGTGATATTAAAGCAAATCCCATTTTTTCTAACATTCTCTCACGAAAATTTTCCACTGCTGTGAAGAAAGATATACTCTTAGTACATTATGACATCATACCATGTCTTTTTGAAGTGCGACCTTTTTCTTATAACATCAGGCATATACATATATATATATACACACACACATACACAGATATCACATTTATATATTGCATATTCTCTTCAGATAACTGATTAAGAGATATTTTGAAACATACTGTATCCTGCTTTGGAATTTGTACCAAAACTGAAAGTAGCTGTTCAGTATCCAGGAATTTTGAGATAACTGCAGAACAAAAGTAAACAGATCAGAAGTTTAACTGAAATATAATTATATTAGCAAATTAGTTTAAAAGTATGCACACAATTACCTAGCAACAGTTTTGTTCACCACAATATTTAAAAAAAAATAGCTATATGACTATACTTCCCATCCTTAAGAATGCAGAGACTGTTATACTGGTGGACATACCTTTCACTAATTCAATGATATATTTTTAAGTAAAGCAGTTTTCAAAGTATCTAGAGAATAATAAAGCTAAGAATATTCCCACGGACAACACAATAAAGAAAATATAGGAAAAGAAAGACTTTGACAACCGAACTGCCCATAAAAAACTTTTCTTGTCTACACTTACAGAACACTGTACATATCTAGCCATACTATCCAATTTATCAGAGAAGCTCAATTTGCTTAGCAAAATACTTAAGAAAAAGGTTACTACCACAGAATAAATGTGTTAACAAAATAAAATGCTGACTCCAAAAACTTAAAAGTCACCTGACATCTCAATAAATATCTGGTGATTCATATTGTGCATTTTCACAAATTATCAATAAGATTAAAAATGAATTTAACTATTTATTCAAGTACAAACTACTACCTGCTTGAAGACCAAAAAACAGCTCCTCATCCTGGAGTAATTCTTGCACACAGTCCAGTCTTGTGTTAATTGTTTCAGCATCAAGTAGTGGCTCCAGGATATTTGACCTAAGTCTTCGACTTCCACCTGGAGTTTTCGTGTAATTTAGGATACCAAAAAGCGTATGACCATTCCTTTCAAAACAAAATATGTGTAAAAAAGACACTCACAAAAATAAAGATGATAAATAGCATATGACATTTTCAGATGAAAGTATCCTATAAATTTGAAGTTAGTTTTCAGGATGTTTAACACCTTCCTATTTACGATGTATATTAACTCCAGTAGTTTAGGAAATCAGAAGTAATTTAATCTAATATTAACCAACATTATATCAGTTTCCATGGATTTTTTATTTCTATTTTTTAATAAAGGTCTTAAATAGTTACATCTAATACATCATTTAGAAAGTCTTAAAACATTAAATCTTCAAAATCTTTGCTTGAGAGGTAGCCAGTGGAAAGACTACAATCATATAAACATACTAAATGTGGAAGGGAAACTCTACATCGGATACATTGCCTACCTTTAAGCCACTGAGGGCTCATTTCCCTTTACAGTAGAGAGACCAACTCCTCCAGGAGGAATACTGGAAGAGGAATCACATTTAGATACTTTTGGTTGGTGTCTATATTAAAATCTTTCTATTAATATCTGATATGCTTTAATGCTTCAGGGGTAAGACCTATGCAATGATGATGCTGCCCACAGTCTAATTCAAACCTGCCACTGGGTCAGCAGAATGTCTGCAGTGATAAATGCTAAAAGAGAAGCTGACAAGTGTTTTCTATTGCTCATTTCCTCTTATGGCCTCCTTTCTCTGTGGAATTAGGAGCAGCTCTCACAGAAATATTGCTTTGAGAGTACTTCTCTTTGAGAGATGACCTCCTACAATTACAAATGTACCTATGGAGCAGAAAAAGGAAGATATATCGGAGAAATACTTGCCCTGGGTAGAGGAAGATTGGGTCAGAGAGCACCTAAGGAAACTCGATACCCACAAATCCATGGGCCCTGATGGGATGCACCCCAGAGTTCTGCGTGAGCTGGCAGAGGTCATAGCTAAGCTGCTCTCCATCATCTTTGAAAGATCCTGGAGAACAAAGGAGGTGCCAGAGAACTGGAAGACAGCCAGTGTCATGCCAGTCTTCAAAAAAGGCAAGGAGGAGGACCCAGGCAACTACAGGCCAGTCAGCCTCACCTCCGTCCCTGGAAAAGTGACGGAGCGGCTCATACTGGCCTTGTCCCCAGGCACGTGAAGGACAAGAAGGTGCTCAAGAGTAGTCAGCATGGATTCACCAAGGGGAAATCCTGCTTAACTAACCTGATAGCCTTCTATGATGGAATGACCAGCTCGATAGATGAGGGGAGAGCGGTGGATGTTGTCTATCTCGACTTCACCAACGCTTTTGACACCCTCACAACATCCTCCTGGGCAAGCTCTGGACGTGTGGGATAGATGAGTGGACAGTGAGGTGGATTAGGAATTGGCTGGATGGCAGAGCTCAGAGGGTGGTGATCAGTGGTGCAGAGTCTAGTTGGAGACCTGTAGCTAGCAGGGTCCCCCAGGGGTCAGTCCTCGGTCCAGTCCTGTTCAATTTATTCCTCAGTGACCTGGATGAAGGCACAGAGTGCTCCCTCAGCAAGTTTGTCGATGACACAAAACTGGGAGGAGTAGCTGATACCCCAGAGGGCTGCGCTGCCATCCAGAGGGACCTGGACAGACTGGACAACTGGGCGGTGAAAAACCACCTGCAATTCAACAAGGCCAAGTGCAAGGTCCTGCACCTAGGGAGGAATAAACCCAGACACCAGTACAGGCTGGGGACTGACCTTCTGGAGGGCAGCTCTGCAGAGAAAGACCTGGGTGTCACAGTGGGCAACAAGGTGACCATGAGGCAGCAATGTGCCCTCGTGGCCAGGAAGGCCAATGGGATCCTGGGGTGCGTTAAGAAGAGCGTCTCCAACAGGTCGAGGGAGGTGATCCTGCCCCTCTGCTCAGCCCTGCTGAGGCCACATCTGGAGCATTGTGTCCAGCTCTGGGCCCCACAGTACAAGACGGATGCGGAGCTGCTGGAGAGATTCCAGTGCAGGGCTACGAGGATGATCAGGGGCCTGGAACATCTGCCCTGTGAGGAGAGGCTGAGGGAGCCTGTTCAGCCTGGAGAAGAAAAGGCTGAGAGGGGACCTGAGCAGTGTCTAGAAGTACCTCAAGGGAGGCAGTGAGGAGGATGGTGCTGGGCTCTTTTCGCTGGTGGCCACCGACAGAACTAGAGGTAACGGCCACAAACTGAAACACCAAAAGTTCCACAGGAACTTAGGAAAAAATTTTTAACAGTGAGGGTGACAGAGCACTGGAACAGGCTGCCCAGAGAGGTTGTGGAGTCTCCTTCTCTGGAGCTCTTCAAAACCCGCTTGGACGCAGTCCTGTGCCACGTGCTCTAGGTGACCCTGCATGTGCACCCACCATGGGTTGGACTAGAAGAGCTCTAGAGGCCCCTTCCAACCTTAAGCATTCTATGATTCTATGATTCTAGATGACAGATGAGCAGAAATAAACTACTATCACCTCCTACTTCTTCTGCAGGTCTGACAAATATACAAACAACATATAACTTTTTTAAAAAAAAAAAAAAAAAAAAAAGGAAAGAGAGAGAGGAGAAAGAAAAAAAAAAAGTCAGTAACAGGAAATTAAGGAAGACACATCCTCTCCAAGTGGAAAGTTGCTATAGAACGGTACTGGAAGAAGAAGGAAATTCACAGACTCCTCTTTTTAACATTAGAGTGATAACCAACTTTTCAAGTTTGGGTTTCCAAAGGTGAAAGCCACCATTGTGAAAGTTCAAGCCTTTCTCTTTGTGACCGAAGTGTAGAAGTACAGCGGAAGGAAGCTTCGCAACTTCTTCCGCCTAGAAGGACAGTAACTCCTGGTGAAGGAAGCGCTCCAAGTGTTGTTCTCATTGTGGACAACTGCCATGCAATGAAATGCAACATTGGACATAACTACAGTTATAGAAATTACTTTGGCATAAGCAACTTCTTGCAGAAATGTTCTCTTTCATGTGAAATTTGGCTTCAGCATCACTTAGGAATTGGAATGATATGCAAAAAGAAATGTAAATTGACTGTGCAGCTATCATATATCTAGTATTTAGCAATTCTTTCCTCAGTTCACTTGTAAGATTTTCTGTGCTCTAAGTTTTGCACTGAATTGTAATGCATTTCTCCAGGTAAATTATTAAAAAAAATAGAGGTGTGAATGAGAATTTAGTTCTGTCACACAGAAACAATATAATGGCCAGTTTCCGACATACACATCTTGGAACTTTGTGAAACAAATTTATATATATAAAAAAAAAGCTAAAGATGATATTTGCCCAACTTAAATATTCTTACCGAGAATCTCTGTTATTAGTTACTAGTTCAAGATTTTGCGCTGATGATGAATCTATCATTGCTGTTTTCTCACTACCCTGGAAACGCACCTTGAGGGATTTTGGAGCATACACTGAATTTTGAATAAATTCAACATATTTTAGCAAAGCTGCAACAGCTGCGAGGCAGTAGTACCTGAGAGAGTAACAACCCTTAATGAATGTTGAATAGTTCTATTTAAGTAGCACAAAACTATGCAATACATTTCAGAAATTACATTCACACTCTTGCTGGACAACATTGGAATTGACAGCACTGAACATGCAGTGTGTTTGCGATTTAAATTTTTTTAAAAAGGTATATCTTTACCCAAGTATAGCGCACATGCATTCAGATCAAATATTCATGGATATATGAGCCCCCATACACCTTGCATCCTGCACTATTTAAATGATATTCTGTATTTACATATTTACTGGTTAGACATGAACTGAAATAAAGGTCAGGGCAATGAATATCACTACATAAGGTGATGGTGGTATAAGGACTATAGGTACTCATGTCAGTATGAAAAAAAAAAAGAAATTGTATATATTACTTTTAAGGGAAGAACGAAAAGGGAAAGTGGAGAATTATGAAATTTCAAGAACACTTCACAGGCTTTTTAAGTTGCTAGATGGATTAGAAACATCGGACAGCAAAATAAAAAGCCAACTCTATTCAGATCTCTCCACTCTTAAATAATGTAGTAAGTCATAAGTTTATAATAAATATGGAAAAAGTCATTAAAAACTTCTGGACACAGAAAGATTTTTTTCTTATTTAAACATACTTTGATTGAACCTCCATGAAAACGGTGCTAAATTCAGATGCACACAACTGTTCTATGTATTCCAACCCTTTTGTTTCGTTGAAGTATTTTCTCTGAACTGTTGTAAAATTCACATTCTGTGAAGGTGGAAGAAAAAAGCAAATAGTTGAAAATGTCACCAAGATTTTTTTTTTTTTTTTGGTCACATAGACTTTTTTTTTTCCTAGGAATATAAACTTCCAATAAAATCTACCACTGATTCAGCAATCTGTCTTGCAGAAATCTTTTAGAATTTAGCATAAGACAAATCATCAAAGTCCTGCCGTAATCTTTGTTACTCCCTGGTAAACAGATTAAAAAAAAAAAAAAAAGGAAAAAATCTCTAGCCAAAAAAACTCTCTAAAATCCAAAATTTAGATTTAATCCTAGATTCAGTTAAAAATGATGACTTTCAGGGACGAGTTGTTTTCTAGTATAGACATTGACATTGGAACTGTAGTTTCTGCCTTCCAAGTTTTAAGTCCAAGAAATCATTATTA
The DNA here is from genome assembly GCF_059628265.1 of Tinamus guttatus. Lineage (NCBI taxonomy): Eukaryota > Metazoa > Chordata > Aves > Tinamiformes > Tinamidae > Tinamus > Tinamus guttatus. Next base: position 130,099 of record NW_028289348.1, read on the forward strand.
AGCTGTTAGCGGTCAATAGGAAATAAAAATACACAGTTTAATGTAAGTGCATTTGCGCAAGTGTGAGCAATTTATGCAAGAAAAAGGAGGGAGAGGTCAGAAAGTATAACAGGTTGTATGCAAAGAAGTTATCAACAGTGGAAACACAGAAACAAGTGGTATTGTAATACAATCTTTCAAAAGTTCTGAGGCTTTAAAACTTATAAATTTCATATATTTAATATGGCTCATCCTTTCTCATCCTGCGGGTGTTCTTCTTTCTACGCTGTGACACATTAATCCCGGCTATTTTTTGGGTTGAGAGAACAAAAAAGGAGCAAATGAAAAAAAAAAAATCTAATCTTTTTTAAGATGCAGTATTATTCAAATTACTTCCATGCTGCAAAATCAAAACCTTCTACTTTAATCAGAAAACAATTTATCTATGTAATTGTCAGAATTTTTCTAAAGATTTAAGAGCTGCATTTGTATTATTCTTTACCATGGTAAAAATAGGCCAGGAAATACACAAAATCTGACTGCATTTGAAGTTTATAGAACTTGTAGAATACTCCCAAAGGAACAATTGCATTACAATGGTCAACATGAGCTCTAAAATATGGAATAAAAATTAACAGCTTACCTTGAAATGCTCTGTTATCAGACTGAACAACTTTGTTGTGTTCCCTGCATCACAAGCTGTATTTGACATTATTATTTCTAGTGGTGTTAAAATCTTGAGTTTAGTGATAACCTGAGTAAAAAAAATAAAAAAGGTCAAATCATTCAGTAAAAAACCTATATACATCAAATATTTTTACACTATAAAATCAGAAAAAAAGAACTACCAAATTCTTTTATTTTAAATCAGTTCCAATACTGTGAACAAAGACCAAATCTTCTGCTACTTTCCATATTAATGTATATGTACCATACGTAAAATATAATTAACTTATATAAATAAATTTTTACCATTCTTTCAAAGCATGAGATAAATAATCAAAATAATATTCCATGGTTATTATGGGAGAAGGACCCATATTTTCCCAACAGATGAGGTAAAGAGAGAGGAAAACAAGGAGCGGGGATAGAGAGAAAAGGTGAAGGGGAGTGGCCAAAATAGTGAATCACAAATCATCTGGGGAAACACAAATTTCATGGCATAACCCCTGAATCCAGAATGGTCAGGTTGACAAGGACATCAGGAGACCATCTGGTCCAAGCCTCCTGCTCCAGCACGTTCCCCTCATGCACGTTGCCCAGGAGCGCGGCCGGCGGCTTCTGAATTGTCTCCAAGGAAGGAGACGGCACCACCTCTCCAGGCGACCTGCTCCAGTGCTCTGCTACCCGCACAGGGAGGAGCTTTTCCCCATGTTCAGACAGGGCTTCCTGTGTTTCACTATGTGCCCCTGTTGCCTCACATGCTATTGCTGGGCACCACTGAAAATGGTACAATTCTTAACCCTGAGACTACAACAGGCAAAATTCCTTTTATTCTCAGTAATAATGTGAGCTTTATCAAAACGACTTTAAAAATCAGTAACAAGCTTTCAGAAAAATGTATCTACATAATTGTGCTGTCAGAGTTGTTTTACCCAATAAAAATACTTCCAAGTTGTACTACCATCTATTTCTCAGCTCTTATCACAACAGGACATCCAGCTCTCATATAATGCAAACGCACTATTCTTTACCATAATGCTTTCTCCTTAGTTTTTTAAAATCTGACAAACGGTATACAGAAGACAGTATCCTTTAAAACATTTTCACTATTACACATTTTCTGTAACTTTTTGCTTTCTTCTTTGAGATTTTTTTTCCTAAGGACTAAATATTTAATTTCCAATTGCTCATACGCTTTTTTAGAAATCAAAATTTGAGTAAGTGGCCTGGGAAGTATACAGCAATGTATCTATGCAAATTTACCTTGGCATAGGTTGTATTGTCTGCAAACTGTGATAGTATCACCTCAGGATTTTTTAAGTCAATGCTGGCCATTCCTACTTCACCTCTGGCAAGTCCTCTCCCTTCTACTACAGCTACAATAACTGATGCAATGGTATGAGCAGAGACTGCAGATGAGGATGTAACTGTAAAACAGTTGCACATATTCAGTTCTTCCCAATCTGGATTGCTAAACTCCTTATTTGCTGCACCATATAGAAAAGGCACACTTTCAAAAGTAAGGCCCCTGTACTCTTCCATTAAAGTGAGGATTGAATGCATTCATCTAAAGTGATCAGAATTAATTAATTTCTGTAACAGGTGTGAATACACTTTGTGAGACACTGTTTTGTGTACTAAATAAGAAAGATTAATAGATATAGTCATTATTACATAATTGTCTCTTCAAATTCAAGATGCTATCAGTTCTAGTTCAAAAAACATGTATGAATTATAGAGAAATACTGTAATTTAAAATTTCATTAAAAGTATAACTCTGATAAAGATGGTTGAGTTTTCACCAAATTAGGGAAACAAAATTTGTAATTGTTTGTTAAGTTTCATCTGGTTTAATGCTAAAATCACAAAAAGATTTTGAAATATACATATATGGCATACTTGAAAACATTTTTAACATGTTTGGCTCAAAGCTCCCCAAACACCATCATGAACTTAGCTAATCTCATCGTCTCCCTCAAATACCCAGCGATCTCTCCAAGACTCCCTTTGTAAACATTAACTATCATACAGCTTCTTAACATTTAATACTTCCCTTTTTGCACACCCTAAACCTCATTTTCTTAGTCTCTTTTTCATTTAATTTCAGTGCGTGATTTCCAACATATAATTATGCTCCGTTATTTGAGAATCACTGTTGTAAGTAACAGCACATCTTAAACAAGATATTTAACTAAATGAAAAACAGGGGTCATGCACTTTTTCTTTGGTACACTCAACTTGAGAAATACAACTTTGAGATCATTATTTCCTTTAATCGAAGAAAGGCAAATGAACAAAAAATGTATACAGGGCTTCTTTAATTGTCTCTGTTTTTTTTTTTTTTCCATATCCTGATATTGCAGTCTTCTAAATTCTATTGCAGAAATTACTAATTTGTTGCTGTTGTTGTTTTGAGTTTTGTTTTTTCCTCACACTATCCAAGACTTTGTGTCCATGCTGCTCAAATGAGAAAATGTGCTGTAAAAATAACACAGTAGTCATACATATTCACATGTGAATTTCTATTAAGCTCAAATGCAGAAAACAATCATCTCTTCATTTCACTAAAGTAGGTAATAAAAAAACAGAAAGAATATTTGGCACACTAAAATATAATTTGCTGAGCAACACTGGAATAATTATGACATTATAGAAAGTAGTTGCTACATATTACTTAGGCATAATTCTTCAGACAAACCAAGGAAAGTGTTTGTGATCTGAATCACCTTAACATTCAGATGGAAGACAAATCAAAACCTTATATTAGCAGACCTGAACAAATCCTTGATCCTGAACAAATCCTTCTCAAATTCACATAAGATTTTATAAAAATCATTAAATAATGGAATCATTTAAGTAAGTCTTAAGTATTCAAAATGCACTTAAAGAAACACAAGCTGTATTTATGCTTTTAAGAACACGTGAATAGCAGATTGGATTTTGACTGTGTAAACATATTTATTGGTATAGTAAGCAATTTGGAAGAAAAAAAAATATTGGCAAATCCCAGCACTCTCAAAGAATCTGAATGTTTTGGTTTATTTGCTAGGGGAAAAAAAAAGTCATCCTGCTTCTTTTGTGACACCATTTCAATCCTTTCATCAAACACAGTGGTATCTTCATCACTCTCTTTTCTTTTAGCAAACTCACTAACAAAGTAGCCAGCACTTGATTATGTTTCCCCTTCTACCTTACTATCATCCTTTTATCCATCTTTTATCCATTTATCACAGATGCTAGAGCAGTTAGTTATTTAAAAATAAACAGAGAAATTGTTCTCTGAAAGCAATACGATGATCCTGTTGAAAAGATGCAATACACCAAACCTGTCATTTTCCTCTGGGTATGCTCAATTTGTATGCAGAGAATCAAAACTAATCCAAGAAAGAATCCCATAAGATGCCAACAACAGCACATGGATAAGTTTCTTCTGAGGCCTACTAAAAAAATAATTGCTATTCTGCATGTGCTACCCAGGACACTCCATGGTTTCCCCCATGATCAGTACCCGACCACAGTACTACTATTCTTTTAGCATCAGCGAAAAGTAGTTGTAGGTGCTTTTCAATTAAGCATAGTAATTACACTGCAAATGTTACCTGAGAAGTATTTATTTTTTCAGTTTTTGCCACACTCTAAAAATCGGTTGTGAACGACCAATATTCTTCCAAATGCAATGCCCTCATGTTCTCTTCAACAAAACAGAATAATGAAAGATTAACCAGATAACATCACATACAACACCACAGGTATAAACAAATACACAAACACAAGTACTGCGTATGTGCACAGGTATACACAAACATACACAGACATCGCATCAGATGAAACAGAAGATGTGATTTTGGTTCATCCTCAGATTGTGTAAGACCAGAGAAACCTGCTCTGTATGTTTCAAGGTCATGGTCATTCCGATCTCTTTAAGCAGTCACAAAGAAAACAGTGCATCAGAAAAACTGTAGGAAATTACAAAGTTCAAGTTACTCAAATTTTGCAATAAAAAGACAAAAATTAAACTCAGTAGTAACTGGCAATCTAATTACTAGTCTTACTCGCAACAGATAAATGGTGCTTTTGAAGTGATTTCTTCCGAATTTACTCAGTTTAGAGAATCACCAAAAATAGCCTGCACGGTCACAAAAGGCTGAACTGACATGGTAAATCTGTGAATGGATTTTGACTCCTGTTGCTGCAGTGTACCAGAGCATACAGATGTGCACCACACCACCGCTTCCCCATAACGCAACTTTGTCCACGAGAGGCACCGCAATATGACTGCCCATGAAACACTGAACAAATTATCTTCTAGAGAATTACAAACAAACAAACAACTGTCCTATGAGTTCCCCTGTATCCCTACTGTCAGTAACCTTCAACAATTTAAGAAGTGCTTCTTTTCTAGGACTGCAGTATAAATTCCATAAAACCAATGTCAAGAACCTTGAAAATTACATCATGGTATCTGATGTACAATGTACATTACAGGCCTCAAAAGAAACTCTGTTAAGCAATATGACTATTCATAATTTGGGCTCTTTCATTTAGTCACAACAGAAAACCACTTACTAACTAAATGTTGGGCTATTTAAGAAAAAAATACACCAATTTTAGCTATATCAAAAATTTCTGTAAGAACAAAAATAACTGATGGGATTGCATTTGTAAAGATGTATCTATTTGTTATTTATAATGGTATTTTTCTCTAAGGTATGTATCTTTCACATTTTAAAACAATGAACATTATGCTTTGTGTTTTGAAAATACTTCAGTACTTTCACTGCAGCATGTTTAAAAATACAGTACATTTAGGAAAATAATGTTACAGATAAAAGATGATTTCCTGTAAGAATATCAATTTTACCTGAATGTCCCGTAAGAGGAGTATGGCTTTTGCAAAGAGATCTAGCAGAAGAGAGGGGTGTTTTTCTTATAGATGTGCTGTTCAAGCCCCATGAAGAAGAACTCGTGAAGTTCACAGCGCTGACGTCTTCTGCACAAGAACTTTTGTCTCCAAAATAAGATTCTGAGAAAAATCCACAAACAACACACAGCTTTGGGGAACAAATACATTAAGTCATATAATTTAATTGCAAAAAGACATCTGCATCTGTTTTTTATGAGTGCAATACATGAAAATATCTCCAAAAGCTTTGTTTTTCTTAGTAAAAGATCTTCCTTACTAAATTTTAGTATCTGGCTTTGAAAATCAGCCTGTATCAACAGGTCATTTTCTATAATGACACTATTTCCAATGGCTATGGAAAGCCTCATTTAGGTTATTGTTCTGAAACAATATGATAGAAGGTAGTTTACAAGGCATAATTTCATATTCTCGTGAATTCTCCATCTCTGAAAGAATGTAGACTCTATCTTGCATTTCTCCATCAGTTTTAAAATCCATATCTGAAATAGCACAATGTCTTTACAAAAATTTCAAAGTTTAGAAAGTCTTTTTTTCTTAAGATGCTGGGTGCTGTTTTTATAAAAAGTTAATAGAAGAAAATAAGAGCTAGATTCAAAAGCTCCTCCACTAAGAATGATATTTTGAATTCATGGAGTCCAACTCACGAATCTCATACAGTAACTCAAAATATGTTTTTAATATGTAATTTCTCTTATTCCTGCATCTTAAAAATGACCTGTATCTTAAAATTCTGCCGAATTTCATTTTTTTTCTGATTGTCCTTTAGTTTCAACATATTGTTAAAGGTTTTTATTGAATTTCAGTTCACTTGATGAAAGTAAACCAACCTCTCATCCTAATCTAATTTGGATAACTGCTTTTTAAAGGTGATTTGAATAAAAACACATAACGCCTAAATGGAGCTTTTACCATTAAAAATTAGAAGATTTCTGGTACGAAAAGATCTGCAAAGCTAAATGTTTCCATTCTTTTTATTAAAAATTGATCAATGTGACACAGTATTTTTGCACTCTTCTTAGATGACTTGTAAATTATATGAAATTTTATCATGATTGGTACAAAAATATTGATAACAACAGGTTAGAAAAATCTTACAAAGCACTGAGGGACCTCTGAAAGAAACAGCATTAGTTTAATACTTCTGTATTTTTAGTGTAGACCAGAATCGTCACACAGAAGTATTGTTTTTAAGTAGCATTGACTCGGATTTCGGCAGAAGTTTGGTTAACCTAGCCTTTGACCAAGAATTCACAAGGAAAACAGACAATACAGTCAACAGTTTTTGTCATTCCTGTTTGACTAAGTGCCCATAGTCAACTATGAGCAGCCACTGAAGACTTTGGTGTTACTTCACAGAATCCTGCCTAAATGCGGGAAAAGGTAATTTTAAAGACCAGAGAAATATAGCCATCAACAAATACTTGGTTAATGCTGATTTGTTTAGGATTCACAACTGGCCATGTATCTGTTATTCCCAACCCATGTCTAATGGGGATGCTTTTACTTCATCATGCATTTTAGCAAATGATACAATATACTGCTCTTTTTATAGTTCCATTTAGAAAATACAACATGAATCATTCCCCCTTGCCAGCCAAGATGGAGGCTAAGCCAGCAGAAGCTGCTGAGGACATTCTGTGCGCTGAGGGAGGAGGCTTTATATAAAGTACCAGCGTTACTGTAAGAACGTGATGATACTCTTAACACTCATCACAGATAACAGCACTTAAGACAACTCTAAGTCAAGTTCAGACCAAAACAAAAAAGGTATGGGATTCTAGTAAGGCAAAGATCTGGATGCAAATCAAATCACTTTATGAACCAGCAGGTACTTCTAAATAGTTTAGGTAACCAAAAACAGTTAAAGTGTGTTTAGGAGGGTCCAAAAACACTTGCATCCTTCTGAGGAAGCGAGAGATTGGTGAATAGGTGCTGCTGCCACCTCCACAAGGACTTTCAGCCCAACCCCACGAGAAAGGGCAAATGGAGGCAAAAGAGAAACACAAGCAGGCCGAGATAGGGACACCTCTGCCCACCTCCTCTTCCCGGTATCGGCAGCCTCATCCTGCTAGCGGAGGGGACCTGGCCAGGGGCGAGGTCCCCCTTGCGGGAGCCGCCCCACGCCAGCTCATCGCTGGAAAAGGCGCCCGCGCTGTCGGCAGCGCTGCGCGGAGTCTGCAGCAGCCCCAGGGTATAGCGGGGCGCCTGCTCCGCACGCAGCCTCGGCCGCGGCGCGGAGGAGCTGGAGGCGGCTGCGACATCCACCCGCCCTGCCGCTGCCTCCGCGCTTCCGCTCGACATGGCCACCTGGCCCGCAAGCACCGACCGCGGCCGCCAGCAGCGCCGCCTCCCTCCACCACAACCCCCGAAATGGCGGCGGGCGCGGCCGGCGCGAGGCTCCGCCCTGGCACCGCCCCCACGCGCCGCGCGGGACCTCACGGGGAGCTGGGCCGCGCCCCTCGGAGCGGCCTTGGAAAGGCGACGACTCCCCCTCAGAAGCTGCCCCCGTCCCACCCAGCAGGAGACAGCGAGGCGGCCCCTAGTGCCTGGGGCGGGCGCAGGAACGGGGCCGGTCCCTGCTACCGAGCACCACAGCTCGGCCGCTCCCCTACCCTGCTGTAAGGAAACGTCTGAGTGCAGCAGTAGCTCTCCTTCCCCTTGCAACAATACCCCTACATGCAATCTTACACCGAAGCACCTCCTTTTCAAAGCAGTGCCTGCTACTGCCCCACTCTGCAGGGGCAGTATTAAAGGAGCAGATTTAATATCACCTTCCCCTACTTACTCCAGATAATAAATAGTTAAAGGAGAAAGGTGGTCTCATCCATTGCTGAATATAGAAGTCCATTTGAGGCCCACCTCTGTCAAGAACTGATGAAGATGCATACATATTATAAATGCATTTGTTAAACAAGAAATAGAATGCTCTATAGAGAAGTGTAGGTGGTAAACATGCATTTAATTACATTATGTAAATACAGATGAAATAAAACAGTGGCATATGAACACAAAGAAAGCGTATGTCCTCTTAAGAGGACAATATCACATTTAAGCAACATTTGTCTCATTCTCTTTCTTCCTCCAACTCAGTATACAGGGACCTTTGTAAGGAGGAACTTCATATACAGCTGGCCACCAAAAGAACACAAAAAACATGTTAATAAGCAGAACTTGCAGATATTCTGCATATTAGCATGTATTAATAGAATATGTGGCCTTTCAACTAAGCAACAAAACATTTTGACTAGCTAGTATTTGTCTCCTGCCATTTGCCCCTGCAAAAGAGCCAAGCTAGAATGAAAAGCTCCTGCTTGCAGGCAGCAACAGTTTGGAGGATGTTCACTCTACCTGCAGGCTCCACAGGGACCATGGTCTGTGCCGCTCACTCCTCATCTGACAGCTGAAGGCTTCACCCCAGGCACCTCCTTCAGGACAGGGACACCTTCCCTCAGTACTGAGAATTACCTGTCATATGTAACATTAAAAATTTTAAACAGCCCAAATTAATCAGTTTCAGAGTGCAGCAGAGGATGGAAAGAAGAGAGCTAGTGCCTTCATTAGTTTCCATCTGCAGTTACACTTCTGAAGCTGACATGGTAACTTCTCCTTTTCTCAGGAGAAAAGAGCGTATGGCAAGAAAGGCAGAAACAAAAGGAATGCTTCTTTCTCCCTTTCTTCTCTTTTCATGTGTCATAAATATTAAAACTTCTCTCTAAGGAGGCTGTCTCAACACAGCTGCTAGGTATGTCTCCAGAGTAGTAAAGCACAAACCCTCAGCCCTCACCATGTTCTTGGAACATGGTCGAAATGCCTTCCTCCTCCCCTCCCATTTTCTTTTATTAAATATATCTACACACTCAACATTTAAAAAATTGATTATTCTTTTGCAAATCATACAACATTCTGCAGAATTTATAACTGAGATCAGTAGCTATACTACAGTGCTTAGAATCCCAGGTACTAAGATAATGTCAAGATCTTTCTGTACGAAGTCTGACATGTGAAAATAAAGTTATAGAAACAAATTCGTGAAAATCTTTAATAAAGGACATTTAATTGAAGACCTAGAATAAAAGATTAACCACTGCAATTATTTTAAGTATGTACACAAAGAATCTTACCAAAAAACACATTTAACAAAATAGAGGTAGATGATAGCAATGCATTCTGCACCAAAATGAACTGAATCCTTTAACATCTGTATACTGATCAACATTTTTCCAGATTAATAAAGATCAATTTGTGTAAAAAAAAAAAAAAAAAAAAAAGCACAAGAACATTTTTAAGAAAAAATGTTAAAAATTAAAACATTTTTGAAGTTACTAGTTTACATACCTCTCCATTCTATGAACTAGTGATCTTATAAACAAATCTTAATAATCACAGCTGATCTAGGAAAAGATAACCAAATTATCTAGAGAGAAAACTCCAGTAATATTAATAGGGTTTTCAACTTACAGTTTTCTATGCTGCCATGCACTATCACTCACATATTAATTCCCAGGATGTCTTCATCTAGAATAGTTATTCTCAAAATAACTTTGTTATGCCCATACAATATAGAAAAAGGCGGGGCGAGGAAAAAAAAAACTGTGTATGGATATACAGAACTTGAGCAGTGCTCTCCACTCAGCACAAAGACTACAATAACTTTTTTCTGTCTTTTTTTTTTAATTATTCTGAAAAAGAAATTCCTTCTGCCAGGCCTTGATCAAACAACTTATCAGGCACCTGGACAGTTTACAGTAGTTTTCTGACCCCATCAGAAAGCCTTTAGAAGTCTTTAGGCTTGATTTTTTTTTTTTTAAAGGAATGTTTGGGCATTCAAATATGTACTCTCTTTGAAACTTGCTCTAAGTCTACCAAAAAGTTACATTGCCCAGTTATCCTCTCTTCTAATAGCATGAATCAGTTGAGCAAAAATAACCAGTCTGCTTGTAAAATTGTTTTTGAAATCACTGTAGACCTTCTTTAAGCATAAATGCAGAGATTATCAAAGATGTCTCTGTAATTAATTTTCACTGTGTATTTCAACTAGAATATCTTTTAGCTCTCTGTCTAAAATATGTGCGATGTGAGATCAGAGGCACTTTTAGGGCTCTAATGAATAGAAAGAGGACTTTATCCTTCAGAAAACAAGATTTTTTCCATTGCTAGTTTTATTCTCAATTATATAATAATGAAATGCTGCAGTTCATTTCTTAGAAGCTATAGGAGTAAGTTTTCAACCCAACAACAAATTAAAAGTCAAAATTGTATTCAGCAATTAATCATTGTTCTATAGAGAAAGATCTCTAGAATGCATAGCGTTAGCAAGTTTCACTATATATAAATATATATATATTTTTTCAAGGTATTTCAAGTATCAGTGATACTTTATCAATAAATAACAACATATTTGTATCCTTAATTGAAACCATAAATTGTTTTGACCGATATCAGTTACTAGAAGAAAAAGCTTGCATCTTACTATATAAATGTGATGGCAAACACAAACAGAAAGAATCAAATACACAGCCGTGTGACGTTAAATGCAGTGGCTTAAGCAGGATTTTTTCATATTCTTTTAAAGTGCTTTGTGTGATCCTCCACCAAGAAATGCTTGTATAGACAGATGCCACTATGTTTGATATCACAGGAATACAGAAATTAAGACATTCATACTATCACTGCAACTTAGTTGAATACTCGAAAGAAAAATTCCGAAGGTCCACATATTTAGGATACAGAAAAGGATTCTAGATCCTTTATATGTAACCTAAAAACATGTTACACACAGACTACTAGAACAAGCCTGTTCTACTGCAATTTACAAAATGACAAAGCCCACAGTAAATCAGTCATTTTAGCATAGAAATGTAAACATATCCAAAAGAAAAATATGCTAACAGTTTCAGGGCTGACTTCCAATGATTAAAACCAAAGTGACCAGGCATATCAATCTTTTGTCTCTACAAGACTTAGCTCACAAGCTCAGGCTGCACATTTATTCTTTGAAGGACATCTTCTGGCATACAAAAGACAGGATTGACAGCTTTAATTTGTTCTTCCCCTAATAAAGAGAGTCCAGCAATTCCAAATAAGGTGTGAAATGGATCCACCTGTTAAAAGAAGATTTTTTTTAAATGTCCAAAAATCAAGCAGCTCTTCATTTGTATGTAATGAAGCTTATATTCATTAGCAAGAGACCTGCAAGTCCCCACAACTTATGTTCTAGAAGACACTGCAACTGAACAAACTTTCAGTGATCTTGACTGTCACACATATAACTCAAAAGTTTAATTTCTACTGCATGCATTTACAATACTATAATTTGCTCAGAGATGCTTGTAAATTTTTTATTGCTAAGATGACTTTAAACTCTGTGAAACTCTAAGGACTCTGAAGCTGAATTCAACAAGAAGCACTCATGTGTCTCCTTATAGCAGCAGCAAAGATAACAAAATTCATTGAGGCCAATTTGATCATCAGGAAGTACTACTTCCACAAATTCGACCTTGGCTCTTCAACATCAATACATTGCTTCTAATACTTCTAATTTTATCTCACCAGCACCCTTGAAAGGTGATCGTTCCCTGTCATTTTATGTGGGCAATCTCAACTGTTTCTGCTTGGAACCTGTGAGAACAGAGCAGCCGGCCATAACTGTTCTCCAAACAGAGAAAATAATCCATCCCATCAGCCTTTTCACAATGTGATCACAGGTTTTACCTCCTCCATCTCCTAGACAAATACAGGTGCGGGGTGCATTCAGTGGCTGGACCAGCACAAATAAAGACAGGGCTGCAGGGATTCTAGAGTAACTCATGACTAATTTAGATCAGGCAAAAGCATCGGGATAGTTAGAGTGCTTAGCCTGCAGTTGTCTCTAGAATTTTGCATGTGTTTAAAAAGAAGAAAAGATGCTTAAGCATCTTGAGACATACAATTCATGCGGCATGCATTGTTATGAACAGCAAAACAACGGTTCGTAAGGAAAAGCAAGCAAGTTAAATGTGGGATACCGGGTTAAATGTGGGATACTGTAGTGTACGTCCAATATGTAAAATGTCACATGCTCTCCAGTAAATAAGCTTCTAAAGCACCTCTACCCTATTCTTTCCCAAATTCAATGGCTGGCTCTCCAGCTCTGCAAAAATTCTAACATCAGATTCACAAGTTACACTCAAATGAGAAACATAATCCTGAACTAATGTTGAATTTTTCAATTATTTACCATATCTCCTGGTCTGTCAGCAAATCCTCCAGTCTCCTCATCCTGGCAAGCCAAAATAAAGCATCGCAATTTCTCTCTGTCAATCCAGTGTAATCTACCAATCATTTTCAGAGATGCTAGGACCCACCATGAATAACACACGTCAGGTAACTGGTAAAGAGAAGAGCAGAATGTTATTTTTGTTTTAAACAGTATGCTGCAAATTTTATTAGCATTTCTGCAAACTACCAGTTGTGCTATCACAATAGGGTTGCAGAGTATTTTGGAGTAAAAGAGAAGAAAGCTCCTCTACCTAGTCTCTTTTTAGATGACTCTTTTTTGTTCAGCAAGAAGCAGAAACTTAAGAACCTTGAGAACAGCTTTCGCCTTCTGCGGGAGAGACTAAAAATCCACAGTACCATTTTCAAGACTAAGGACAAAGACTTTCCAATCAGTTAGTATTCAAATGAGTAGCTGCAATCAATTTTCTTGGGAAAAATAAATAAATAAAATTTAAATATATATATTATCTATATAGTTGGTTGCTTATGTACTCACTAGTGGAAATTTTTCTAGACCATCGATTTCCTGCTGTGACATGAAACACTATTATACCCAGGATTAGCATCCAGTAAGAATATTTTTTCTACAACTCCTACAGAAGAGATTGTTCCTCATGTCAGAAAATATTCAAGTCACAATTTAACATGGTACATAGTTCAAGTGGTCAGCAAGACATATGCAGTACACGTACTTTCCTAAACTGAAGTGTCAAACTAAGAATAGCTAAAGAATGCCTGACAAGTGCTAGTTGCAAAATGAAGAACCAAGAAAAGGCTTGAATTCTATGAATACTCTGCAAACGTTTTAACGTGATTCTGATTTTTCCACAAATTCAACTTCAGAAAAAAATGTACATCGTGTATATATACAGAGAGAAAAAGAGAGAAGCCACGACATACCTTCTCAGGTCGTCCGTTGAGACCTCCAGAAGGTAACTGTCGTTCACAAAGCCACCAGCCCAGCAAATCAACATTTATTTGATGCAACTGGTCTGTTATAGCCAGAAATCCTGTGCAACAATAGATCTAAAATTACAGACATAAATTTTTGTGTATTTAAAGGCTAAATATAGTTTAACAAACTAAATGCAGGAATGTGTCAAAGCAGAAAAGCATACAAATGCGAATACAATACAAAATAAGCCTATATTTCACCTCTTAGCTGAAAACTGAGTTCTACTTTCCATTACAAAAGACTATTGACCTTATTTTTCCAAAAGTGAGTTACACAATGTAATTACGGAAGAGTAACATATCCTATGAGTGTGCAATCTGGAAATACTCCTAGCAGATCAGGCAGAGCGTTTTTCTTCAAAACACACATGCACAGGCTCTCAGGCCAGAGTACTCAAACTCCTTCCTGCAGACTGGACATCTTATTAACATTCCTTGCAACCCCAGGTGTGCCTACTGTCATGTTAGCCTTTCTTTCATTGTGGCATATAATACATGTGCACTAATAAATCCCTTTCTACTTTTCCTGGGAAATAAGGTTTCCAGTGCAGTAGCACTTCTGAGTCACATTTCAGCTAGTCAGCAGCTTACTCTGTTCTCAACAAAGTAGCCAGAAAGGAATGGCAAGAAATCATATTAGCAACTGAGGCCTGCTCACAACTTTTTTTTCCCCCTCCAATTAAGACAGGGACATGCCAATTCAAGAACACTACAAAATAAAAGTCACGTTCCCGGAAAACTTGAGAGCTACAGGAGAGGCAACGGAGTTGCTCTCTAGAGCACTTGAAAGCAGGTGCACAATAAATCTGGCCCTCCCAGGAAACGGCAACTGTGGTGGGTTCAGCCACTAAATCTGACTTATTTGGATACCAGAATATGGTCCAGCTATTTAGAGCATATACATTACTGTAGATAGAACTTGTAAGATAAAGAACAAAAAACAGCCTTACAATTCTTTTTCTTCCCTGAAGAAAAAGGAATAAATGAGAAAAAAAAAACAATTTCAATAAAATAATTGCTAGTTTAATGCGTTCAGGTGAGTCCTGGCTATGACACTGTTCAGCATAAGCATTAAAACTTTGTGTTAAAGTTGCTTTCAAAGATTCAAGTTAAGTGCAATAGTCCTTTCCACGGAAAAGAAAATAAAAATGGGAATGCTGATTATGTTTTCTACTGGAAGCAGTAACTGAGAGTCTCTATCTTGAGAGGTCCCTCAATTGTTTCAATTATACTGCCATATTCTCTTTTCAGGCAGATTTTAACTTTTTTTTTTTTTTAATTAGCTGTCACTACAATATTCTTTAATAACTACAACAAAGCCTTAGAGGCTCCTATGTCTGAGACAGTCATCTTAAGGCTTTCCTCAAGAAATTAAGCGAGCCATCCTCACAATTTATCAAATTAAAAGATACAGTTTTCCATTTTAATTGATATCAAATATATTGTACAAATAACCTCCACATTTTATAGATTTCATCAGCATCAGTGCACATGAGTTTGGAGCTGCAAAAGAACAAGTATGAGTGAACATAAACAGACAAGTTCTATCACTTGAAGACAATTTCCTCATCAATATCTGTTTCAAATTCTCTAAAAATCTTCATCCTATTCTGACCCCACTATCTGAAGATTATTCAGGTGACAACTGCAGTCTGAAAGAGTCCTATAGACTTTTCCTTTAGA
Organism: Tinamus guttatus; assembly: GCF_059628265.1. NCBI lineage: Eukaryota > Metazoa > Chordata > Aves > Tinamiformes > Tinamidae > Tinamus > Tinamus guttatus. The sequence continues at coordinate 145,559 of NW_028289348.1, forward strand.
TTTGCCCCCACCCAAGACTCTGATCTCCTATGCCTCTCCCAGACTCTTCACACCTATCTACTTATTCCTTCATTTTAACTGAGGGACTTGAACTAGGCACCTGGGAAAGGTACTTTGAAGGGCATCACTGAAATATGTTGAAAGCATTCATAGGCTGTATGCAATGCTTAATAATTTTAAACATTTCCATATAAAAAAGGACTCACCTGTCCTGCATGCGATTCAGAACCTGGCCTACAACCAAATCCTCCATCAAAGTTCATACAGGACAAAACAAATTCTACTGCTTTCCCCACATCAATAGCATCCAGTTTTCCCTGCAAGGCAGAAAAACACCTAAGGCATTTTACATTCTATCCAGCTGATAAAATACTGCAGCTTCAACAAAAACAATGAAAAGATTCTACATTTGCACAAGTGATGACTTGGGACTTACCAGAAGTGCCAGAGTTGCTGCAGCGCAGAAGGAAAACCTTGTATCTATTTCTCCTGGTGATAGGAGAGGGAGGGAGGGGGTAGAAGCAATAAAACACAAATCATATTAAAAAAAGAAGTTTTTAATAATATACACACCACAACTGAAAGTGTGGAACAAAATGTTAAATTGCTAGGCTTTATATTAAAAAATACATATATGGCCTCAACATTGTTTCTCCTTTCTGCTGCTGGATTATATTCTCAATAATTTAAAGAGTCCATGGAACAACTCAAGTGCTCTGTACATTTACTGCTGGTAATTCATTATGAATTCGTATTTGGTCAGATGCATATCTAAAGCAATTAAATGAGTGCTAATTTACAAGTAGCTATTTAATTTTAAACATTATATGCAGTGCAGAAAAATTGACTAGAGTGGCAAGAGGTGTCTTGCACAGCTATACCTCAATGTTAAACCAAAAAAAAAAAAACAACACAGCAGCAGCAGAACTGCTCAGTATATCCATATGCATATCCAATATACTTCTAATACAATCTTTAAGCAATTAATACCTGAAGTTAACATTTAAACTTGCAACAAGCTACAAACGTTGAACCAATGAAATGTTCCTTCAAACTGATGCAACTTTTCTGCTCAAGAAATCCACAAATGCAACAGATAAAATAAACGTGCACTTATGTTCTGCCCTACTTCAGGGGGCACTCACTTTTCAGTTGCACTGTATCTGATGTCAAAAATAACATGAATCCATTGTGCTTTCAGCAAGTTTGTTCCAATACTTAAACACAACAGATGTAGCAAATTATGAACACTTAAGAGCTCCTGCACACTTAAGAGCTCCTGCCATTTTTACAGAGTTAACGGCCACTATACAGTATCATACATGTACTACCATGACTGACTATCAGAATAAAAACACGGGTGATATGGAATAGGTGTTATTACAGCTTAAGGATTTAATGTCAATAAGTATTTGAGCGACTAAATACGTGTACTAACACTTAAAACACTCTTTGTTCATAAAGAATTTGTTCATGTGCAAAACAGAAAAACAATCAGTATTAACAGAACTTGATGAGCACAAGAACAGTTTTTTTTATCTCACTCTTGTACAATTAAAGATGCTTTTCATAGCCTGCACAGATTAAGATCATAGCTGATTGCATTAAATAGCAAATAAAACTTGCCTTTATTTGTGCCTCAAGGTACCATCAACTACAAGCATCAGAAGGCTTTGTTCTTTCAGAGCCAGTTTATTTTTAAGGCAAGAACAGAAGTCTAAAATCATTTAGAAGGCAAAGAAACACAACTCTGTCCTTCACAAAACATCTTTTTAATGTAATTCAGAAATAGAGTGTTTGCATACAATACATAAACAAAAAGACCACGCAAGAAAACTTCAGTTCGTAGACTTACACGTCATCTTAGCAGATTTTAAAGATCTAAAAATTACCCCATTTGTCTCCAGCAAATGATCCGTCTTCTTTTTGCAAGCTCTGTATGTATTCAACGATTTTACTGACATCAACAACATGGAGACTATCATACAAGGTAAGAATCTGGGGAAAAAAAGTCATAGTAAGTTGCAAGAAAACCAGAAACCTGGATTTACAGAAGGCTTCATTTAACTGTGATTAATATTTGTGAAGATTTATTAAAATAAAACTAAACGCGCTACAGCTCATCACAGTTACCAGTATTAGGAAATTCGGAAAGAAAAAACGCAATTTAAGCTGAACACCTTACTGAACATTATAGTGCCCATATTGAAAAAAATAACAACTATGGCTTTGAAAACACAAGAGTTGGACTCTTTCAGGTGCAAGCAAAATTGTAAGTCTTGGGAGAGTGTAAGAAGAATATCTGAACCAAAGTGTAGCTGAACACATTGTAGTCAGTTGTCCTCAAAGGAGGATGTAATGGGACTCATTAAATATTCTGTATTTGTAGATCGGACTTCAAAAAGTATTTGTGAATTAAAAATGTGCATGCTGGTTAAATTCAAGACAACAAAAATTACATCTGCCCTTGCTGAGAGCTTTCCATTTTGAAAATATACAACTGTAATCAGTTAACATGAAAAGAACGCCTAGTAACATCAAGTACAGATCTAAGAACTATACAACTCCAACACCTAAGAACTGCAAACTGCATCCTTTCTCTTTATTAAATTTTCCATTTATTCTTTTGACCAATCAGAATTTTTTAAGGGAATCTGGCTGTATAATTTGCAAAGCTCAAAGGTCACTGCCTAAAGGAAGTTAAGTTTTCTGGGTCTCAGAGTAATTCTAGAGCTAAAGTAGTGACAAACATCAACTTTAGATCAGATAATACATGCCAACACCCATCATGGACCCAAGAAAACATCACTCTATCCTGCCTAACACCTGAAATCCCAAATGCTTACTTCCTGGAGCAGGATGAAATCATTTACAACATCATTTAAATACTTCTTTCCTAAAATGGGATTAGAAATAAATGGAGACAAGGCAAGCAATTATTTAGAAGCAGTAAGCCTTCGCTTATTGCTTTCCACTGCTCTTCCATTGCTTTATCTTTTGGAAAAAAAAAAAAAACTTAGAAGAAATTGTTCAAGTAAGAAGGTAAGAAATGTAAACTGAGGAAGCTACAGTGAAGAAGACTGAGAATATTTCCATTTTCTCAAGGGAAAACTATACACCAAATAAATAAATTACCCAAAAGACTAAAAGAAATAAAAGAAAAAGAGGTTTGAGGAAAACAACAAAACCCAAATGTTGTGGAATTTCTTTTGTATAGCATTAAAATATAAATACACTATTTAGATAAAACGTAAAATAATGTGTGTGTGTATATATATACGCACGTGTGTGTGAAAATTTTTTATTCTTGTTCTGCATATACAGTTCTTTCAGCTCAGAAATTGTAAAATCTAAAAGTATTTTTCTAGAAACTTACCATAAAACACATAGCTAATAGGTATTTCAAGACTTTTAGAAAATTTAACAAATATGCAAAGTTACCAGTAAGTGAATATTAAAAGCACAAATTCCCGCCCCTTATTTTTTCTAGAAAATGATACAGCTGAATTTTAAAGTTCTGTTCATTAGGGTTTTTGATATAACATACCAAAATTATTTTGCCATTAGTATCTAATAATCTAAGCATCTGGCTGGCACACCTGCAAACACAAAATCACTTATTACAAATGGCTGTTTTCACAACTACTCTGTTCCATTTACCTGAACAGCACTGAGTGTATACAGAAGATGAGGATCATGCCCTATGCTGGCACCTATACCACCACATTCATGTTGGCAGGACTTGATGAATTCCAGAATTTCTTCTTTGTTCATTCGGTGCAGTTCTCCCATGAGATCCATGACTGTCAGCCCCCAGTAAACACCACTCATCCTCAAATACTCCGACATACAGTACTCCTAGGTGTTACAATATTTTAGTTCTTAATCAGATAAACACATCACCAAGTTAGAGCAATAAAAATATATTACTTAACATCTATAAACAGTCTGTAATAGACCAAGTATTGTCCACGAGTTGACAAAGCATTTCTTAACTACTCAAGTTATATGCGCTGTGAATGTGCATATATGTGTATATATACATACACATACATATTTTTCTACACATGTATTTCTACACAATGCATTTCTTTCCTCCCTTGTATTTTCCAGTTTAAAAATCCAGCTCAACATCAAGCAGTAAGTCACTAAGTCAGATCGGACCATCAGTTTTCTTGGCTCCCAAACTTCTACTTGACTAGCATCCCAAAAGGTCCCAAAAAACAAGAGTTGACACTTAATGAATGTTACTGCTAGTGTCAAAGGAAATTAATTTTCATATACGCTTTCATATATATGTGCATGCTTGTGTCTGCATATACATGTGTGCATCTGTGTATATACACACATTGTTCACATCAGCTGAACTACCTGAAAAAGTGTTATTTGCTTCATTAAGTACTTACAACTTGCATGTTCAAAGTAGAGGAAAAACAATCCTAGGCAAAAGTGCTTGAGTTATCTTGTGGCCAGTAAAGATAACTGCAACACAACTTCCTTGGACAGGAGCAGCCACTGACCTTTTTCACCTGCTGGAGCCAGAATCCAATAGTGATTGTCCACACTGGTAACTATATAAACAGACACCAGCTGCAGTGTTTAGTGGAACCCGGTAAGTCAGCAGCAGTGTGGAGGCGAGAGTCAGTACAGCAAACAAAGCAAGGGAGCCACATGTGAATAAACCTACACTCCTGCGCACCCTTGTGGATGAAGAGGCAAAGAGCAGCTCATTCCGCAGGTCTCAGAGTAATTCTAGAGCTGAAGTGACAATCTTCAAATCTGTGCTCAGATAATACATGCCAAACTCATCACAGACCTGGCAAAATGAACGAGGCTGCCTTCCTTCTAGACTTCAGTCCAGGCTGCAGGCCAGAAGGAATTCACTTGCCAGCATCTACCCAGCCCTAACTCTACCCAGTGTGAAGATAGTAATTACTTCTAGTAATAAAACAAAAGCAATGCTCACATAGTCATCTTTCTTGGTTCCGTAGGAAGCTATGTAGTCCGCGTGCTTCTCCAGAAGGAGCGTGCTTGGGGCGTCCGGCTTTATTACAACATCCTTCTGCGGAGTCCCCTAGAAAGCGACCCGACAGGGTTTCACATTATTGCGAATCGAGAGATTTTAGTGCCCAGGTTTAACTTCGCCGGCAGAACAAAACCCCCCCGCAGGGACGGCGGCAGCGGCCGCGTGGCCGGAAGGCGCCATCCCCGCACCTCGTGCACGGCCCCGGCCGCCGCAGCCCCGTGCTCCCTCCCGCCAGACCCCGCCACCCGGAGCCGCCCGGCCCGGCCCGGCCCGGCCCGACCTGCCCCGCCGGTGGAGCGGCGGCGCTCCCCACCTCCGCAGCACCCAGAACCGGGACGCCCACGCCAGGTTTCAATGGCCTCTCATCCTCCCGGGCCAGCCCAGCGAGCTGCACTGCCCGGCCGAGGAAGCGGTCGCGCAGCGCCCCTCCAGGCCGGCCCAGGCCGAGGCCCTCCCCGCCGAGCGCAGCCGCCACGCACCATGGCCGCCGTCCCCGCCGGAAAGAGCGCCGAGCGCCGGGGCGGGGCGACAAGTAGCTCCCGCCAGGCCCCGCCAGGGCTGCCCGCGCGCCGCCCGAACGCGCCGCAGCGCCGGCCGCGGCCCCGTCTCCTGACCCTGCCGCTGCCCCGGTTCCTGCTCGCGGCTCCCAGCTCCAGCATGAGCAAAGCGGCGCCGCCGCCGTGCGCGGGACCGGCACCTCCGCAGGCGGCTCCGTGCGAGGACCCCCGCGCCCGGCACGGCCCGGGGGAGCCGCGAGCGGCGCCCTGCTGCGGCCGGGGGAGGCGGCAGCGCCTGGCCGCGTGCGGGACGGCGCCGCGGGCAGCGGCGGCCCCTCGGCACGCGGGAGCAGAGCGCCCCAGGAGAGCAGCGTGCGCCTCTCTGCTGCGCCAGAATCAGCTGAACAAGCTAGCAGCCTCCCTCGGTCACCTCAGTTCTGAGGTAACGCAGTTCAGCTGTAGAGCAGGTAAAGAGAACTGTGCTCCCTGCTTTCCAGAAGAAAAACCTTTGCCCTTGTTTAAAACTGATGGTTATGCTGTTAATCATCAACATCTAAGCTTGCACAAGTGGGGGACAGAAACTTGCAAGGCTGAAGCTCGATTTTTATCACCAACATTGCTGATTTGGAGAGCGCCAAAAAACAAGATCTTCATTTGAAAACCCTGTCTGGGATGTTGCATTTCTGATCTGCCTGCAGGTAAATAAGATGGCAATCTACATGATTAAACGGTTTATTTAAAGAATTATATTATTGAACAACACACTAATTTCCCCAGATGGCCTACCTAAAAATTAAGGAATGCAAAACACACACCTGGTAACACTGTTTGTACCATCCTGCACTGAATTATGGTGATGGATGAAATAGACCACTGTGAAACGAGGACATTTTGCTGTGAAACTGCAGATTAATTTGTCTAAGAAGTCCAGTCTGCTGCTGTCTGGTAGCAGAATGATCTCTCCAAGTTAAAATATCTCTCAGAAATTGTTCTTCTCGGCTATTTTTACTGCAAATTTACTTCAGTATATACTGTTGGAAAGGAATAATAAGTTGAAATATACTGGATTTGGAATATTCACACATGTAAATCATTTTTAAGGTAAAGCTATACATTTTAATTGAAACTGAATCAGTCTAACTAAACCGTTACACTATGACAGTTGCTTGAGAAAGTAAGAGTTAAAAGTCTCCCTCGCTGATATTCAGTTCCTGCTGGATGGTATCTAGATACTCAAAACACATATGGGCAGGATGGGTTCTGGTATGGACAGTATCCTAGTAGGAACTGCAGTTCTTCCTTTTAACTATTGTTGGTTAACTATTAACACAATTCAGATATTGAATTTAACCTGGAATACAACATAAATATTGTCACAAGCAAAATGAATAAAAGCAATCACATCTTTCTGTTTGAAAATATCATTTTTTTTATTAGACTTCAGCAGTGATTGTCAGAAATCGAGTATAGGGCAGAGTTTCCTAGAGGTTATTTTACACGAACTCAGCTAAAATTAAAATATTGAAAACTGAGTGACCATATTTTTTTTTCTTAACATGACAAAAGTATGTTTTTCTCAAAACACTGTTTTGAGAAAAGTTGTCCTTAGCGTTCATCCACAAAGTCTTAAGGCACAAGAAAACAAGCATTTTCTTCATAAATACAGTAGATTTCTCTGAGGCACAGAGAGAAAAGCACCGAATAAAAATTTCTGTCGTTGATAGACTCAAGTGAATAACAAGGTGTCACTGAAAAGAAGCCCTGTTATGCTGTATTTGTTATCAACAAAAACTACCTTTTGTTTATACTGATTCATGGAGGCATGTAATATGCAATCTACTCTTTCAGAAAAATAAGATGATCTTTCTTGTGCTTTATGGGAACATATATTTGTTTTTGAGTGGTCCAGAAGTTAGTATGTAGTCATATTGAAATTTAAAAGAATAGTTTCTAAACCTGCAAAATTACTGTGTTAGCATATTCATAATTATAGGACATGATGACTTGGATGGAATATGCCGCAATATATGATCCTTGGAAGAATCAGAATAGCTTTTTAAAGTAACTGTGTCCCTGAGATTTATTAAATTGATATCCACCTAAACTCCAATGATAAAGCTATAATTTATCTCAGTAGGAGCAAATCTGTATCATTATAAATAATACAGAAGTTCCTAAAATCAAATTACTTGTCACATGTGGAATGGCTTTGCAAACAATAAAAATATTTCTGAATTCCATTCAGTTTTTAAATGTAAATTTTACAGAGAAGGTTTTACCTCTTCCCCCACTGCAAGCCAAAGATTTGAATGAAAAAGCCCAAGTGGGGAAAAGAGAAAAACAATCACTTTGCGGTTCAGACATGCTTTGAAAATATCAGTTTTGTTAGAAATGGAGTGAGGGAGTGGTGGATACTAAAGTAATGCTTAATATTGTACAGAATAATAAGATTTTGAAGGGAAAGTATTTTTTCCACACCTTTTTAATTATACTGACAAAGGCATTAACATCCTCATCTTCGGAGAGCACAGAATGGAACAGCAGCGTCAGACACTTTGGATACCTTTTTTTAAGCCATAAATTTGCCAACATATTCACGAGCTATGATGATCCTCTGAATCTGAGCAGTTCCCTCATAAATCTGCAATGTAGAATGGCAATAATGTTACCTATGACCTTACAGATCCTGGTCCACAAGCTTTCCTTGATATCTGTTTTGTTACATTTTACCTAGTCACTTTTAAATGTCAGAAAGGGGTGAGAGAAGGTAAAAAGTTACTAGTTCTGTTAAACAGAAGATGTTCTTGTTGAATAAAGTACTACAATACTGTATACAAAAAAAAAGTAATATGGAATAATGTCTTGGCAATAATAATACAGATAAAGATCTGGGGATTATGTGGGCTAAACATGAGTAAATATGAACTTTAGTTTGTTCTGGAAAACTGCTAAAAGGGATGTGAGAAGAACATAAAATGTAGGCATTACCAAGGGCGATCATTTTTTTTCTGTATACAGCTGTATGTAACAAGTAGAAGTACGTAATTTGCAACAGCCATTATTTGGACTGGATGCTGGAGTACGGGAAAAGCGTAGCTATAGTCAAGCAAAGGTCAGCAATACACAGGGGTGCCCAGCCAAGGATTTCAATCATTGAAAGTTTTCAAGAACAGCATTACACACAAACCATCCCTCTCCCTGGCAACTTGTTCGTCTGTGTTACTGCAAAGCAAGCATTGGTATTTGGACCAATGTTTTCTACAGCCTCTTTTCTAAGAGTTCAAGAGCTTTGAAATGAATAGTCCAAGAATTTGAAAGATTTGCACTTCAGAAAAAAAGCATTAAATATATTTTTCTTATATTTGTAGCTTTTACTTGAAGTTATTGATCTAGTGCAAATACTTTTGTATGCAAGAGTTTGCCTGATTTTAATGCCTCTTTCTTAAATTGAATGATTACTTCTTTCATCCTAAAAACATTTTATATGTGTACATCATGATTTAAAATAAGTAGCCATTAGCTTATTTTATGCACAATTTATGTATTATGTTAAATATCACATTCTTTCTTTTACTTACATGGTAGATTTTAGCATCCCTCATTAGCTTTTCTACAGGATACTCAGTATTAAATCCATTTCCTCCAAAAATCTGTACTGCATCTGAAGCTACTTGGTTTGCAGTGTCACCTGCAAATGCCTTTGCAATGGAAGCATAGTAGGTATTCTTGTGACCAGCATCAACTTCCCATGCGGCTCTTTGGTAAGCCATCCGAGCTAGTTCCACTTTCATTGCCATTTCAGCAAGCATGAAAGACACTGCTTGGTGCTACAAATGATGAAATAAACCAGGTTAACATTGCCTACCTAAAATCTATGACAATCAAGAGAAATAGAGCTTTCTTAATACAGTGATCACATCAGCAACATCAACAAATTCTGCTTGAGGACTCCTACAGAATATATAGACCAGGCTCTTATATCTGTATGTTGAATTAAACTTACTTCAAATAGACTTCAAAGTTTTAGATTCTAAAATCCATTTAGTCACGAAGACTGAGATTTAAATTACAAAGTTAGCTTTTTTTGAGGTCTAGATTATAGCTTGATGTCCTTCAAAATTGAAAGCAGTGTATTGGTATTAATCCTGTGCATTTCTCTCATACTTCAAACAGAAAGATGGGATCAGCTTTTCCTTTGCTGAAAATCCCCGTGCATCAACACTGAAGAATTTAAATAGGTTATGATAGTACAGGACTTCCATTTTGGGGGGAGAAGGGGGCGATTTTTCTTTGTGATAGTATCAACATCATCATCATCATCATCAATAAGTTAAAAAAATCCTGGAGTTACTGCATAGTTGGTTGCATTTATATGACGCTCACCTATATTTCTGAAAACTCAGCCAATGGCAGAGATAAAATGGTTCACACGTGCTGGAAATCAATGAACAACCTTGAAAATTCAAGAGCAGTATATCTTGTGTGAAAACATAGCTCTTTCTATATATACATGCATATATATATATATTTATGTATATTTAACTTACTTCTATGTATATTTAACTTACTTCAACAATTGCTTTCCCAAAAGTTTTTCTCTCTAAAGCATATTTAGTAGCTTCATCCAGTGCTCTCTGTGATAAACCAACAGCACCAGCTGCTACCTGCATTAAATATAACACAGAGTAAAAATCAGAAATTCCTATTGCATTTTACAAGCAAGATATTTCTGATACTTACAGGAGGCCTGGTCTTATCAAAAGCTCCCATTGCAATTTTAAAACCAGCTCCCTCAGCTAGTAGTACATTTTCCTTTGGGACTCTCACATCTTCAAAGACAATACCTCTCGTATCTGAGCATCGCTGACCCATATTGATTTCCTGAAAAGGGTGTTAACAGAAGTGAAACTAAATTGGATTCTTTCAAGGTATAACATATCTTCATAATTCAGTTTACTCAAAGCATAAAGTAAGCTTTTTTCCCCAAACATCTCTGTTTCATCTAAAAAACATATCTATAACAAATACTATTTTTGCATTTACAGACCCACATGCCTTTAATTTGTCTATGGTGAGCTGTTAACTTTACTCTTATATGAAGTAACTGTAATCACTCTTGTTATTTTTCTCTAGTTCAATTACATCTTTTGAGATGGGAGAGGAAAAAAGTGATGAACCTAAAATACAGGCAGTAGTGAAATATTCTACTATAGGCAGATAAATAAATCAGCTTTTCACTTTTCATATTTTCATCTGCCTTTACTAGTGTTCAATGTCAGCTTTTGCCTGCTACTAAAAGTTGCTTTTTTGAGAGAGAACTACTGCTTCCTTGGGCAGCAGTAACTTAAATTAATTGTGCATTTACTTACAGCTGAAGTTGTCTACTTTGCTTCTCATCCTCATAAGACACACTATTTTTCATTTATAATTAACCACTAGGCAATGAAGTGGTTCTCAAAGATTCTTTTGCAGCTGTTCAAAGTCATCATTAGAATACTCTGAATACTATCTTTCTGAATAATAAAGTTAGTTCTAATTAGAAGTATGCTTTATGAATAGTCTGTTTTGAAAATAAAAACATCATTACATGTGATCATATTTAAATGTTCAGCTGCATAATAGTCTTTTTCTTTATTGGGTATTTGTTGCATTATTGTTTTAGAAGTGAATAATAATGCTGGTCTGTCAAATAAAAGATACACTCTTCACCTTTCTTCCGATTTGGATTCCAGGGCTATCTGCTTCTACAATGAATCCAGTAAAGGCTTTGCTTGCAGGAGTTTTTGGGTCTGGACTGGTACGAGCTAGCAAAAAATACCTAGTGTAAAACAAAGAAGAGGACCTCAGTTTGTCTGCACAATTAATAATCAGATATTTTTTAACAGGTTAAATGTTTCAGTGTACTTTTCCAGCATAGGAAAAGTACAATTTCCATCAAGAAGTAAGCAGCCCTTCTTTCTTGTCTCTTCTAGAAATAAACTGAGGGGGAGCATAAGAGAGTAAGTTTCAGTACAAGTCTTACTGCAAAATTCAAGTTTTAATAAAATTTCTTTAGCTCAACACACAAAAATTGTCCATCTTGTCCTTGTACTATCATGTAAGTCTTTATGATATCACCAACTTCAGGAATTAGTACAGAAAAAAATCTATTAGATGAATTCACAGCATATACATAAAAATAATAAATGCTTAGGAAATACATTCTGCTGTGCAAAATTTAGGTTATCACCTAATCCCAAAGAAGATCTTAATTTTATTCTTCTAATGTAAGTTCTGAACAAGTAATTCTGTTAGAAATTAAACAGTAGTAAATCACAATTTTGGTTTTCAGTGATGTCAAAAGACATGCTAGATTCTCCTTGATGGTCCAGCATTGAACGAGAAAGTGAATAACGAGAAAATGGAGATTTATAGATACAATATTTACAGTAAAGTTCTTTCACTTAAACAAATGTATACAGTGGAGATGAACATGATATCATGTGAGCCATGATGAAAGAGACCTATACTTTAAAGTGCACTGCTGCAGTACTATCTGGATTCTTTGCTGGTTAGAAAATGTTTTCCCTTAAAAAAGTAAAATGTAGCACAACTGAGCAGCGTTTCCAGCTTCACTACAATGACATGTTTAGAGCAGAATCATAAGGAACTGATCTCATACCTACAAAGCAAGGTAACTTGTAATATGAGCCTCTTAGGGTAATTTGTGACTTAAATCTTTCTGCTGCTGTCTTCCAGTGAAGAAAAGACAGAATTACTTTTATTTGATAGCAACAATACTTGAGCACTTTTGAATGGACTGTTGTCATCTGTCAGTTTCCTTTTTAGGTTTTGTACAGGATAGAGATTGCAGTCTTACACCTTGTCCTGAGCTAGTTACAGGTTACAGTGCAATGGGATAAAACACAGTGAACCTCCAGATTTTTTAATAGAGGTATTTAAAAAAACACAGGTATTTTACTTCTGGAGAAAAATAAACAATATAGAACAGAACAGCATAGAATGTAACATGAGTTAACAGCTCACACACCAGTTAGCTTTTCCACCATTTGTGATCCACATCTTCTGGCCATTAATAACATACTCGTCTCCTTTTTTCTCAGCCTTTGTTTTTATACCAGCCACATCTGAGCCTGCTACGGGCTCTGTTACACAGTAGGCCTAAAAGAAAATAAAATGCAAAATCTTGAATAATGCGGAAGCTACATGTTTCAGTTACCATAAATTTTAATAGACTACATGCACAAAAACAATCTGAAAAAGTTTTAAAAGAACTGTATGGTAAAAAAGCACAAAACTTTGCAAGTATATTATAAAGATGCTATTAAAAAAAAGGAAAATATTTTGATAGGTTTTGATAGGTTTAAAATGAATTGCTGTGCAATACTGAGGAGTATGAAAAGAAAGCCTGTATTTTTTGAAGGAACATCAAGATATCAAATGACATGTATAGCTAGAATATTTTTTGAACTTTAATATTGTCTTTGTATTCTTGCTGTCATATAAATTTTTCAAAACATTTTAAACATTTAAAAACATTTGTAAAATACATTGTTGTTGTCATGAGGCCTGAGATGTTCATATAAAAGGAAACAGGAAAAAGGAAACAATGCAACCGCACTGTGAAGCAGCTAATTTACACCCATTACAAGCTAACAGACACTTGAAGCCTGTGCTCAGCCATCTGCTGACACAGTGATTTTCCCAAGGACTGGAGAGACTTACTGGCCTGTCAACTTAGGATGGATTGTCCCTTGACCTCATTTTAAGTTAGGCATACTTGCTTTTCTGTAGTTCTCAGAAACTGGAATCTTTCACTAGGAATACTTTTAGTAAAGTTTGCATGGAAGTTTGACTTTTGGCTTCTACATACAGTATACCAATTCTAGATAATAGGAGAACAGAGTTGTTTTACACTGTCTAGACATCCATTATAACAAAAATAACTGTGTATAAATAATGGAAGAATACTTGTAGAATGAGATTGGGATAACTGGACACCAGTGTCCAGACACCATTCTGTGACCCTTACTAAGTCTTCACTTCCTCATGTTTTACAAACTCATTTATGAAAGCTCTATCTCTTTAAAATCTGGAAAGAAGAGCACAGAGTAACATTTTATGTTACTGTATTCTTCTAAAATAGCACTTTATGAGGCTTAGATGTTCAGATTTTAATGTACTGGACACAAACCTTTTCTTCTTTCCATGTAACAAATTGTGCTTGTATAATGATTAAGTGTCAGAAATAGATTTTAATTTCTATTAGAGTTTCTGCTCACATAAGCCTAGTATTTTCCTAATCTTCTACTTCTCCTCTTGAAAGGGAAATAAAAGGTATACATTTTTGTAAATGACCTAGGATGGTTTTGATGAATACATTTCTATATATCCCGTTACTTTCAGTAAATGTCATTGTTTATTTACAAACCATGATGGGCTCAGTTGTGACTGGATGTCAGTGTTTTCTTCAAAAATAAATATCATTTAGTGTGGTTTAAGAACATTCCACAATGTAGCAGTCATACTCACACACATCAACGGTTCCTCTGTCAGTCTTCCTAAATATTTCTTCTTTTGCTGATCATTTCCTGCAATGATTAGTGGCATTTGCTGAAAGAAAGTATTTAGACCATTAGTTTGTCTTTGTCAAGTGCACAGACTCAATGAGGGTAAGAAAAGATGGAACTCTCACCCCTAGGCTATTTGCTTCAATGGCAGTTTGGACTCCTGTACATCCATAAGCTATCTCTTCTGTAACAAGGCATGTTTCAAAGCAGCCAAGGCCAAGTCCACCTAGAGTTGAAATATTTCATTGACTAAAATGAGCTCAAAGGGTAACATATTAATGATTTACACAAATTAATTATCAAAACCTTTATTCCCCAAACATTTAACTGCATACTGTGCTTGACTAGACAGTCCCATGTAAGCTTTTCAAATAGAGTCTTGTCGGAATAGCAACAATGATTTTAAAAATACACTTCGTATTTCCAGGGTTACTGCATGATTACGTAGGACAAGTTGCACAGATGGCAAGAATGTACCACTAGAGTTTTTTGACTACTTGATATTTGAGAATTTCCCTAAGAGATCTTAGGGAACAGAGACAAGGCCATAAGGGATCCTAAGCTCCAGCAGCACTTAGGAATGAAAAAAAAAAAACAAACAAAAAAAAACACCCAGCCAGTAACCGGTTTCTGATAGAGGTCAACACTTTAGGAAGAACATAGAAAGTCAACTGTCCAGTAATGCTTCTTCAGAATATTTTCCCCACACTTCAAAGGACTTCCTCAGTCAAGAGTGGTATCTGCATTAGAATAACCCTTGACAGATTTTTTTTCCTTAGGTTCAAAAAGGAACGGAGCAAATGAACACAGGTAAAATTTTAGCATCAACATTATCCAGTGGCAATGACTTTCACAAATTAACTGTATTGTGTGTAGAATCATCTCCTTTTTTTTTTTTTCTGAACCTGCAGTTCAGAATATATCATTTTATCTGTGAAGTCAGGATTTATTCTTCCCCTTCTTATATGCATGAGTTCCTACCTTGAATTTCATCTGCCACTTCAACACTCAGTTTCAGACCTTCATCAATTCTTCATACCAGCTCATCTTTAGTACACTGAATAACTTACTATTATCAGTAAACTCAATCACCTCACTATTGACCTGCCTTTTTAGATTATTTATAGATATTCCGAATAGCACAATACCCAGCAAAATTCAGCTAATGATTCTTCACTTGCAAAAACATGGCTTTCCAAATACCTTCTGCAAGTTGAAGCACATTGTAAGAAACTCAGGTCCCTTGTTTACACACTTATTAGTTACCTCAGAGAACTGCCTTCATTTTTTGAGGCATTGTTTCCCTGTACAAAAATCCTTTCAGCCGTGAGCTTTTCTAGAATCTGTGGGTAAATAAAGGTGTTCTTTTTGTTCCTTTGATAGGAAACACACCTCTGGTAAGTCTCCCCAAATAAGGGTCTGCTATGGAAACTCCCCCCCCCCCTTTTTTTTTCCATGGTGAGTATGAGGCATATACCAAAGCACATCTGTACTCTGTATCATTTTAGCTAGAAAACCGTTCTCCTGGAATAAACTCTTAAATTGTTCTAATCTGTGTCAAAGACTACATCAAAATATGACCTTGTAATTACTCTGCCTAATCAACTGATAAAAGTACACCATGGGAACATTAGGAGGTTGTAATCATGGTAGAGAATCTGTTCATAAGTCATCATCTCTCTAATCTGTATCCTGATTACATCCACACCTAATAACACCTTATGTGTCAACCTACTTACTGATTAAATTTAGTTTATTTGAGTATGCAACTGTTTACTGTATTCAGAATCCATAATTATACATGCAAATCTGTCTAATGTTCTTTGTTTATAGATTAAAAGGAACATTTACTTACCACAGCTTTCTGGTATGTGTAAATTTATGAGACCAAGTTCCCAAGCCCTTTTTATGAGCGGAAAAGGATACTGCAATATAAGGGGAAAATCACCTTCTTATTTATCTCAGTTACCATTTAAATTTTTGCGTTTGTTAAGATATATATGTATTCTCCCCCTACAATGTGGTAGGTTTACCTCGCCGGTTTTGTCATATTGTGCTGCAACAGGAATAATTTCCTCCCTAGCAAATTTACGAGCAGTAGCTTGAAACTCTTTCTGTTCATCACTGAGCTCTAAAAAAAAAAAAATAAATAAATAAAGAAGTCACAAGTTCTGTATTATCTTTCATTTTGCCAGCTGTAAGAACTAAAAGAAAAGGAATACAAGCCTCACTTCCTACTAGGACAACCCAATTCACCACTTCCTCAGCCTCTCCAAGAAGCAACAAAATTCAGCTATATCCTTGCAGAAAACCTTCACCGGGACCTATAATACACTTTGTCAGAAATAACTATCTATAACATACTGAAAATAGAATAGAATGAATGATGTAACTTAAATGTATTACAAAACGAAGGATGAAGAATGCTGTGGATGGAGGAAGAGGAGGCAGATGCTACTTCCTTATTTTAAGATTCTGACTATTCAGTGTGAAATATCTAGGTGCTGTCTCACTAAATGTGCTTTGCACATATAACATGCCAAGAATAGGTTGAATTTCTCTATGAGAGAGACTGTGTAGGTTTACAAGCCCCAAAACTGAGAGTGAAAATATTAGAATACTTTATTGTTAGAGGGAAGTTCTTCTTTAACCCTGTTCAAGTAAGACTACAAAGTTATTTAACATCTTCAAGAGCCATGTGAGTTAATTATTCAAAGCCAATTCAGCAGTAGAAATGGTTAAAAACAAAAGAAGAATATCTTACAAATATTAACACATACTTGACTTCTCTGAGTTGGAAAAGTCGTATTTTTCAAACTTTTTAAATGAACAAAAACCTGTTTAAAATGAACAGCTCCCTTCTAAATCATACTGAACTGCAATATAGTTATTTTTTTCTGACTCTGCAATTTCTCATTTATTGCTATATTTCTTTCAAAAACTATGATACTTACCAAAGCTAAAGCCACCTCCAGGTTTGCCTTTGTGTAAATTTTGAGCAAGTATTGTCGAATATTGTCTCCATCCACGCCCTGCAACGGCTTGAAGCATCTGTTAAAGACAAAGAACATGGGATGTAAAGACCTTTAGAACTCAAGTCTCCAAAAGCTACCACAAAGACTGCAGCAGATTTTCTTAGAAACAGTACCATGTCAAATATTCATACACTATCTACAATTGATTAAAAAAAAAAAAAAAAAAAAGATTGGCTTAGTTAAGATTTGTAGATAGTGCTCAAGCAAACCAACGTGGAATTCCAGGTGTTAACAGCAGGTATGAGTAAGGTGCTGTATCCACCTCTAAGTGTGCAATTGATCATTTAAAAGTAATTAAGCATAATTATAATACTGCCTCTTTTTTAAAGTACATGTCCACTGGTATACATATACCTAGGAACAAATTTTCTTTGTATCTACACACTAACCAAAACTGATTTTTTTTGCCCAATACTGAATAATCTACTTATCCATGTTTACCTGTGTGCAAATTTAGAGAGATTTTAACAGTCTACAATTGAATCAATGTGTATCAGTGTACTGATAACATTCTGTATTCATATATTTATCAAGGATATTTTCTCTATTATTTTCTAATGACCCTATGTCGTAGACAGTTATTATTCTATTCCACACAGAATACAGAATATATGCAGTTTATTTTTCTTCCTTATATTGATCACAGATTCATTCTCTTTTTCATTGTATGTGCTTACTTGGCCCTTTTTAAAGGCTTAGTGCACGCATTGACTGTTGTAACTATTTGTAGAATGCCTTAATGCTATGCAAAAGCTAGCACCAGATTTCTGCTCAAAAATTATGTCTGAATTTGATTTGAAAAGGTTATTTTATTCCCTTTCTCTCTTTAAGAGCTATCAATCTCTGAAATACTTGGCAAGAGGGGATTGCAGTTTGTACCACGTGAGGATTTGGGTGATTCTCTTGTCTATTCTGTCAGCTTCCCTGAAGTGTTCAGTTCAGGTGGAGCAGCTAGGTATACTGATAAGCTATGGCTAGCGATGCTCAAATGCGACACATATTACCTGTTTGCTGGACTGTTACACGAGCTCTACAAGTATAGAAATAGCACCCATGAAAGTGTTAAAAAAAAAAAACATGGGAATAATCTGCTGTCAGGGAGAGGGCAGGACAGGACCTGGCATGGACATGAAGCAGTCCCGACCACCTCAATGCTGGAGGAACTACAGGATTTGCTCAAAAAGTGCACCTCGCACTGACTGACTCTGAAAAGCAACACTGAAAAGAGCTGCTTGACAGAACTGGCTGCAACACGTCAGGAGGGCGACCTGGAAACCCCGGTGTCCTGCGGGGCGCATCGCCTGGTGGCTCCGCTGCCTAAAGCACTGTTTGGTCTCTGAAACAAGGGGCCGGGCACGCATGCCCGGGGCGGCGCATGGGCAGGCGCCCAGGCCATGGCGTGGGGGCATCTGACAGGAGGCAGCTGCGGCCGCTCCAACTCACCTCCTTCTGACTCACAAGGGGCTCCAGAAAGGGGGACCAGAAAAGGGTTGGTGGGGGTCAGAAAAAAATGGTGCCACTCGTGCTTATTTTCTAGCTTGAAGCTCACTTTTTAATTTAGGTGAGAGTATCAGCACTTATGGAAAACATCTTTTATTACTGCGCATACGAAAAGCCTCAGGAGAGCGCAGCCCAGTCCATTCAGGAAACGCACCGTACAAAACACGCATCTTAAGCCCAGGCTCCTCCGCTTGAGCTCGAGCTAGAAGCGGGGCAGGACCGCGCGGCTGGGGGGCTGCTCCGGGCACCGCTCTGGGGCGCAACCACCCGGCCAAGCTTTCAAGGACGGACGGAGGAGCCCTCCAGGCCACGGAGCTCCCGCGAAGCCCGCCAGGCCCGCGCCCGGCAGCCCGTCGTCCTCCCGCCGTGACCGGCAGCCAAAGGGCCGTCGCCCGCACCTCACAGCGCCGCAGCCCAGCCCGCTCCGGTCTAGTCTAATCCGACCCCGTCGGGTGAGCTCGGGTCCCACCTGGCCAGATCCGCCCGTCCCGCCTTCCGCCGCCTGGGCGCCTGCCCCCCGCTCGGCCTCGCCTCGGCTCGGCTCGGCTCGGCGGAAGCCAGCGGTGCCGCCCGCGGTCCCGTCCCGTCGCCGCCACTCACCGAGGCCGTCCTCAGCACCGACATGTTGGCGCGGCGGCGGCGGACGCTCCCTGCGGGGCCGGGGGCCGGGGGCCGGGGGCCGGGGCGGTGCTCCCTCGGGGCGGGGCGGCTCCGCCGGCGGAGGCGGGGCCGCTCGCGGCCGTGCGCGGGGCTCCACCGTGCCGCCAGCCCCGGGGAGCGCTGGCGAGGCCGCGGCGGCCTGCCCCGTCGTCCCAACTTGCCGAGGCCGCGGCGGGCCGGCCGGCGGGGACTGCTGCGGTCACCGCGCGAAGGGACGGAGCTTGCTGTGTGCCCCGTAGCCCCAGCGGCCGCTCGGGCAGCGGCGGGCCCGGGCAGGCGGGCCGGGCCGCGCGCTCCCGCCGCGGGCCGTTGCGCAGATGCGCGCGCAGAGCCGCCCCGAGCGACGCGACGCGACGCGCTGGTTCAGGCCTCTGTGAAGCGACGCCCTCAGGGGAAAGGGTTACTGCATAACAGTTAATGGTTACTTAGGGGCCTCCGTGAGCAACATTTTTTTCGGTATAAAATTTAAACTTTGTTAAAGCTGAATTCTGGATAATATTTTATTTTGTGTAACAGTTAAATTGTGTGGTCCCATTTTTTTAACACCATTGTTACATTTTTTTTTTTAAGCCAACAGCTGTGCGTAGTTACTGAGCACTTCATATAAAACATAAACACTCCTGGCAGGAAATCAAGTTACTTTTTGGCATATGTGGCTCTGGGTTGATAAAACCTGGCTGTGCTCTTGCATGGGTTTTGCTGGTGTAGCTCCAGGTCTTTACAGAATGGGGGCATGTAAGCAGTGCTGACTTAGCGCACAGACTAATGATTTTTTTTCATTCCCTGGTCATCAGTTTTTTTCCTGTACTTTAAGGATTGTTCAATGAAAGTTATGAGCATAAAGTATAATTTTGTCTTATTGGAATATTTTACAAATATTTTTGTATATTTGGCCTGTTTTAAATTGAAAGTACACTAGACCACTAGCTTATGTAATCACAGGGCTTTTAAACACCAGCACTAAGGTCTGTGTTCAATTCGAATACAGGCTTCTGCTCCATAGATCTTATTTCTTTGGTCTTATTTTTACTAGTAAAAGGTTTTAAGCTTTATTTTTGGTAAGCAGCAAGGGATTTAGTCTGCACAGCCTGTCTGAGACTGCACACAACAAAATTCCAGTGGTGGGTAAGTGCGTTCAACATCTGTACACAAAGCTAATGTAAGGCAGTAATCAGATAGCACAGAGGCAAAGAGCTAGCTTGGAGTTGCACTTCGTAGGGGTGGAACGAATGCGTAAGCACACTCAAGGAATGTCTACATCAGTGAGGAATGCAGACCCATAGGGCTGAATTTGTAGGGTGAAACCATGGGGTGGAAGCTTTCTCAACCTGAGGTTGAACCTGATAAGCTTTTTGAAGAGTTTCTGCTTTGGACTAGACTAAATGCCCTTTAGTGGTGGGAGCGCATTAGATGTACCACTAGGTCCCATCTGCCTGTTTGTTTCATCTGAGAGAAATTCAGTCCGTGTGCTCTGAATCCACTCTGATGTCAACCGAATCCCAGTAAGCCTGGACAATCATGAGATTTGCCTCAGAAGTGCACTCTTCATCTGAACTAAACTGCTCATGGAGACAAATCCTGATGGACCAGTTGCATGAAGCTACCCAATAAAGGAAACTGGAACAGGGATATACCTTAAAATCTGTTGACTTCCAGAGTTTGCCTTATACCAGAAACTTTGCTCCACATGGAAAAAAACTACCTGCCTCTTTAAGACAGGTGTCTATATACTTTCTGGAAGCAAGCTTCTGCGTTAAAAAACAAAAAGAAAACTTCCTGCTACTTCTTGTACTATTGCAGAGGTAAGAGCACTTCTGCTGCTGTTCTTAGTCACCTCTGTTAATAAACGTACAATTGTCTGCTTGTTTGTTTTTTCTCATGACAGACAGAAATAAGGTGCAACTATGCAAGTGGGTTCAGAGAAGGTCCTGTTGGACCTTTAACCGCCTGAGCAGAACAGCAAGCAAAAGGGGAAATAACTGTCTGGTTTGGGGAAAGAGAAGGAAATAGGGACAAGATTGTTACTATTACAGGCAGGAGTAAGCATGGGAGGAAATAAATGGAACTAGGAGGCAAAACGAGTGGCTATTAAGGATCTTGTTAAAGAATAGAATAAATTCCAGAAGGACGGAAGGAGAATGGAAACAAGAAGGTGACATTCAAGGAGTTTCCCAGCAAGGGACAGCAACAACCATGGGCAAGGTACTAGAATCAGTTCTCAATCAAGGTCAGTATTTACTGCGACTTGTTATTATGAAGCTATTCCCTTGCTTGTACTCCCCTGCTTCCCCAAGTTCTTTCCTCACCACTTCTTTTCATATCTCCTGATCAGGAGGTAGATGAATGGGAATGTTTTTTGAGTCAGTCTTGTCAGGAGGGTTGTTATCAATTTGGAGGTGAGAACTTAAAGCACAGGCCACCTTCACTGATGATCTCTGTCTGCCAAGGATCTGGGAAGAGGAGAATACGTCATATTGCAAGCTCACTTGTCCAAGCCTGAACCATTTGAATTTTGAGGATCACTTTAGCAGCTAAAAAAATTTTCACTGTTTTGTGTCTTCCTATCTGTGAAAGCTCAGAAGAAATGAATGCTCACAGAAATGAATGCCCAGATGCAGTGAACACAGCTGTTTGTCAAACATATTTAATACCTGTGCCTCTTGGTATCAGAGTGGTAACTTCATAAAAAATGTCCAAAATGCTGATGTATAACTCTGACATTCAGAGTAATTAAGTACTGTTGCAAGGCTGTCCTTGTTGAATTCCCCCCATTCCAGCAGAGTTAACAATTCTAATGTTTGAATGACATTAGGAATATTGTGTCCGATCAAAGAAAGGCACATTTATATAACGTATATTTTTGGCATCAAGACTTTTGGACAAGTGAAGAAAGATAAACTCTTAAATTGTATCTTATGTGTGTAAATGAACTTATTTCTAAAATTCCGCTTCTTAATGCCCTTACACAAAAATCAGACAACAAAAGTTTACTGAACAAAGTTGTCTGAGGAGGGGAGCAATTGGATGTTTGGAAGACAAATTCTGCATAGAATTTTTGTCAAACTACATAATCCAAAACAGTGTGAAACAGAGCTTAGGAGAAACTGCATATTCCAAAGAACATCAAGTTTTACACTGAATACACTAGTTTTAGAATAGGATCAGAGCTAGCTTTTCTAACCTGTCTGACGTATGTACTTTAACTCCTCTTTATACCTCTGGTCTCCAGAAAAAGAGCTACTAACCAAACCTCCCCACTATTAAAGGGGATAGCAATTGTCAATGTGAATATTACTTTCATGGCCTGAAATTCATTTAAAGATGATTTTATTCTACTAAAATAATTGAATATTAAATAAAATATTAATTAAAAATAGCTACTTTTGACCACAAGTGATACAGGTTGTTTTTGGAATGATACATTTTAGAACAAAAGGGAGCTGGCATGACAAGTACAGTTCTATGGATAGAAAACCAAAATAAGCTTCTATTTTCCAATACATGTAACACCATATAATTAGCTTGGATTGGTCTGCTCTGTTTGGAATTCATGGTACACTTGCAGTACATAAAGTTCAAATTAAATAGAATTTAGAGAGGAAAAGTGACAGTAGGGGGCGCTGCAGAAGGACATTTTCAACCTTTTTTTTTTGGATAAACATTTGAAAATAATGAAAAAATCAATTTCGACTATGCAAAACAATAGCAGTACTGTCTCTTAAGAACCTAAATGCATATACATACTAAAAAGAAACATGTATGTGAGTGTAGACATAAAATGCTATTTTAATAGTAATTTTATTCTAAAACCTGTGTAATTATTTTTAGCAAGTGTAGCAAACAATACCACACAAAGTAAATTCTACCTTAAGGCACAAAGAGGTCAGTTTCCATAATAGATGACAGAACTTGTTCCATGTACTCAGGACAAAATATGATAATTAAAGTTGTTGCATTGCTGCGTGGTGGAGTTCACAAAGACTAACTGCGATTCCAGCCCCATTGAGGTATGTGCAGCGAAGAAGCAGAGACAGATGTGACACTTGCCTTGAAGATGCTGGCGGAAGAAGAAAAGGAGGGGAACGTGGACATCTGGAAGAGAACACCGAGATTTGGCATTCAGATGAGAAGCAAACAGGCCCTTTGCCACACAGCTGATGGTTAAGGTGTATTTTGCTAAGACTGTAGCAGCTGTTGCATTCGAACAGACCAAAGGACCATCTATCACAGTATCCTGTTCATGACAGTAGCAACAGTGGATGCTTAGGGAAGTGACGAAGAACAGAGCATTTTTCAAGCCTACAATAATTCTTTTTTTCATTTTTTTTCTTCCACTCCCCTAAATTTTCAATATAGAAATTTTCTGAGCAGAGGATGATGCCTGTGTATTTAATAACTCGTCAAGGATTTCTCTTTCATACACTTGATTGATTGCTTTTTGAACACACAGAGTGCACCACATATTTACCTACAATATGAAGAATTACTTCAGGAAGTTTATTTCGAACCTGCCCTCTACTGACTTCATCTGTTGTCCCTAACTTCATTTGTTTTGGGACGGATAGTGAACTAACAGTCCAGTGTAGCCCTCCTTGTGTCGATTTTAGAGAAAAATATTATGTTATTGTATGAGTTTTCCAAGCTGAAGAGTCCTTCTTGGGTGCTTTGTAAGGCCTCACCTGGAAGCCATTGAACCTTTTCAATCAGGTCAGCATAGTATTTAGCTCCACAATGTTTTGCTTTTGAGACTAAAGAAATGTAAAAATTCATAAAGTTGTTCTCCATCAGCTTATGTTCTTGCATAAAGATTAAAGCTTTTTCTTTAAGCATCATGCTTACTCATATCTCTGCATGCCATGTATTAGCATGGTAATATTAATTTACCTTGAGTTTGTATTTCTTTCAGTCTCACAATATTCTTCTGCAATTATTCAGATAGACCCTCATTTTTACAATTCAGAATAGTTTTATTACCCAAAATCATCTGCAAAATTTGCCATTCACCATTTCTCTCCTTTTCCAGATCACGTGTGAACACCCAAAACAGCACAAGTCCCAGCACAGATGCCTTTGAGATTCCACTGGTGAGCCTTCCACTATAGCAACTTGCTGTTTGTTCTCAAAATCTTTTTTAAGCATTTAGCGTTGAAAAGACTTTTGTTCTTGCCTTTGTGGCCATTCAGCTTATTTAAGAACTCTTGATTAAGGACTTTGGGAATGCTTTTTGGAAACCAAAGTATTCTGAAAATCGTCTGTATTCCCTCTTCTTCAGGCCTTCTGACTTCTTCAGAGGACTGTGATAGGTCTGTAAGCCCTGATTTCCACTTACAAAAAGTCATATTGACATTTCACCATATATCACACATTACCAATCTGTCTACTAATTCTATAATTTACTGTATTTTCTACTATTTGCGTCATACAGACACCAGGTTTATAAGTCTGCAGATTTCTGGATTTTTCTTAGAAGCCTTTTCAAGTATTTACATACTGTTTGTCACCTTCTAGATATCATTCAGCAGTTGGCTACCTGCTTCTGACTTTTTTTTTAAAAGGATTATTGTTAGTGTCCATGCTTTTTGCAAATTACATTACTGTTCACATACTCTTTTTTGGTCTGCCCTCTTGTGGTTTCACATTTGACCTGCCAAATGTTGTTATCTTTTTTTTTTTTTAATGTGAATACATCTTCCACTCTTCAAAAGATGCTTAATTGTAAAAATCTCCTTTCAGTTTGACAAAGTGACTAAAGAGCTTCCTTTTGCTCTTTCTCAGACCTTTCTCACAAACATGAATGCACAAATACAATTTGCTATGTGCCTCAAACATGCTGTCCTTAAATACTCTCCGAGATACTGTAAAAATTTAAACACACTTTTAGCAGACATTTAGGATTAGTACCTAATGTGCTTCTACTTTAATCCTTGGTCCTGAAAGTCTCAACCTAGTCAAAAAATAGTTCCTCTCCTGGAGGCTTCTGTATTAACTTCTTACTATTATATGTAATTTTATTCTTCAATATGAATCCAAATTTTATATTGTTTATAAACTTTAATGGAAGGAAGGGAGAGAGGGAGGGAGGGAGGGAAGGAGGAAGGACTGCTAGAGTGCATAACAGCTTTTTGTTTTGTTCTGCTTTTGACAAGCGTGTAATGTAAGTGCCTAGTTCTGATTGTCAGCCATAGCTAGCTATCTTCTTAGGCATCCTCTCACCTTTGACTTGAGCTCTGACACTGAAGTTCCTCTATGTCTGGGGTGGGATGTTCTGAACTGTTCTCCTAATCACCTGCCCTGGAATGAAATGGAGATCTCTTCTCAGATAGTGAAGGGTGCCATCCCTTTGCCATACGAGGCCTTTACGCCTTGGTTCCATGTCCTGGAATACAAACAGTTTGTTTCTGGGAACAGGTGCCTTGGGTGGCTAGAGCAGGAACCTGGCTGAACACTGGGCAGAGCTTTGAGTAATGAACTGGGAGTACCTAGAGAAAGCAACTGCTTGGTTTAAAGTTAGGAGAACAAATACATTTTTTCAATTTAAGGCAATGAGTGAAACACTTCCCCATTATTCCTGCCACCAGAAAACACAAAACTCTGTGAGGCTGAGTAATGAGAACAACTGTCCTTAACTCAACTAGCTTAAACCTGGCCTCAGCTGCTAGTGCTCCAACACTTGACAGTACACTGGCTGTGGAGCAGACACACATCCTCACTGCCTCCAAAGCACATGAAGGCATTTTGTTTCCATAGAAAAGAGTAACAGCTTCCATGATCCACACCTATGAATTTACTTATTAATAATGCCATCATATACTTACTTGTGTTGCTGAAGTTTCAGAAGCTGCTTTTTGAGGGATTATATGTGTTTGCAGGCCTTGGAATGCACCTTCCCCTCCAGTCGCTGGCATACAGACAGGTAAGCGACGGCCTGTAGGTGCACCTCTGTCAAGAACTACATGGGGCTATTTCAGAAGACAAACAGCACAAAACATCCTGTGTGCTGAACGCAGTGCTATGTCCATAGCAACAGGCTAACGGACAAGAGTCAGTGTGACACCTGAATAGTGTGTCCTTCTGCTGTAGCAATGATCAGAGCTGTCATGACTGAAAAAGTACCTCAGCAATTGCATTAATTGCTCTTTGAGGGATTATGGCCTCTTCAGATACTGGCAAATTCACCTCTCAAACACCTAGAGCAAGGGGACTGGATGAGAATTAAGGGTCAGTTTAATGACCAACAGCGTAAGCTGGTGCGGACTGAGCGGTGCTACATCCACCTCTGTGCTGAGACTGGACCAGGAGCCGGCCCAGGCGGCTCCAGGGAGGAGGCCGAGCCGCCGCTCGGCTCGCGCAGCCCTGGCGCGCCCCAGCACGGCGGCCGGACAGCTCCGGACCCGCGGGCCCCGCCGCTGGCAGCCGCCTGCGCCGGCGGCCGGGCCCACCGCGACGCGCCTCTCCCGTCGGCCTGCGCCGCGCTCCGCCCGCGGGCGCTGCCTCCTGTCGGCCGGGCCGGGCCCGCACAGGCACCCCGTCACTCCGGAGGTGTCGCCTGGAGCCGCCGGAGCCGGGGGCCGGCCCGAGGCGGGGGCGGCGGCCCGGTGCTGTGGCGGCCCCCGCGCCTGCCCTCGGCGCGTCCCTCTGCCCGCGCCCCCCCGCGCGGCGCCAGCGCCGCCCCCGCGCACGCGTCGGCCGCAGAGGCGGCGGGACCGCGGGGTCAGCGCGGGGCGCAGCAGCGCAGCGGGCGCCAGGCTGCGGCCGCCGCCGCCTCTCATGCCTTCGCGGCAACAAAGAGGGCGCTGAGCGGCGGGCGGAGGCGCCGGGTCCCGGCTGTGCCGGCGCGGAGGGCGCCGCGAGACCATGGCGAGGAAGGGAGACGCCTCCACGTCGCCCTTCGGTAAGCGCTGTGCCGGCGGAGGGAGGCACCGGCGCCCCTGCCCTCCCCGGGCCTGATCGTTCCGCGAATGCGGGCAACGCGCAGCTGCGGGGGTTTGCTCCCCGCGAGGGATGCCGAGGGCGGGCTGGGCCCCCGGGCGCGGGCGGCCGCTCGGGTGCGGGGAGGGCTCCGCTGCCCACAGCCATGGGGGCAGGCAGCACCGGCGCCTCCGCCGCCCCCCCGCCGCGAGCAGGTGCGTTCCCCGCGCTTCGTCCGCGCCTTTCCGGCGGGCAGAGGGCTGCGGAGGGGGCCGGCGGGCGGCAGCTGCGCGCCCGTGGGGAGGGCCGCGCGTTGGGGCGCGCGGCTCTTGCGGCACCGCGAGTCGTGCAGCGCTGACCGCTGGGGCGCGCGGGGGCGATGAGGCGCGAGGCCGTTGGCTCGCGGGGCCGTGGCGTCGCGCGGAGCGCCGGCCGTTGGAGCGTGGGGCCGTTGGGGCCGTTGGGGCCGTTGGTGGTGCGGGCCTCGGGCCGGCTCGGCAAAGCCCGTGCCCGCGGGGTGCTCGGGCGGGCGGCGCTCGCCTGGGCGCCAGGCAGGACGCTGCCCGCCTCCGATGTCTCCCCCGTATCCCGTTCGTTTGCGGCCGGGGAGACCCGTTAGCGCGGTTTCTTGCTCTGTTTGAGGGTGTCACTGCAAAACTGACTGCGATTTCCCAAATGTGTGTGAGATTTCCATGGAAAAAAAAAATCTCCTTTTAATCTGCAAAATGAACATGCCCCTTAGAAACAAGGCTTCTTTTTTGTGTACATCCTGAAAGGCTGTGTGTAATTGGCTAAGTTGTAAAAGCGAGCAACAGTGGTTTGATAAAACTGTCTCTGCTGTGATATCCTGGGCACGTTGTGTAACAAAACTCACTTTTATCATTCACCTCTGCTACGATGGAAAACTTGATCTGCCTAAAGGAAAGTTGATGACTGTGTTACCGACACTTAGGACAATGCTAAATTTTCATTTGTGAAAGTATGGAGCATGCAGAACAGAACTTGATCCTTCTGTACAGTATATCCTGTTGTATTGGACAAATGGTTTTGAAGCTAACCTCAGTGGGATGAAGGCCATAGGTATTCAGCACTGAACACAGAAAGGTAGGCATTCTCAACAGTAGGAATATATATTTTAAAAAGGAAAACATCTCTGGAATAGAGTTCAATAAGTGCTACATAGTCTTCCTCACTTCCCATTTAGGAACAGGAGCACCGTGCTGTGAAAATCATGGGAAAATACTGAGTGTTGTGTTGTCGTAATACAATAGGGATTTACTTTTATTTTTCAGAACATGCTCCTAAGAAAAAAAAGGATGATCCTTTAGTTAGTTGTTTTTTAGATTTAGGGGAAGGGGATAATCTCTCCATATGTCAACTTGCAGTTCTGAAGAATTACACTGACTGTATGTTTCTGACTTTTTTCTCTCTTCTTTTGCATAGGTTGACTTTTATTACTGTAGTAGTCAAGTAGTTGTTCCCATTACTTTTTTTTTAACATCTTTGCCAGTAGCTTGCTATTAGCCTGTAGGTATATTCCACAGAGTACAAGGGGTATTTTCCCCTTGGAACCTCAAGGATTCTTCAGAGTTTCAGAATTTATAAATAACAAAAAATTCTCAAAAATTTTGTTCTGTCAACCTGTGGTATCAATTTAATTCTTTAAGAGAGATATCCTAAGTCAAACCCATGGCTGTTAGGCTTGGCTGCCTTGGTTTTCTCCTGTTTCTCCTATGAAACCATTGGCCATTAGAGTTGGAGTGGCTGCTGGGAGCCTGTGATGCAGGGTAGCGTGGCTGACTGCTGGCGCGAATGTAGAGCTAGGTGAGAGGCTTTGAGCTGGGCACAGGCACTCGGAGGCCTGGGCCTCCTGAGCTCTCTCACAGCTGCGTTGCTTCTCTGCATGAATGGGTGAGAGGGTTCATAAACTCCTTGAAAACAAGCTTCTTAGCAGCTCTGTAAATCCAGGCCACTTCGCTCAGTCTCCGTTAGGAAGCCATGAGCTGTTCTAATGGATAGCTGTCCTAATGTTCTAATTTCTTATAAAGAAATGCAGAGCTGGTTTTGATTCTTTTCTTTTTGTTTGTTTCTTTTGCTTTGCTTTTCTCCATTGAAAATGAATTAAATACAAAGGATTTCCTTAGAACAATCAAGAACAATGATACTGACTTTATCATGGCCAGCAGAGAATTTCTCACTGGGGGGAGGAAAAAAAAAAAGTAATTTCAGCCACCGACATTCAGAGGAAGAATCCTAAAATGAAGTCACTTTTTCTTCATTTTAGATCTGCCCAGCAGGAAGACCACCACTAAAGTAAAGAATTCAAATTACTTATTACTTGATTTTCTCATTATGGTTGATTTTTGAGGTTTTATTTATGTTTTCTTAAGCAAAGTTATATTTTCTTTCTTCTAGCTGCAATATTAAGAGTTGTCATTTGACTGTTGAAAACAATTACTTCTAAATTTATTGCAGAATCAGCCTTAGCAGTGGCATGTATGTTTCTACCATGAGTAATTTGTACAATTGTGAACTGTGGTTCAGCTGTTCACTGAAATCACTGAAGTCTAAATGAAATATGACATTTGTTTTGAAGAAAACTTTTATCACTAGTTTAATAACCAGCATTACTGAGAGGAACTATATGAAAGACCAAATTTTATTACTTTCAACTCAAGTTTAACTAATTTACTTTTGTGTATCTGCAGATCTACATCTTCTCTAAAATAACTGCTTGACTATGTTTTCTTTTGCAAGTGAATACAAATAGTCCTTCAATACATAACTGAGATTCCTCGTTAGTGCTGCGAGGTGGTTATGTCAGTATTGAAATAAATATTTATTTGATAACTGAATCACAGGTTTTGCGCTTGCAGATTGCTTCTGTTTCTGCCTGTAGTTGTGTTCAGATCTCAAGTCTAAGAGGTCTGAAGACCTCAAGTCTTAAGAAAACTGCCAGCAGACAGACCTACACCACTGTTTAAAAAGATGGGCCTGGGTATGAGCTTGCAGACTCTTATAAGACTCCCTCAATCATTTCATGCCAACAAGTCAATGTATTTATTGCTATTTATTTATTTATTTTTAATTAAAAATCTGCTGGTTTCATTTCCCAAATGAGGGAGTTTCTTGTGCTTCCCTTGGAATAGCTTTTCATAAACTAAGAAAGTTTACTAGCAAGATTTGTTATTTCTTGTAATTCAGACTACGTTTTCAATTTATTAATTTCATCTCATTACACTTAGGTACCATTTGGGAACAAAATATCCTCTGCCTAAGGAGAGTGAACAGTTCAGTCATGGCAGCGTTGTGTAATGTGGAAGCTATGGGCTGTTCCACTACTGCAGCTAGAGCCCCCTTAACCATTGCTTGTAAATCCTTGTGTGTTTAAGTAATAGATTGCACCTTCTGAGACTGAAATTTTGTACCAGTGAGACAATCAGTTTAAAGCTGAAATTTATTTCACTTAATGCAGCATTTTTTTTCAGGCTTGAATACGCTCAGGTATGTTAGAATTGTGGGAAACTTGGTTGATTTAAAACTTTCTTTCTCTGATGTAAATTTCTTCTACTTCAGGTTTTGTGATGTGCTTTTTGGGCGCATCAGCACAACCTAGATACAGAACAGATCATTGTCTGAATTTGCCAACTTATCAATCCGACATATGTTGACCATTCATTTTTTTTTACTGTGGAAGTAAATTTAGGCATTTAAAATTCACAGGTGGTAATTACATGAAGGAGAAGGCTGTGTTTTCACTCTAAACTGTGATCAGATTCTGAAAAAAAAAAAGTAATTAAATTGAATTTGATCCTCTGTTCTAAGTTTCCACATTAGAAAATCAATTTTGTGAGCCCCAGAACTCAGGAAGCCTGGGTTCCCGAGCTCCTATCTTGTGGTGAATAGACTTTGCTATCAAAGAGTCTGGAAGCTCTGCTTTTCTGGAGACATTTATACAGCAATCTACTACCCCACTACACAACCACCACCACCAAATCTTTGATTCGTTGCTGTCTAATACGCTATTTGCCCAACCTTATTCTCCAGGCATCTACAGGATATTCTTTCTCTGTCTTCTACCTATTTTTGTAATATGTGCAATTATCTGTGAGGCTTTGCCAGGTTTAATGGAAACTGATACCAGAATCTTAAGTTATTGGGGAGTATAAACAAAATGCAGAAGCTTATATAAAACATAGTGTAGAGATATTGAAAAACAGGTTTAATAAACACAGCACTTAAAATACTCGCAAAAGAGCAGCTTGTTGAAAAAAGTGAAAATACCGCAGCATGTCTGCTGCGATGAAAGTTGTATGGCAATGCTAGGCCATCTATGTGGCTCCTGTTTTACTCTTGACTCATGAATATAAAATTAATTCAAAAGGGATTGATAAAAGGCCATCACACTTGAATTGGCTTTCTGATATATCAAAGTATGATGAATGTTTCTTCCCAGAACAGAACTGGGCTCTAAATTATCTGTCTAATGTAGAAATGTGTTTGTATATTTTAAGCAAGTCTTTGTGCCATAGCTCCAGAAAAGTCAGTTTAGAGATAGGCAGTAGGTATTACTTGAAGTAAGAAAGTTGGATGTTCCATATTGAGTTTGTTTTCTTAGCATGTGCCTAAAATTATTGCATGATTCAGTGAACAATCTGTACAGTATATAGAATAAATTAGAACTGCCATGCAAATCTGTTTCGCTTTACCTTTTTGTCATTTTTGATATTGTAATAACTTTCATCCTATAAAAGTCAATAGAAAGTTGCCCCCAAAACATTAGAAAGAGCAGGACTAATATTCCTAATTTTTTATTATGCAAGTTAAATTACAATATTAGAAAGAAAGGTACTCTATAGAACTGTGTGTGAGTAGGCACGAAGAATTGTAATATCTTTTAGAGAAATTAGTCTGTTGCAGAAACATGCATTTCTACATAATCTGTATACTTTGTAGACTTAAAATGCATGATATTGACTCTAATATGATATGATATAAGTAAGCATATAGATGGTGTTAAAGATATGGACTGTAGTTATTGGGCAAGGCAACTATCTATACTAAAGAGCATTTAAAAAAATGCCGATCATTTACCCAATAGAATAGAGACTGTCTGAACAACAGTGTGTGCCTTATATGTTTATTTTCTGTTACGGTAAAGCCCCAATTACAAAGATAACTGGAACCCCTTAGAGTTCCATGCAAGTGCCGTACTTTTGGAGCCACTCTGCTGTGGTCAGTGATGTCGTGGGATTCCTACATTGCACTGGTCTTGGAAACAGTCCAAACATGTTTTCCTCATTTGGGCTGTCCTAGAGACTTTTATAGGAGGACTTGAGATGATAAAGTTAGCCATATGCTAAGTTTGGCAGAGCTTCTCAGAATTTACACCAGATAAGCTGAGACAGATTTGATAATTATTTGGTTAATTAGAAGTGTGGGAAGGGACATCCATGCTTTGCCTTCCTTGTGAGCTCGAGTATCTCTCTCAGCCTATTGAGTTTAGCTGAGCCTTCCCTGAAGTAAGATATTGCTCAGCATGAAAGGACACAACAAATGTCCTTTAAATAAGGAGGTGAATTTAACTTTTATGTGTAGTTATACACAGTTCAATTGATTAGTTATTGCTAAGTGGTATGACTGTCACTGAAAATTAGCCAAGAAGAAAAAGTGTAATGAACTAGGTTTCTTTATGACTGAACAAACTTTGTTATATCTTTTAACAAGCCAAGTGTTCAT
Organism: Tinamus guttatus; assembly: GCF_059628265.1. Lineage (NCBI taxonomy): Eukaryota > Metazoa > Chordata > Aves > Tinamiformes > Tinamidae > Tinamus > Tinamus guttatus. The sequence continues at coordinate 178,494 of NW_028289348.1, forward strand.
GCATTTTAGAGGCAAAATGAAATAATCTCTGCTATCATACAATTTAATGAGATTATAATGACAGTAACCTTTACCCATTCCTTTATCACATGGATTGGAGCTGTTGCTGCATGACACACTTGAGGAGAATATGGGTGTATACCAGAGTCATCATGCAAGGGAACATAAAACTCAAACGTACTGCTGTTAGCAGAATTCCCGATGTTACTAGAACGAAGTTTTATGCACGTATATAGAATTTTAAAAGCCTTTAATTCCCCTACCCCAGGATCCGTAATCAGGAGATGAGACATGGCACGGAAATGTGAAGTGTAACCATAGCGAGGTTAGTAAACTTGTAAGTTGGGGGATAAATGGTAGCTTTGTCAGGGTGGGGGAATCTTCCTGTTTTGGAATCTAGTGATGTTTCTCTGTAACCTTTCCTCACTTCCTTCTAGGTCCTTCAAACAGATTGTTAAACATTTAAAATATATACCCTTTTTGGATTAATCAGCATTTTGTCTGTTTGCAACCGTACAGTTATTTTTACAGCTTAAGTTGCTAGAAAGAAACCTCCTTATATCGACTGCAGTGAGACACTACTGGTGGTGTGAAAGTGAGACTTGGTACCTCTCTGATACCTATTTGACATGTTTATGCTCTCGTGTGCTGGCAATATTATATCTCCACGTGTTCCATCTCTTCGCCTTCAAAGCCTTCATATGCAAAATAAAAACAGTAAAATGAAATTCAGTTTGCCTATTTTTCTCTCCTCCATAGAAATAGAGTGTACTATTAACATAGTTTCAGGAGCCTGGTAGAATTCTCAAGACAGAGTAGGCTAATTCATTCAACAAATGAAGATAAATAAGCAGTACCTGACAGATTACTTACAAATAACTCTCTCGCATTAAAAAAAAAGAGCTTTTTGAGAGATGAAACATTGTACTACCTTCATTTCAGTGGTCCATTTTTTTCACTTTCCCCATTCTTTTCCCTTCTTTTTTTTTTTTCCCCAAACCTAGTGTTTTCCCCCTTGCCTCACCTTTCAGAAACTCTGTTTCACAGGGGTGCTGTTTGAGGCACCCAATGGGGAGTACAATTATAAGGAGTACAGTTTTCCATTTGAAGACCTGACTGTGACTGGTCTCAGAATATCTCCAGCTACAACTGCACAAACAAAAGGTATGTTTGTGTTTTAGTGGACAACTAAACAATATATGCTTCTTAGTTTCCACCCCCGTTTCCTGGTGTAATGTTCATGCTTTGCTACTCCTTGGGGTTCTGAGGCTGGTGGCTTCAGCTGGGTGGTGAGAGGGGAGCATCACTGCAAGTTGTGAGCACCTGGGCTCCGGTGCGAATATGTTGTTGATTCTGATAACTTTCCTTACTCTGGGATCCACTTCAGATCATTTTTATTTGTTTGCTAACACACCTTTACACCTTGCTCTTTCCGCACTGGTCTACAACTTCACATTACATCCAAATTTATAGCATTTTATATATGCTAGATAGTTCTCTTTGTTACCCCTGAAAGCATTTCTGTCTGTCTCCAGGTCTGCATTTCTTAACTCACCAAAGGTCAGTTTATTTTAGTCATGGAGCCCCCAGTGCCAAACCGATGCCCTAGTTCCTGTCATCCAGTGCCTGTACACTATAATGTTATCCGGCATCTCCACTTCTCAGTGTCTCTGCTGTTACACCAGGCCTGTATTTCTCTGAAATGTATTATGAGCATAGTCATAGATGTCTCATTTTGCACAGAGTAATCACTTACTATTACTTTCATGTTAAACCATAGTGGTACTGTGCAGGGATAAGCAGAACAAATTGGCCATAACCACATGGTCAGAAGAAAAATTGTTGTTGATACAACTGAAAACACACCTGCAAATGGATCAGTAAAAGTTCTGAAAAAGCAAACCAGACAAGCCTCAGACTTAGGCCTTCCAAAATCAGTACAAAGCCTGTGGCCTGTTACTAGCAATGCCAGTAGTGTATTACAGGAGTTACAGGGGGTTTAAGATCAATGTAGAACCCACTTCTCATTCAAATAAATATAAATGTAGTCTCTTTATCACTTGACTTGTCTGCATGGTGGAGTGAGGAAAAAGCAACAAAGGTGACTAGAGAATAATTTATAGTAAAGAATGCCATTAACATTCAGAATGCATACACTTACTCCAAAGTAAGATGTTATTCCAAAGTACATCTGAAATAGCTATTACATTTCAGTTCACATTCTGTATTACTCCGAGTTAACTTCCTTGCCTAGGCCAGGCCTTTGAGATACCATCTGAAATCTGTTTCCTTTTTGTGGAACAGAATAAAACCTGAGAGAGCACTGAATGACAGGTTGATCTTATGGCTAGTGTTGCAGTAGCAGAAGGTAGCTTCATTATAACTAAAATACCTGATGTTTGTAACTCTGCACTGAGTGATGACAAGAATGTTACATAAAGCACTTAGTTTTATTTATGATGGCTGAATAACTGAAAATCTCTAAATTTGCAGTATTTTATTTAGAAGTTTTTACTTCTGAATTGTACATCTTTCCAGCTCTTTATTCCTGCCATACTGTTAATATTTGTGAGTAAAATACTACCTCGTAATCTGAACACACCTCTGAGATTAGGAGAGTTTAGTAGGGAAATTTGCTTAATTTGAAACTACATGTGGTGGTAAAAAAGAAGGATAGTTTGAAAGCAAGGAGAACTCTATTTTTAATGGCTATTCTATAGAGGGAAATTTGGCTCCACTTTATATAAAAAGATCTATTGAATATCTGCCTTTTGGGGACCTTTTCCAAGAAACAAATTTAATGACATTTAGGGTGAATCTATATCATCAGCTTTTGAAAAAAAAAATATATATATATATATATATATTCTAAAGATATGGCCAAAGACCACCATGTATTTATTTTCCTGACATATTCTACCCTTTTCCATCTTATCTGTTTTATTTATTTGGGCATCTGTTTTCTGTGATGAGAAAACTCTTGTGTTACACAAGTTTAACCTTGTGTAGGAACTATTGGAAACAAAATGATAAATATTGAGCAACGTCAATGATAAAATCAACTGACAAACACTAGATAAGCAGAGTGATTATGCTATTGCTTGCAGAGACATCCAAGACCAGTTGTCAGTCAACATTTAGCAATAGCCCTACATTTGCCCAAAGATACGTGACTTTGTGAGGATCCTTTGTGAGATCCAAGGAGGGTTAGGCTTGTCCTCCTCTACCTTTAGAAAGGTCAAAGATAATCTTACTCAATAGTTTTGTTTGATAAAACTGTAACTGGAATACTTCATTCATCAAAACACATTTTTTAGTGAGAAAAAATGAAACATCTATAAAGAAACTACCTGTTCATGAATGCTAGACAGTCATCATGACTTTGTGTCATATGTTCTGGTACCTCTTAGAAACAATTGGAAAAGAAAGATGCTTTGCAGTATTGCTTACCTGTATACCTACATGCAGATAATTAATGATAGCTGAAAAAAAAAATGTTGCCAGGAAGCCCTGTGCTTGCACTGGTCACACCATTGCAACACATGGTTATAGTACAGGCTACCAGCACAGTCAGGGTGGGAACCCGTTTGTGCCTCCAAATAGGAGCTCTAACTCGTGATCCACCAAGGATTCTTGTTAACTGTCCTGCACAGCTAAGGATGTACAGAAGAAAAGAGAGATCCTTTTTGGGTTAACAGATTCTTTAGTCAGTTGCATGCAGAGCGTGTAGGCTTGTACAAGCTGATGTGCCATAAAACCTTCTGGTGGCTGAATTAGGGTAATTTGCGATCACAGAATGGTTGAGGTTGGAAGGGATCAGTGTACTTTTCAATAAATGAAGATACTGAAGAGCAGTCCTATCACTTATTATTTAAGATTCGTACTGGATATAACAGTAAAGTTAATTGTTTATTATTATTATTACTCGTATTTTTCCCCTGACAGAGTTTTTTGGATGTGATCAGCTTGCTAAAAAGCAGCTGACTAACAATGTAGCAAAGTACATTATTTATTTTTAGATTTCTTGCAGCAGAATGGTACGTAGTTCCACTGTTGTTGCTTTGCTGTCTCTGACAAAGGCCCATGAGCTGTGTCTGTGAATACCCCTTTCTGCTGGTTTGATACAATGCTGTATCTGTGAATCTAGACAACGGCTACAAACAGTAAGATGATAATGAGTGTTGTGTCCCTATGACCAATACTCATCAACTCTTGTAATATTTATTCGCATAAGTAATTTGAAGATTTGACTGAGATTTTCGGGATAGTTAACTGTTTAGATATGTGCATATGTATTTAGATATGCATATATGCATAAATATCTATATTTATTTCCTTTTACATGTCTTTTCTGGCATCAATCCTGGTGCCTGGAAGCTGGAAATGATACCTAGTTTTGGTTGGAAAGTTACAAAATATGCATATGCATTATATTTTTACTTATGTAGACCCATGCTAATTGATGCTGACGGACTCTTCACAAGTGACTGAATGTTGTGAGAAGTGACATGTAATACAAGTCCAGGGTCTTGATTGTCTTCTTCAGAAGATAACCTGCCATGAATTTGATAGTAAATACTGCATTTGCTTATAAAATCATCGCTAAGTTACAGTTGTCCAACTAAATAAAGACAATATGCCAGTGGTCTTTAATATAGACTATTGTTATTGCGATTGTTTTTCTTTTCTTTTCTTTTTTTTTTTTTTCTCAGCTTTTTTAACTGCATTGCAAATGCAGTGGCAGGTGGTGCTGTGATTACTTGTAACTTCCTTCTCACCTAAAACTCAGGCAAATGCTGCTCCTGTTACTGATATAGATACCTCTGAGTAACTGTGATGTTGCACAGTTGAAACAGTTCTAACATTGGGAAAAAATAGACTGGAATGTGAACTATTTGCTTGAATGCTGTAGTGAGTGGGAAATGTTTACAGGGACATACTGCAGGCATTGAAGAAAATAAAAATGTCACTTTTCACTTGTTTTCCTTATGCAGTGCAGGCATTTTCCAGTGCAAGCATTTGTGCTTATTGTGAAAACATCAAATTGCTTCAGTGTTCCTGTGCAAGTTGGATAACGAATAAACTAGGGCTTAGCAGGGTAGGAATCAGTAGAAGTCACTGTGAGGGGCACAGGGCCTGTGAATCATGATGTAAAATTTTCAGCAAAAATATTGTTAAAATTGAGTATCAGGACTGCGGGGGTCACTGGCAAACTGATTTCCCTTTAACCTTTCCAGAATTCTAAGTGCCATAATCCACAGCTCAAACTTTTTTTTATTTTTCTTTTTTCCCCCTAGAGAAGCAGCAAAACAAGTTAGTATCTCTGGAAAGGACCAGGAGTGATAAGCATTGGCTTCTATACTTGGCCGTGTAAGTCTTCCGGCATGGGAACTTAGAAAAGTCATTGTCCTGATGTTCTTTAAGAACAAAATTATCCCTCTTTTATCTGCTTATAATAGCAAAAGAAATGATCATGGTTTGGTATTTTGTTCCCCTTCAAACCAAGCAGGTATTACTGTGTTTTTTAAAACATTCAGGGTAAACTCTGCACTTCACCAACATACATTCATTATCTAGATGTTAGATTCATTATTTGTCAAGAAAAAAAAAAAAAGGTGGGTTTTCTGTGTTTCTTTTTAAGCATTCATGAATCATTTTGTTAGTGTATGTTCCAGAATCCAAAACCAAGTAATAATGTATTATAACTACCAAATCCTCATTTATACCGAATTTGTTAGATTTATAATTCAACTTGTTTGAATTCAATTGAAGGGAATATAATCCTTAGTCAGAAATTACTTAATTTTTAATAAAGAAAATATATGTATCTAATGCTTATGGTTAAGATTTAAGTCATATTGTGGCTTGCCAAAAATATATCTTTCAAAACTGTGGCTGAATTTGATTTTCTTTCCTTGTAGTTAATGATGTAATTCAAATGTAATATTTATTCACAAAATTGCTCTGCTTTACATTTAAATTTTCAGGTTGGAAATAGGTTTTGGAATAGTTTATTCCATTCCTCAGTAGTCAAGAAGATCAAAGTCCCATTTTCATTTCATTTCTAGTGAATGGATATACGAATAAACCTGCCGAGCCCAGCTGATCAATCTCACATAAATCCTCCCATGCTCATGTTGGAATTTGTCCTTCCCTATACCCTACTACAGCTACACAGACTGCTGCCAGCCCTGAAATCCAAAATTGAGGATTAAACCTTTAGACTCCTCAGTCATGTGCAGTTTGGAGATTCCAAAATACACTTACAAGGCAGTCCTGGAAAGCGAGAGGGAAGCTGTTCAGAACTGGTTCCCAGAAAGGTTTCAAGTATTCAACTCAAGTGTGAACCGGTAACATTGTAAGAGCAAATCCACCAAGACAGATGGTCGGTGTGCAGAAATTCAGTCGGTGTTGTCCATAACCGAGTATAATCTTCACCAAAGTGCCAGCTGCTCTGGAAGTACCGCTGTTTCTTTGCTAATGGTGTTCATCAGACGTCCAAGAATAGGCAGTGACTGAGACAGGCTTATAACGGTCTGAGATATGGATCCAGGCTGTACAAAGAAAAAGGGCATAATTACTTAAGTAAAATACCATGTTTTAGTTAAGCTATTCTAAATGCCCTTTTGGCTATTTTTGTTCTCTGTTTGGGGGGTGAGGGGAGGGGAGATGTCATTTTAAACAAAGGCATAATTATTATTAACCCAGAATAAGTATCTTGTTGTGTAATAGTTTGTAATGACTAAATTTAAGTACTTTTGCGTTAAAGTGCCAAAAACCTCTCATCTGAGAAAAAGGATCTCTGCTTATCTCATGTTTACTTGGTGAGGTCAGCATTAAACTCAGCAGATCCAGTGAAGAGGGGATGTGGAGAAAAGCAGTCTCCCAGCCGCTCGGCAGTAAAGCGGCAAATCAGAAACAGTCCCGATAAATAGACCTTCATTAGAGAATGTTTTATTGAAGACAGTGGAGGTCATCTATGCTCACAGGGACAATTCAGCTCAGGGACAGAAGTGGGGAAAATTTGCGGTTACTTTTTGGGAAGCACTTGCCAATCAGTTCTGTACTTTCTGACTCACTCTAGTCATTGTGATTGCTGAAACATTTCTTTTTTAAAAATGGAGCCATATACTGCTGCTATGATAGTGTTTCAGTCAAAAGTGCACTGCAACCAGTGACCTGGCTGTTGCACTGCAACTGCACACACTGTGGCCAGAACAAAACACAGAGCTTGGAGACATCATCACCCCCGTATCGTAGTTAAACTCCCGTCTCACAGGACGCGTCCAGGGAGCGGCACATCATGCTTCTCGTGTTCAGAGCATTGGGCTGCTTTAAGAGACAACAAAAAGGAATTTTGGTCACCTTACATTTCTTTTGCTGTTGGAATGAGCCCATGAGTTTTCTTGGAAAAAATGCTACAAAAAAGAAAAGATGCTACAAAAATGACTTTAGGACTACTGTATACGTTCCTCATTTGAAGCAGGTGGAATATATCCCCTCTTCTCAATATGCACAGAATCCTGCCGAGTCGGTCTTTTGAACATATGTGAAGGGGCACACATTAGCACAGTAAAAAAAAGCTATGTTTGAAACAGCAGGTTCCCTGCTCTGTCTGCCCGGCCTCAGATCTGACTTGCAGGACCTGAGGATCAGGAGGTGGGGAAGAAGGAACAGGAATCATCACATTGGGTTGGTTTGGCCTAGCTGTGCTGCGGAGCTGTGCCTGGAGGCACTGGAGTGGGCCCCAAAGTAAGACTACTTTTATATTGCTAGTTGTGCTGCATAGAAATCTAGAGTCTTGTATTAAATAGTATACAATGGCTGCATGGGAACTACTGACTTAAATCTTTTCAGATGAATTTTCTCAGTCCCTGTTCTGTGTATGTAAGTATAACTCCGAGCTGACGGATGTGTTCTCACACAATTCTCACTGAACTCAGTAGAAAGAAAGGGAGGAATTGTCTCCTTTAATATTCTGGTGCCTCTGTTGCAACGTATTCTTTATCTTTTTTACTATCTACTACTTGTTATATACTCAGCAATATTGTATTAATCTTATCAGCTTTTTAGTTGACAGAAAATCTTATAGATAATTTTAACAGTTTTATTATACCACATTTATGATTCTTACACAGGTTCATACTGGAAGCAGATGGTAAAATATGAAATCATTTTTTTTTCTTGCAGGCTTTTCATGGTTTGAATTCTGTTTTCATTTCTATTTTTGCAATACCTAGTATGTTTTGTGTACTGCTACTGAAATACTCTCTTTAGCTGTTAAAATGAAAAGCCTTTACTGGTGTTCCCAGGTTGGATTGTACACAGGTGTATGGCAGCTGTCACTTATTTTAGCATGAATTCCCATGCTGGTATTTCAAGGTTCTATATTTGTCTTGCTGATTACATCACATGATGTTTGATATTTTCTCTAGAATACTTTTTTTGTCCACTCTTTTTTCTCCTTGAAAACCTGGCATACGTGCATTGTGATTTCTTTTGTTACCTGTTACTTTAGGACCAAACGCGTGTTGTTTTTTTTTTTTTTTTTTTTCCGTTTTTGCTTTTTTGATAAGACTTCCAGCTTGCATTGACTCTTTTAACTCCTCATTTTGGATATAAAATGGCTCTTCTGTCACTTCTTGTTTCCATAGCTACATACTTTGAATGCGGTTATAATTAGCACGCTGCAGCCACTTTGGTTTGTCCTCCAAATGAGACAAGAACTTTATAGGGAGGATGCGTTTTTGTCATCTGTCAATTCCAACACATTTAAGTGCAGGCAGTTTCTCAGCTGTGAGGTCAAGCTAGGAGGAGCATTCTCTTGCCCTGAGAGTTTGGTGGGGCATGCCAAGGGCTTTCCTTGCTGTTTCCAAAGCACATTGTATTAGCATCATGGCGGACTATAAATGTGCATGTCCTAAATCTTCTATAACTCGAAAGGGCTTCATTTAAACCAGTTCTGGAATGTTGCATGCAAAAATGCCCGACATTGGTGGAAATTGAGCACTGTGTTTCAAAACACTCCACCATGTCCTTAGAGACAAGAGGTGTTTTCACTCCTGGTTTAAGCCGCGCCTCACACGAGGGCCTCCAACTTGATTAGATTGTGAGACCTTTCTATAAAGTAGAATGATGCAAAGCATCTGAGTGGGCCAGAGATGTTGTCCAAAGAGGGTAGAAGCTTTTTTGTATTGTTCAATGAAGCACCAGCTACAACTGCCTAAATGACTTAAAATTGTATTTTAAAATGTGTTAAATGACTTAAAATTGTATTTTAAAATGTGTTACCTCATTTGTGGGTTTTTTTTTTTTTCTTTCTACCCTCCATTGAATTAGTAAACAGCCAGTAAAAAGTACATTTTGGTCTTAATCACACAAACTGGCAGTGAGTCCCTTCATGCTTCGGAAAGTAGGCTTTTTAACACAAAAACTGAGGATGTCTTCATTAATTACTTCAGTTTGTTGACGTAATATTGCATCAGCCTAATTAAACCTGTGAGAGTTGCATGGGATGGTATTTGAGTAAGTATTTTAAAGCATTAACAGGATTTTCAGAAGAGATAGGTGTGAATGAAAGCAAAACTCCGTTTTTTAAAAGCAGACACAGTTTAGACACATGAAGGTTAGAATATTGCTTGGGGAATGTAATATGCAAGTGGGCTTTCAGAACAGTTTGAATAAGTTATTTTTATATTATAGCCTTTTGGTAATCAGACAGAGCAGAAGAGTTATCTGGGCAGTGAACTGGGATGATGGAGAAACATACTTTGAAAAATGATACACTATTTTTTTTAATCTTAGTAATTTGGCAAATAATCATTTTTTTCCCTAATGCTTTGTTTCTTTTTCGATTATTTGGTTCTTCAAACCAGTAGATTTTTGCTATAGTTTCTGTAAAGTTGGTCTTACTACAAGCTCCATGATGTCTTGAATGTATGAAAAATGGATGCAAAATGTGCTGAATCTGTAGCTGAGTCGTGTCTCTAAAGCGGGAAAGTGTGATTGGAATAGATGGAGAGCACCGCACAACCGAGACTTCGGAATACACTCTGCCTGTGAATTCCTGAGAATTCTAGGAGCAGCCCTATTGTGCAGATGGCATGGTGGAGTTGCAATAAAATGTGCTTAGGAATAGAAAGGAAAAGGGTTCGGTAATCACAGTGGAGGGTTATTTGAGGGCATGTGAACCAGGAAAATGAGGAGGACTGGAGGACACGTGATACAGAAGAGAAAGGGTTCCAGGGCATTGCAAAGCCCTGGAATATTTAATGACTGCTGAGAGTGAATTTTAAATCTCGTGTATTTTACATCCGTAGATATAATAGTATCTTTCCCCTTTCCCCATATCTTTGTTTTTAAGAAGGTTAGTGGGTTAATAGGATGGTAATGAAAAGTACGGTGTGGATTGGCACTGGGAAAGCTTGCTGTCACATGCAGACAGCTGGGTTTTGGAACATTGGGTTAGTCTTGAGCAGATGCTCATTGGGATGAACTCCACTGTGTGGTAGTTCAGTGCAGAAGGCAAATCCAGATCGGAGGCTGACATTTTGTTGGTGTACCCCTCCTTCACAACAAGGCTCTATTAATGAGCGCAGCGCCTTTGTGCAGCTCAGTTCTGACGTGAGGATGGTCTCCAAGGGCCGTGCTGGGACCTGCTGGACTTGCAGCAATGTGTTGAGAGCGCTGTGTCAGTGTGCCGGCGGGAAAGGCACCTCAAACAGAGTGGCTGCCCACATACACATGTCTTAGTCTTGTGAGCATCAACAAAGCAGAGCGCTTTAGCAGCATCCTTGGGGCTGTGTTTGCACTCGTACGCTTTGCTGTGTTTGGTGGGGATCAAAAGCAGACCCGGTCCTTGAGTATGACATTTTGCTATCTGTATATACTTCTGATTGGCTATCTGCTATCTGTATGTAGCTTCATGATCGGCAGAGAAAAGTGTAAATAAACTGCATGTTTACCTGCTGCACTTTACATTTTTTTATTGGGACATTTATCGTTTAATAAGATGAATGCTGATTTCTTTATTATTCTTTTGAAAGACAAGTACCCCTGATGAAAGAAGTTTTAGGCTGGATTCATCAATAAAAATGCAATGCTGAACATCCATTTTGCGGGATTTATTTTGCTTATAATTCCCAGAATATGGCAAGTTTTACACGCTATCACAACTTTGTCCTAGTAGTCTTCTATAAGAAGAACTCCAGTCATTATCTATGCAGTTTTTAATATTTACCAATGTAAGATATCTATTTGTAGGAAGAAGTTGGAGGTTAAACTAGAGAGCAACTTTTAGACATCGGAACTTAATAGTAGTTTTTTTAAGGTAGGAAAATAGTCCTAGAAGTTCCAGTGAGCAAGTTCTCATGTCCAATATGACTTCATTGCTTATGGCTCTTCAAATGTGCAGTACATAAATTATGCAAAAAAAAAAAAAAAAAAAAGAGTGGGAAATATGCAGTGCATAGAACTGAGAGTGGGTTTGTAAAATGCTTTTTTCTCTATGATGTTTTGTAAGGAGCATTTCAACATTGTGAAGCATGTTTCAGTTCTGAGTTTGAGAAAGAATTTTCTGATCTTTCTGCAAACAAATTCTTATTTTTATGGCTTCCATCTTCCCCTGTATTTTTGGTGCTCTCTTAAGAAACTGTCTAAATGTTCTTGAGATCAATATGTACCCTGAGAATTTCCAGCCCCATCTTATTTTACCATTTGTTGTACTGGTTTTGATTTGTCTTTAAGATATTTCTTCTACGCAGGTCACTTAGTCTGTTAAATATGTTCATGTGTCCACAGTGAGACTTGAGTTTTTTTGCAGGCGCCGAAGCAGGCTTTCCACGTCGTGTGTATGAAGTGTGAGCAGAAGCCTGAAGTTCCTCCCCTCTTGGACAGTAACAGAATGGAGTGAACCAGCACCCTCGTTTGACTGCCAGACCTCAGCGTCGGAACATCCCGCTCTTGGTGCCTGATCCTGAGGCAATCCTGCAACCGAAGTAGAGCTTGGGCTGGATTAGCATCAGGCAGCCCTTCTCCCAACAACGCAGGGACATTGTGCCCATCGACTCACATCCAGGGTTGTATTCTTCAGCTGTTTTGGTTCTAAACTGATACAGCAGTAGCAGTAGAAAACGTGTTCTAAATTGTGTTGTGGACTCTGAGAAATCTGCAAATCAGCTGTAAGAAACAGTTTTTTCGGTTGAATGTTTTGCTGTTGAAACTGAAGATGGAATCTGACCCAGCTACGAGTTCTTTTGAAGGTAAATTATCTGCTTCTGGTTGTTTCGCTGCACTCTCGGAGAGCTCAGTGCTCTGTACAGAGCAGAGTGGGTGCCCAGGATTGGTACCAGTCGGTCTGTGAACACTGTGTACAGGCTAAAGAGTCACCATAGGCAGGTGCTTTGGAAATCTGCCCAGATTAAAAATTTTCAGACTTTATGCTCTTAAGTTCAAAATCATGAAAATACTGTTTGAATTACTGTTGAAATCATAATTATTTTTTATTTGTAGAACCTCCTAGTTGGATGTATGGAGACATTATTTTCTGCATTAAGATAACACTGTCTCGTTAATTGTGTATGTCAGAAATGTGGACGATGTCCTTTTAGTTTTTAAGTAATGTAGGATCATTTAATTATTGATAGTCATATTACCTAGGACGAGAGCCAGGCTCAATGGGTGCAGATTAACTTCTCATAAAATGTTGTGCCTTTTGAGAGCTGCAGAGACAGAGACCAGCAGCAGCCACAGTCCATGTTTCTTGTCTAAGAACACGCTGGGCTTTGTTTAAATTCATGCTTTTGATTCCATAGGGTTTTTTATTTGTCTTCATTTATTTATTTTCTAAGACAGAACAGATAATATAGTGGAAGTCTATCTTTTACTATTAAATGAAAAAAAAAAAAAAAACGTGGAAACAAAGGGTCACTGTGACCATTCCTGGTCAACTGTAAGGAATTCATTCGTTCAGACAGAATTTCAAATTTAAATCAGCCTCTGTTACCATTCTGTGAATATGTTCACTGTTCCAGATACACAGAGCCCCTGTTAGCATTGCTAGGACTTCAGAGCATACCCAGCAGTGAATGCAGAAGTCTGGGTTGAAGGCAAAGTCAGTGTGAATATGGCTGTCGTTAAAATACTGGATCTAGTTAGCATAAAGTTACAAACGCCATTGTAACTGCATGTCTCATGGTCCAGAAACAGTCGCCGAGAGCTGGGTGCCTGTTCATTGTGTGCCATGTGCAGTGCGCTGCACATTGGGTGCATTCAGAAAGGCTGGGGTTGATTGCAGTGCAGCTTGTGAGCAGTGTTACGTTAGTTTTAATACAGTTACTCTCATTTTTAAGAATCTCTGTTACATCAACAATACAGTCACGAGATATCAAGTCTCTGAGACATAGTTTACTTTAGATTGTTCTTTTTTTAAAAACAATGAATGTACTCTGAGGTGTATTAGTGAAGACCTAGTGGTAGGGCTTTGTAATCTTGCTGTTGAGTCGCCTGTTTCCTGGGCAAATCTATTTCTTACCTAACTTTGTAATCAATTGAAAAATGCCCTTTGTAAAGGCAAAAGAAATCATTCCCTGTATTTTGAAGATGTTTTGTATTTTCATCATACTTGTGATATGTTGAATGGTCCAGACTGATGTGTGTAATTTGTGTAATTTGCCACATATTGCTCTGCATAAAAGATGTATTGGTGTTTCAATGACACCTGGGTAAAACAACTCTTAAAATCACTGTGGAGGGTGTTCTTGTAACTGGATGTAATTGTTCTGATTTCAGTTTAAACATACTTGAATTCTTCTTACACCATTATTCAGGAAGAAGTAGTTAGTCTTGTCAGAACGTACTCGTCGCGAGTGGGGCCGGTGCCGGCTGTCCCAGCGCGAGCCACGGCCTCGTGAGCGCCGTGGGCCCCAGCGCTGCCCTGCTCAGCGCCCCGAGACCTTGCTCACTCCTGGCTTGCTGTCTGTCTGCTTTGATTTCAGATACCAGATAAATGTAAGAAAACAGAAAGAGCAAGAAAGAGATGCTGGTACGGATAATTGATGCAGTGATGATTGCATCTGGAGATTTAAGGACACCGAGTAACATTTTATTAGTTCTGTAAGCTCTGCAGAAAAACGTTCTGGATGTTTTAATTTGTCTGTTACAAGCAGCTAATTATAGCTGGGTGCAGATTCCAGGCCAGATTCTCTCAGTCCAGAGGACTGAGGCTGAATTTTCCAACATCCATCCATTAAAATGCCGGAGATGCTTTTTCCAGGGACTCTGCTCTTTCCAAGGTGTAGTTTAGAGCTGGGTGCCGCGTTCCCCCTGAGGCTGTGTCCGTGGCTGTTGGCATGTTCCAGTGAACAATAACTTCACTGGAGTCCATGACTTCACTACTGTCCAGAGGCAGTAGTTTGCTGAGTGGACCAGAAAGTCTTGAGATTTGTAGAAATGGTTGTAAAGTCTTGATGCTTTTCAGGAAAACCCGAGTTTGTCTGATAGTGGATTGCACCAAAGCATACCCTGCTGCCTTGTCTCTGTTTTTAAATGGACCAGCACTACAAACTTTCTATTCTAATGCTTCTGCTCAAATCAAAGAGCAAAAACATATCATTTGTAAGGTTTTGTTTGATCACTTTTCAGCCAGTATTGTCTAGAAGAACCTTTGACTTTGCCAAATGTATTGGAACTTGAAAATACTGTATACAGTATAATAGTGACTTTAGAGTGGGTACGGGGTGATCCACTCTGATGCCATCTCGCAGTGATGCGAGCAACCAGACCAATTATACACAACTATTTCATCATAGTTCTTAAGGATACATTTGTACAAATCTATGAATTCTCTCCTTTTTAAAGTAATCAGTAGCTTAGGGTCTAGTTTCATTCCTAAGAAGAGAATAGAAAATTGCAGTCCATATCAAAGGTCAAAGTTTACTGGAGTGCTAAATGTTTAGTGTAGTATACTGTATTAGTATTAAAAACATATGTGGAGGAGTATTAATAGTCCAGCATTGGTTCCTAACAGTAAACTACAATTTGTTTTAGAGTTTAAGGGTATCTTGCTTACTTTATGATTTCCCTTTGATTTCAGTGTGTCAGGCTGATTTACGTTGTGGTAATAGTATTTTTTTTTGTTGTGCAAAAAAAACGCATAAAATTATTTTCAAGTTCCTGGATAGGATTGCAGTTCTTCCTAAAAGTGAGGACCTAGCTGTGAATGTCAACAGACTAATAATCCAGCGTGCTCCACATGCTTGTTCGCAGCGGAATGCTGAAGGGGAGGAGCAGGGCACCTTTGGGCATATAATTATAATTGAGCATTAGTAACACTTGAAATTCTGAGATGAGTGATAGTTATGTTCGTTTTAAATTTAAACATGTTACATTAGTATTATTATTGTCCAATTTTCAGAGAGAATTTCAGCTCACTATGTAGATGCAGACAACTAAAGACAGGCAATTTCTGGCCATTTCTAGTTCAAATCAGTAAGCATGAGAAATAGATCTTCACAGCTATGCATTGGCATTTAGGTTCTAATTACTGCAGTTCAAGGTGGCTTTTGTGCATCGAACAGTGATTTACTCAGAAGATTGTGGGTCTGAATGTCCCTTGCTTACAGAGTTATTGAAGGCATGTGTGCGAATGAAATAATGGCAAATAGATGATGCCACAATAATCTAGCCTTTGTTTTCTCCTCCTAACATTTTGTCTATCTAAAAAAATGTGTATAATTGTATTTCCCTTGCAACTTGTATTTTCCCTGCCAATAGAAACAGTGCCTTATTTATTATCTGTAAATGCTGTTATATAATATTCCCATTCTAAGTTTAGGAAAGTGTTATTTTTATCTAAGTACAGTGTTACTTAGAGAGAACAACTCAGATGATACAGCATTTTTAGGTAGTACAGTAAGCTATCAAAGTTACAAACTGATATAGAACAGACAGTTTAATCCATCTGGAACTAGAGACTTGGGAGAAAAAAATCAGTGGTCAGTCCTCCTAGATGAAGTGGAAGGAAACACACATCTCTACAGTTTCTGATCCTAGGCAGGGGGCGTCTGATTCTTGTTTTGAAATAGCACTTTTTCCAATTAAAGTGTCAGCAGAGACTTTATATTTTACATACATTTTTTTTCTCCCAAAGCATGAGAGTATGTTGAAACAGAAAATATCCTTTCCAGCTGGATTAATAAGTAAACATGTTGTAAAGAGAGATATTTAACAAAACGGCAACATCAACCGAAGCTGTGTGATCACAGCTTGTGTTTCTCTAGTGTTAGTGCAGTATCCTGGGCCCAAACTCATTTTGACAAAATGTCTCCTAGAATCACTGAATGCCGGAGGTTGGAAGGGAGCTTTGTGCCCACTGCCTCTCTCATTTCACTGGATACCACTGAGAAGAGTATGGCTGCATCTTCTTTTCCTGACTCTATTAGGTACGTGTACAAATGAGTAAGATCCTGCTGAGCCTTCCCTTTGAAAGGCTGAGCAGTCCCAGCTTTCCTGGCCTCTTCTCACGTAATAAGCGCTCCAGTTTCTTGTAAGTGTTCGGTCCTGTTTTGCTAATTACTTTCTGTCTGGTGAGAGCTTCCTTCGGGTACCATCTGCGAATTAGATCCGAGCTGTGCATGGAACAGCAGTTCCTGCTCACAGGCTCTGCCTGGTCTGGGAGCATCCTGGGTGCCAGGTCTTTCCCTGGGGATTCTGAGGAATGTGTAGCTGTGCTAGTGCCAGGAGAAGAACAGACTCTGGGAGGCAAAAAAACAGACAAAGTTTCATCTCTGATATAGAATGTTGAGGAACAGCTAGTAGGTGCGTTGGAAGGGAAGCCTTAATGAAGCTCTGTGATCCAGACTGCCATGTGTTCTGCAAACCTGTTTTTTCATGTCTAGAGAAATGTTGTAGAACTTTTCCCAGCTGTCAGTGTTCTGAGTGGCCCTACAGAATGGCTGTATAGTGATCAACTAAATTATGTTGTATTAACTGCCTTAATTCTCATTTCCATTTTCTGTGGGCAGTTGCATGCCAAGTGGTATATTTCAAAATTGGCCTATTATCCTGTCATATTGTATGAACATTAAGTGTAGATCTTTAAATTTGTGACAAGATCATGCTGATAAAACAGGTTTAGTTGTTTTGTCTAATTTTAAGCAAACAGGGACAATGTGCTGATTGCACAGGAATCACCTCAGGGTAAACTTCATCCTGTTCTTAGTTAGATCTGTAATCATGCAGGTGTGGGGTGTGTTGTCATTCCCTTTACCTTGTGGCTGTGACATGAAGAACATAATACTTCTGCAGATATACGACTAGTTTAGGACAAACAGTGAAATAACATTAAGTTTAAAAATTTAAATTCTTAAAGGCTGATTCAGTGCTTGATTCTGTTACCACTGGAAAAAGGGGCAGTGTTCCCCACTGGAGTGCCCTGACTTTAGGCCTCCCAGACAGTTCTTCGTGTGGTGGGTGGATATGTAGTGTATGGAGACCAGACCCCTGGAGAGCACAGGAGCCTGTGTGGGAGGTAGAGCTGGCATAGAAGTACGTAATGCATTGGCCTTCCTAAAATCCTCATGAGCCTTGGTCTTTCATCCCTCCTTTTTTTCTCCTCTTTCTTTAGCATGTCCTTAAATAAGGTTTACGGAAGTGGCACTCGGTTTGTGAGCAGTACTGGTGTCCTAAGCTTCACTGTAGCTCATGGCAGTCGCTTTTGAAAATCAGACTGAGTATGGATGGAGAGCTGTGAACACAGGGGCTTGCGTGGGAAGGTTTGTGTATGCAGATCCCTTCAGTTGTGCAAGGGAAAGGACACTAATGTGATGAGGTGGTCTGTATCTGTCCCCGTCTGGAACCTCTGCGCCATCTTCAACCCTCGTTTTCTTGCAAATCATTAACCGATCTTGATCAGGTTTGACCCTGTGGTGATGTGTTCAAAGATGGTTTATGCCTCAAGACTGCCCAGTTAGTGGGTGTCCCCTGCATTACCATCCCCCCCGTCGGGTCTGCTTTGAACAGTGGCAGCCGGTGGGCAGATAGGCTGGGGCTAGGGGGCAACAAGTGATTATAGAGTGATTCCAGGCTGCTGCTGCAAATACTCCTGACTCTTCAGAAGAAACAGATTTGGTAAAAGGCTGGTGGAGAACTGCAGGAGGAAGGGAGGATGGGGACGTGTGAGCTGGGTTGGAGTTGTTAGGGGGTGCACAACAGAGCCCTTCCCACTGGTGCCGTTTGCTCTGCTCTTGACCCCCCCCCCCTCCTCCCACTGAGTTAGTGGGATGAATTCACGCCTGTCTAGTGCAGTAGCAAGGGTACAGCACCATGAGGAATCCTTCCCCATAGATGTGTAGCTTAATGGGTAATATATTGCAGTGTACATTAATAGGAACTAGCCTCTTTTAGTTGTTACTGTTAGCTTCTCTAACTCCTGTTTTGTTAGGTGATCTAGTTGCTGCTTTGTTAGGTGATCAAAAACCTGTTGCAAAATGTTTTGCTTCATAATCTGAATGGTCAGTATTTTCAGATGGTAGAACAAATGTTTTTTTCATTGCTGTTAACAGCTTTTCTCTTATGTTACTGCTACCAGTGCAGTCCTAGTCACAGGTCAGATCACACAGAATCCCAGAAGGGTTGGGGCTGGCAGGGACCTCTAGGGATCCCCCAGTCCAGCCCTGCTCCAGCAGGGACACCCAGAGCAGGGGCACAGGGTCCATCCAGGCGGGTTTGAAGATCTCCAGAGCAGGAGCCTCCACAGCCTCTCTGGGCAGCCTGTGCCAGGGCTCCGGCACCCTCACAGGAAAGAAGTTCTTCCTCACATGGAGATGGAACTTCCTGTGTTTCAATTCATACCCATTACCCTTTGTCCTGTCACTCATTCATCCTGAAGCTTTTATTTTTGGCAACGTCTTTGGCAACTCGGCAATAATAAGAGTATTTATGGCTCCTGGTGGGAAAACCTAACTTCTGTGTACAGCGTTATATATGTATATATATATTTAAAAACATTAGAAGAAAGAGGAAATCATTTTTTTTATTAGAAAGAAATATTTTCTTCGTCAGTTCACTTTTGTTACATATAAAATAATACCAAAGTAGGGACAGGATTCCTGGCTGATCCGCTGTCAGCTACCTCTACATAATGGTCTCCCTTCTGACCCAATAACTATCGAAGCTACTTGAAGTGCCCTCCGTTCATGCAGAGGGGAGAGACTTGCAGCCCTCAGGCCACGCACCGAGTCTAGCCTTCCTTTTAATATAGGCGATCAAGACATTAAAATTCCGGTATACCTCTTTACTGCAGTGATATTACTAGCTAATGCTTCAGTATTTGGCATCCATTTACTGCAACTTTTATGTCAAACACTCACCTTTTAAGAAAGACACATTTAATTGCTGTTTTGAAACAATTCTATCTGCATGACTGTATTATATGAAATAGAAATGTCATTCAGAACCCAGTGTCAGAAAGTTTGTCTTCTTTTGGCAAAGAAATTACTAAAATGGGATTCAAAGTGATTTGCTTTGTTTTCATCCTTCTTAAGTTACCCTTAGAAAGAATCATGTATTCATAACAGAGTATATTTCAATGAAGGCCACCATTCAGTATAATTTATCAGTGAGGAATTGTAAGTGTGCTTTTATTGTAATTTCGATTCATGTGTGTGTCAGTTATACCTGAAGTGTTGGGGAAAAAAAAAAAAAGAGTTTTCCTGCAAGCCGGTTACAAGCCCTGTTGGAACTTGTGTAACGTCAGTCCTTTGACTCAATAGACCGCTTTTACACTTTTACACGTTTGTGTCTTACAACAGTTGTTTTAGTTTATATTATTAGGAGCATTAGGCCGTTTCCATATAAGGAATATCACATATGCCTTACAATGTAGCCTAAGATTGCCTGCAAAAAACTTCATGTAAAATTAATTATTGTAATTAAGCTATAGTAAGTATCAAACTTTGATTTGGATTCCTTGCAAAATAGGCTATAATCCTTGCAAAGATTAGGCTTTTGTATAGGATAAAGTCACTTCTGAAAATAGAGCAAGATGGACATGGTATGCAAGAACTTCAGCTGTTTGTTTTCTGTGTTTGTTTTTTTACAAGGACGGAAGCATCAAAATGTTCACATGTTTCCTAGAGAAACATCTACTGGGATGAATCTTGTTCATTCCTAATCCACCTCAAGCATCCTACACTTGTTGACTTTGGACTCTTCCATGTCCAGTTACAATCACTAGTTTCTCCTGGAGAGCTACCAGTGTAGCATTTTGTACGCATTAGACTAAAATGCACAGTGTCATTCTACCTATGTAGTTAAATTATTGTGATATATGGACTTTCTGCTAGGTAGGAATGTTTGCAGAAAAGTATTTTTTGTTGCTACTTTTAGCTGGAAACTCATACTCAATCCTAGTCCCTAACTCTGTTGGTAGTTCTGTGTTCTGAAAGCAATGCCAAAAAATGTGTAGCTTTTCTGTTTCTCCAGTTTTCCTTTGTCTCGGTAGAATTACTAAGAACCTTCTCACAGTCAGTATTTGTTTTTCCATAGGTGCTTAACTGACAGATAATTCATACTTCTGTTCACTTAAAAATATGTTCTAAAGAAGAGATTTACCACATGTCTTTTATGCCCTTGATTTTAATATTTGTATCAGGCAGCCACATAGTAACACTGTAATAAAAAAAGGGAATTTGTTTTGTGAGGTATGCCAGACTTCTTCATCTTATTTCTTGTTTCAGTTGTACTGACTTCCATCAGATATTTTACAGCAGGTATCCAGGGCAGGCATTTCTCTTTCTGCTTATATAATATAGCTAATCAGAGCTTTAAGACAGAGTCATTCCAGATTCTGTTGACATTCATGATATTAGAGTGGCTGGGTGGGCAGGGCACAGGGTGATATTACCAGAAAGCCTTTCCTGCTTCTTGTTCTGATTGGAGAAGCTCATGCCACTCAAGCAGATTTATTTTAAAACCTGTTTAAGTAGTACTGCTGTGTGTCTAAGCTTGTGGAGAAGGTGCTGCCAGCACAAGAGCATACAGTTAATACTGAACACGGACAGCTTGCTAAAGTGATCAGGAAACAGCAACATGGATGAAGATGAGGAAAACTACTATGGAAAACATGGTAATTTACCTGCCACTTTGCTTTCTTATAGAAAAAAAAAATCACAAGGGCCTAAAACGAATCTTGTTGGTTTCAGCTGCCTTCTTTCTGTTGACTTTAGGGGCTTAGATCCAGCCCCAAATGTTTTTTACTGACTTTTCTTATGAGCGATATACTGATTTTTTCCAGCTTGACATTTACAAGGTTATTTAAACTACAGATCAGAGGTAGACTTGGTATGTCATTGATTGTTGATTGATATATATTGTTGATTTTTAGTGTAAATACTTTTTTTACTACTGCTACAGTATTAATGTGCAAATTAATTTCATTTGGTATTAGAATTGGTAAATATATTATCATGTGAAGTATTTGTTGTAATGGTATTATAACTGAACATAGAACAGTTTCCTATTATAGAACAGTGTGAAATACGTCCATCTGCCTGCTCTGTGAGGAGTGAGAATTATTCCAATTTTTAATCCTAGCAAGCAAATGACTCATTACTCAATTGCACTGACTTCTTCCCTTGTGTCTTCTTTTGAGCACTGTAGATTGCACTGCACCACAGAAAGCAGTGACTTTTGGCCATAACAAACAGTTCTTGGACAACTTTTCAACAGTGGAGTAATTTTACTGCTTTTGATGATTGCTACTATCTCACAGCATCCCTCTGTTTGCTTGGTGGAGAAGAAATTTGCCATTTAAATCAGAGGAGAGACCTCAGGAGAACCATTTGGTAGTGGCAGTGCTGAGGGAGGGTGAGCTTTCCTGCCCTGTTCCCAGCAGTGTTTGTCTAATCCACTCCTAATAGCTTCCAGTGAGGCAGGTTCGGCAGGGCCTTTGGAAAACCTGTTCCACCGTTCGACTGCGTGTGCGGTCAGAAGGGCTCCCAATGCCTAAGCTAAGTCAGCATTACTGTGAATTAAGTTCCTGTCTTCTCTTACTGACTGGGGAACCTGGGAACAATTGATCACTGTAGTTTTTTATAAGATACTTGAAGGCTGTTGTTTCATCTCTCCTGCCTTAATCAGTCTTTCAAGTTCATTTACAGCATTTTGCAAACATCTTAGCATCTTGCTTTTCTAATCCTACTTTCACCAGTTTGTGCATATCTTCTGAAATTCTGGTGCCAGGATCATGACTTAGAAATAGTTGTTCAGCTGAGGCCTTATTTGTCCCGAGCAGAAGATAAAGTGACTTCCTGGGTTACAACATTCTGCTTGAATGTGATATGCTTTTCTTGCAACTGTGTCACTTTACAGGCTCATACTCTTTCAGTCAATTATTCTACATGGATTTATGAACAGAGTTTGTCTTTTCATTGTAATTTTGGAATACTTTTCAGGTTATTAAAATTGTCTTGAACTGTTAAATTGGTTACCAAAATTCTCTCTCCAAAAGTATTGTATTACTCTTACTTTGCAGTGTTCACTCCTTTTTCTTTCAGTGCTTTTTTCTTTCCAAAAATTACTTTCCTCTTTTAGACTGTCAAATAGTATAATTGTGCTTTTTCCATCAGATGTTGAAGCGCACATTATATTTTTGCACTATTTTCAAGCCTTATTTTTCTGTAGGCTTCTCTTTTGCTCGTAAGAAACCTCATTCATCTCTTACTGGTTGGGTGCTGTAGTAAAGCCTTACCACTGCACAGCTGCTGTTTGTCTGCTCACGTACCATCACTCAGAGACATTCGACACATCTGCTTTTCTCTTTTATGGAATTCAGCATAAAGGTCTTCAGTCCTTATAACCCTGCTATATTTTGTTCCCTACATGCTTCTTGAGCAAGTTTTTCTTTCACTATTCATGTCTTGAAAGATATCCCACTGTATGTATATGATGATGATTCAGTCATAATTTGTGTGATGAAACTTGGATCTACACTCTGGCATGAAAATTATGAGCCTAATCATTGTGATTCCAGATGCTTTTGGAGTAATAGGCCCCTCTCCAATAGATGGATCTCACCTAGGTATGATTTTTCCCATACAGGTGCTTGTCGGGACACTGGTCTCAGTTTTGCATGCAGGTGGAGGGCGAGCAAGAGTTAAACAGGGTCAGCTTGGGCATGAGAGTTTGATAGTCTTGTATTTTTTTCCTCAGATTCCTGGCATTTGTGTATAAACCTCTTAGAGATTTTGGAAAACGTTTTTTTATTCTAACTTTCCTGACTCCCATGACTTCTCTGTATATGGGCCATGCAAAATAGAAAGGGGGCTAGGAACTGTCCAGCTTCCTTATACGGGGGAGAAATATGTGGAGACAGGGAGTGGGTGGTGTGCTGAGTGTTAGTAATCCTCAACTAAAATATGAACAACATAGATTTTCTCTTCACTACGAGTCCTCCAAATGCTTTTGAATGAATGACCTAATTTCACATGTGCAGTAATGGGATAGAGCTTGCTACCAACATCCAAGAATCAGATTTTGGGGTTTTAATGGCTTATTAACTGAAAACAGAAAGTAAATAGAGTCTAAGAAGGAATTTTTAGAAAAGAATAGAGATCAAATAAGAAAAAAAATACATGATTGTATGAATCACAGCCAATATTCGCTGTGAATTCTCTGTGTGCAGTTCTGTCCCTTCCTTCTCCACTGATACATAGCAGCACTGAAAAGGGTACAGAAAAGGAATATAAGTATGACCAAAGGTATGGAATTGCTTATATACAAGAAATAACTAAATTGGAATTCTTAACTCTGGAAGACAGACAAGTAAGGAGGCCTGTGATTAAAAACCCTTAACCCATGAGTAGCACAGTATGCTACCATGCAAGTATAAGCTAACTGATGGCAAGTTTAAAGCAAACAAAAAGAGGTGGCGTTGCAAAGTTCATGTGAGTTAAATATAGATTTATTAAGTTAATGAAAAAGAATTTCATTCACAGTTATTAAATACACAGTCACTACCTTTGGTTCAGGAAGGTGCTGAATTACAAGTCTCGTTAATGTCAGCAAGAATTTTAGGGAAATACTGCTGTTTGCCTTGATTTTACACTTCTGAGGCATGCGCTATGGCTGTGCAGCGTGTGCTGGGTGCAGGCTGCGGCCCAGGGGGTCTTTCTGGTGGCGTAATTGGCTCCTCCTGCATGATAAAGCCGCGTCCTGTGTGCGCCCATTTCAGTTCGACTCTAGCCGACCTTGTCAGAGCTTGCGCTGCGGGTGACCCTGCCCGAGCAGGGGGGTTGGACCAGATGGTCTCTAGGGGTCCCTCCCAGCCTCAACTGTTCTGTGATTCTGTGAGGAATATTACAGACTCTAAGTTAACTAGAGAGAAGTTATTTCACACTTAATAATTTTGTAGAAATTTTTGTACTGAAGGGTTCTTCAAAGAAAAGGTTTTGGCTCAGGAAAGGGTATTATGTTTGTAATACTGTTGCTTTCTGCACCACAGTGGGTTTCTGCAACCTGTGTGATAGCATAGCTAATGTCTTCTGCTCTCTGGCATTGCTGTCACACAACACTCCTCTGAAGTTTTTGTTCCGTCAACCTCTTCTTGTTAAAATATATTTATTTTAGGAGTTTGATGAGGAGAAGCACTACACCTCAAAAGGCAAATAGCATTGTAGGATCTGCTGTATTTATTGTACTGGTCTGTGCCAGGTAAGATAAGGTTTTTCTGATATAAACCAGGAACAAAGTCTGACATTTAGTTAATAAGTAAATTCTGCTTTTGAGATGTTATTGAATTCTGCATTAATTGAATAAAACAAGTATTTTCTCTTTGGACTGACAGAAGTGGAGGTTAGCCACACCCTTTAATGCCATTAACCTCACAAGAAGAGACCCTTATGTAGGTGGTAAGACAGCAGACTGAAGTCATTTGTATTATAGTATTGGGTTTCCAGATGAAAAGTAATTTTTCATTGCACAAAAGCTGGTTCAGTAAATCACCATAATTGCTGAACTTCAAAACATCCTAAATAGCAGATTAGGATTTGGATCTTTGCTTTTGAAGCAGAAAAGCTTGAAAAATCTAGCTAAGTGAAGGAACACTTGTTTCTGCTACACTCTCGCTGATGTATCTTCCTGACCGGACAGCAGTGTTCAAGCCCGGGTGCATTAGTAGGTCGTGAAGGCCCTGGCAGGCCATGCTGCCCCCGGCCGCGGCTGGGAGCCCAGGCCGGCCGTGTCCTGCCTGAGCGCAGTCCCAGGAACGCGGCTCTGCGGGCAGGGTGCTGGCACCAGCCACGGCTCCGCCTGCGCGCTGGCCTGGTGATCGCGGGCTGGTTCCAGCCGGGTTGCCCTCCCTGCGGCCGCTGTCCTGGCCTGGCCCGGCCCTGCGCTCCGTGCTCAGCCTGCCTCACTCCCTGGCCGCCCGCTCGCTTCACGCGGCCGTGGCGGTGGGCGCAGCCTGCAGAGCAGCCCCGGGCTGCGCCCACGCTGCGTCCTCGTGCGCGGTCGTGGTGAAAGAGCCTGGGTCCCCGCTGCAGGACCTGGCTCTGTCACTGATCTGGCCCGCCGTTCTGTGCCTGAGAAGATGGCCCTGGTGCAGCACTGGACCTTGTTTGTGCTGCCTGTGGTGCTGGGCCTGAGGGCTGGATTCCTGATAATTTGTTGCAGAACTAAACTGCTGTTTAAAGGCAAATATTTCTCTGGAAGGACACGTCTCCTCTACAGTGTGTTCTCAATTAATGCGTTCTCAATTAACAGGAATGGTGATGAGTTAGATTTGAAAGTTGCATGATCAATACACTGGGCAGTCACTTCTGCACCATCCGTGTCTGCCTGTAGTTAAAGAAGAGCTGCAAGAAGAGTCTCCCTGTTTGGAGAAAGGAGGTCCCCGCTGCAGTTGCCAGCTGCCTTTATATCTGTGATGATGGAGAGAGCTGTATGTGTCAGAGACTGCTGGGTGTCTGTGTCAAGTCTTGGTGCTTGAGGATCCGTAGCAATCCTGGAAGCAGAGCGGGGATCACTGCAGCTGGCAGCTCGTGCAGGAGCAGGATGGAGGCAGGAGAGTGCAACCATATGGTGCTGGAGACACTGAAAGGAGTGAGTGCTAATGTGAGCTGTGGACAGGAAGCAGAAGTTACTGACTGTGCTTCTGCTTGCCAGACTTGTCCCTGGATGATGCTCCAGGCCTCTCTGCAGTGTAGGATCTTGGAGGGCAACACTGCTGTAGTCAGAGTAAACGGATAAAATATGTGTACTGGTGACACTGCCAGGACAGCTCTGGAAAATTTCTGTGCATGTCTTTTGTCCCTCCTTCTTTTTATGTAGCTGCAAGGTCTTCCATAAGGTTCCCTTAAAAAAAGGGCCATACTCCTCTTTCAGTAGCTGAATGGAATGTGCATTTTTGTTCCTGTGTTTGTTGTGACTGTTTCTTCCATTTTGAGTTTGCACCAGGTTGACAACTTTGGAAGATGTCACCATATAGGTGTAAGACTGGGATGGCTAGATATTTATCGGTAATAGTCTGATCTATGAAAAAAATTTATCTGTTTCTCCTTTGAAAATTTCTAAACTACTTAACAGTTGCACAAAATACTGCCTAGATTTTGATTGCCTTAAAGAAAAAGAAATCACTCTCTACTTTTTGTTTCTTTATCAGCAGTCTGGGCTAGTGAGTTTTGCCATAGAAAAAAGCAGTCTGGTAGCAGAGATGTTAGGTTTGAGCAGATATCAGGGAGATAATGAGATCTATTCTGTACTTGGAGTAAGAAAGATTGCATGCTTATTTCCAGGTAGCATCAAGGAAAGAGTGGACTGATGATTTGAGAGCGGTGTTAGCATGATGCCACAGCACTTGCAAGGAGGAAGTTCAATAGTTCTCAGGAAGACAGATTTTACCTAACACTGTGCTTTTCATCCAAAAGATTAACAGATATTTGCAAACAAAATTATTTATTAGATATGCTCAACTTTACATTATATTCCAAAGTGTCCTTATATTCTTTTTCCAAACTCCCTACACAGTTATTTATACCTCTTTCTGTTCTGTTATGTATTCTGTGCTTGATCTTCTCCTGAAAATTACAGAATCCCAGAATGGTTGAGGTTGGAAGGGACCTCTAGAGATCATCTAGTCCAACCCCTCTGCTCCAGCAGGGACACCCAGAGCATGGGGCACAGGGTGGCGTCCAGGCAGGTTTGGAAGATCTCCAGAGAAGGAGACTCCACAACCATGCTGATATTCTTTTTTTTTTTTTTTTTTTTTCCCCGCCCTTAGAATGATTGTAATAAATATCTTCAGCTGTACTTGACTTAGAGGATTACATACGTGTGGGAGCACCTAGTGCTCTGTGGTGGCCGAGCTCCGGTAGCGGGAGAAGGTCAAGCCGGATGGGGGTGAAAGGAGAAGCCAAATCCTGTGGATGGAAAGTCCTGACGGGAAGCATCCTTTGGCTTCAATAGAAAATACCTTGTTGGTTACAAGTTCTAATTATCCTTTGATGAGTTGAATAGAAGAAATCTAGTTTTCATTGTTGGTTTGCTGAGTGACTTATTTTTTCTACATAGAGTACTGTCTGGCTAATACTCTATTTATTTTAGAAATTATTTGTAGAAGCCTATCTCTTAAAATACCGCTTTATTCCTCTGACAATCTGGAAGGATTTGTTCATATTTAAGTGGAGTCACGTACACAAAGAGAAGAATGGTGTATTTATTCTTATACACAGAGTGGTTCTTGGTATAAGAATGCTAAGCCAATGTAGTTTTGGCTAGTTTTGTAGAATACTAGAAGATCATAGAAATTCTTGATTGAAAAATTTTCGAGTTGTTTTAGGTGTTCCTTTGCTTTTGTGAAGAATGTTCATTCTTGATTTCTTTTAAAGTTTCAATTTTACAAACCCTGTGGGTGTTATATGTTTAAAGAGCTAACATGGCTTCACTAAAAGCAAATTGGAACTTCAGGGGATTTGAGGAAAAACATTTTATCTTAAACTTAAATTAGCAATTAGACTATTGGTAGTTCTCAAAATAAATACCATTTCAGATGAAGTGAAGTGTACTAAGCACCTTCTCTGAAGTATGAAACTAGAAGAAATTCATTTGGAACAGTGATTACTTTAAAGTAACTAGAGAAAATGCACCACTAAGTACTTAAATTATTATTTTTGTCCATGTTTCAGTCAGTGATGTATAAAAAATGCAAAGCTTCTAAGCCATTTCTTGAGTAATTAGTTAACAAACTGTCTCCTGCTGAGAACAGCTGTGCTCTCTGAAGCAGTTGGGAAACAGCATCCTGTGGACTGAGGGGTTTTGTTTACTGGGTTGCCCTTTTTGGTAAAGATCTGCTGTAACACCAGGCATAACTTGCTGTTTGTTGGTATCCTCTGTATCCAAAGTGGGTGATTTGTTGCCCTTCTCAGGCTCCCTTATCGGCAAACAGGGTAAGGAGGCGGCGCGGGCGGCTGGCCCGCAGGCCCTGTGAAGCCGCCGCGGGGCCCATTCGTCTGCGCGGAGCGCGGGGGCTGGCGGCTGCCTCACGGCCAGGCCTCTCCTCCTGTGACCCGGGAGCCTGCAGCAAGCAGCCCCTTTGGGGAAGGTGCTGAATGTGGTGCTTCCCAGTCGAAGTAGCAGTGGAGAATACGATGTCCCCATTGCAACAACACTGCTAAGTGTGGGAAGTGCTAGTTGTCAGTAATTCTGACCCACAGAAAGCTCTTCCCGTTGCACTTGTGCTGGCAGAGTCGCTGGGTGGCAGCAGGGTCCCCAGCGCGAAGCCGCACTCCGAGCAGGGTCACTGCCAGGCTCCAGCCATGGTTCGTCATCCCTCATGGTTGCCAACCCCCCTGAAGGCAGGAGCAAAGCTGAGCTGCAGCTGACCTGCCTTGGGGCTGTTATCCTGCGTCCTGCAACTTTGCCTGCAAGGTCCGGTAGCCAAAGGAAGTAAAAATGCTTCTACAAGACTGCAAACGCAGGATGGCAGTTATACTGAGTCCAGGCAAGACTCTGAACCGTTTAATTAGAGAAGGATCGGCAGGGCTTAGAGCAGATCTGCAGCTCCAGAGCTGGGCTCACTTATGTGCTGCCTTTCACATGTGGCCTGTGGTACGGGACACAGCTCGTCTTTCAAATTTCAGCAGCTTTCTAATTAGAATAGTATTCATGGACATAAGGATGAGATGTACATTAAAGATGAATCACCCTGTGGTAATGGTAGCCCTCATAGCTCTTAAGTTGGAGGGGGAAAAACTTTGACCTTACTTATAATTACAAAGTAATGGTATTAGCACGTTACTGATACTGTTTTTCTGAAATTATTTTAACAGACTTAGTTATAGGGGAACATAGGGATGATGTTCTTAAAAGATTGCTTTTAACACCTCCTTCCATATAGACTACACTTTTAATAAGGACTTATTTTTATACCATTTTATTTTAAATGCAGGTGAACCGAGGAAATTCGATCCAAAGTTCAGAGGACCCATTCACAACAGGTAAATATGTTAATTCAGTCTATTTATCTTCTCAGTTTTGTAGTGAACTATGAGTTAAAAAGTGTCACATTTAACCAATGTCTTCTGTGCTACCTTGTGCAGGCATGAGCAGGACTGTTGCAGCCTTGATCTGGCATCTTTCATTGGTTCTTTTTGTGGTTTTATATGCTGAAATGGTTCCTTTTCTCTAATACTCTTTCCTAAAATAATGTGTGCCGTGGTTTTATCTTGGATAACAGCTCAAATCAGAGCTTTGACCTGTTCGTTTGTATCGCTTGTAGTGGCTGACAAAGACCACTATGCTCCAATGCTCTTGGCCTGAGCATAGCATTTGAGACCTGGCTTTGTTTCCTTGCTTTATGACTCAAGGCATGAAATCATTTATTTATTTAGATTGCTCACGGGAAGTAATTTATTTATTCTAATTTTTTCTGATCTCACACTGAGCTTCTCTTGGGCTTCCCCATCCCCTCTCTGCTTCTCTCAAGACTGTCTGCCTCTTCTCTGCAAAACTGTTGTACAGGATGGAAACATGCTGAAAAAGGGGACTGTTTCCAACCTAAGAGCAGGGGAAGGCAGTTATAAAACACGTATGCTTTGTTACGACCTTCTGCCAGAATGATCTGACTTTCCTGTTAAATAGTTTTGCTGAATTCTTGCTTGCTGTATTACTAAACAGTAAAGAGACATTGCAATTTGACATTATTGACTCTTATATTATTTCAGAATTTGTGAAATATGCATTTCTTGTATCTCTAACTTTGGGAAGCTTGTGGGTAGGTGGGAATTTGAACTTTTCTCTGAGTAAAGTCTCATTTATACCTCTCTGGGTTGAAGAGTGATGTTTATAATTCAGTGCACCCTGAAGCTTAACAGAATTTGAAGTTGCATTGAAAGAAGCTCATCACTTACGTGGAAATACCTTTTTTTTAATAAAAAACCTGTTCTCTTGGTGTATGAGCTATGTATGAGTGCCTGTTTATGTATATGAGAGCTTCTGTTTGAATGCCCCGCTTTCATCCTGCCTTTTCTCCTGTGTCAAAAAGGGACTGCTTTTTTAAAATATTTTTTCATTTTTTCTTTGTGGTCTCTAGAGTGTTTCAGTATTCATTTTGACATAAAGATGCCAGAATTAGGTGTAATAAAGTAGTTATTAAATAAAAGGGTTTTTTTTTTTTGTTACCTTCTCCTTAATATTTGTCAATGACTGTCTGAGACTAGAAATGCATCCCAGGAAAGTATTCACAGGCATTTGTGTGCAGCACAAACAGCAGTGGTAAGAAATGGTGTTCAGTGTTCTATTCCAATACACCTTTTAAAAGACCTTTCACTGAGTTATTAGCTTCAATTTAAAAAAAATAACAAAACCAAAGCTTTTTAATGTCACGAATGGCCTACATCACAAATATACTGCCAGTTTCAGTATCAATTCATGTAAGTTCTAAAAGAAGATCTATCTTCAAACTGGTATAAAACCTTTATTAACATATGTTATAGTGCTACTACAGTAATGCAGATAAATGAGTTGAAATAATAGTCAAGCACCTTTTCATTGAACTGAAATGTCAAGATTTTTTTCATAGCTGTTGTCTTTTGACAAGATCTATCAACTTGCTATTTTGTTAAAATCTGTATGAAGTCCAAGTCTGCTGTGAAATACATCTTAGTTGAGTGCCCTGGAAGTACACAAAGTTTGTGGTATTCCATCTCCTGTTAATAGTAAAGAACGTGTTTAATGATTAATGTTGGTAGCTGCTGGAAAAAAAAAAACAGTGTAATCCATTTCAGTTTACTGATGACTAACAGGAAAGTGAACATTAAAAAAGTGCAAAATTATATGCATTATACTTATTATACTATATACTCAGTTCTTCTCTGTTTTACTAAAAAATGCTCAGAAAATATAAAATCTTGGCAAAAGAAGAAAAGATTAGTTGGCATGCCACTTCTGACCAGCTGTTGCTATAAATGTAGATTCTAGTCTTGAAATGAATCCATGAGTTAAATGAACTCCAGTTTCTCCGTCTATTTAAGTTTTATGAACACTTAAACATACTATACAAAATGTCTCTCAGTCTGCATTTTAGCACAGTGAGTATTGCAGAATGGTCAAGGTTGGCAGGTACCTCTGGAGATCGTCTGGTCCAACCCCCTGCTCAGACAGGGTCCCCTGGGTCTTGATTATCTCCAAGGATTTCCAGAAGACTCTACAACGCCTCTAGGTAGACTTTGTCCAAAACAAGTGTTTTATTGCAAAGAGCATTTTGTTGCAGAATGAGAAAATATTTGCTGAGCAATTTGAAGGAATTTGTATGGATCTTTGTCCAGCCATGTTTGCTCCAAGCTGAGTGTTAACAAAATCTCCGTTTTCAGTCATTAATCTTAGGTACGTTAAAATACCGTGGGAAGCAGTTCTGCTATTTACTGCATATGTGAATTTAAAAACATTAGAAATGAAGAGTCGTACTTCCGACCTAAAATAAAATAACCTCATAATTAGGGATGTGGTAATATTGAAGCAATCTGCTATCTCACGCTTTCCTGCAGACCTAACTGTTCCATGTAACACCTTTTTTTTTTCCTTATAAGCTAAGCTGACCTTTAGAAAGACTTGGCACTGAAAAAAATCTTATCTTCCATAGAGCTATAAGGGTCTGCTGCCATTAAATGTTGCTGCTTTCTCTTTTTTCTCCATCCCCAATTTCAGTATTTAATACAAGTCTCTTTCGGGGAGCTATTCTGATATGCTTGGATTAAACACTGACACAAATAAACTAAATGGCATCTTTGTGCCCAGGATGATGCTCAGGCTGGTGCACTGGGTAAGGGGTGAGGAGAGACTGGAGGCCAGTTTCAATCTCTCTTTCCCAGAAGCTTTGAATCAGACCCACAGCTGGCAAAGTCTCGTAGCTCCCCAGTGATTCAGAAGAGCCAGATAAACCTTCACTGGTTTAGGAGTTGCTCCAGCAATTATTGCCAAGTATCTTGGACAAAAACGTTTTAAATCAGAGGAAGCATGAGGAGGTAGGATGTTTTCTTAACAGTATGTAACTCAGGGTTTTTTTTTTTTTTTCCTCCCCCCTGCCCTGAGCACAGCGGTAGAGGAGTTGCCCGTTGTAAGAAATCACCAAAGAGTGCAATTGCATAAAATCCGGAGTTCATAATGGCTTGCCAGCTGACTGCCAAGAAGTGATACAATAACATGTATTTGTCTTGTGACTGCAAATACTAAAAATAGGCTGCAAGTCATAGGGATGTAACATTGTGTTTACAAACTTTGCATCATTAAAGGGGTTTGAAGGTGAGATATGGAAAACGTTGCAGTTGGAAAGCCGTAGTGGTGGTGGGGGGTGGAGGAGACACCAAATCAGTATCGGGTCCACAAACAGTCTGTGGACCGTAGGTCCGATCGCCTTCCTAGGAGCAAATCGAGTTCCCAAATAGTGTGATCAACTATAAGCTCGACCCTGGTAGTATCGGATTCACGAACAGTCCGTGGACCGTAGGTCCGATTGCCTCCCCCCGAACAAGCAGTCGAGTTCACGAACAGTATGATTTATTCAAATGCAACATTTACAAAGCAGGTTTTGGGTGTCAGCACAGGAAATTCTCTACTGCAGTGTGGGATTTTTAGCTAGCCCTGATGTACAAATGTGCAGTCATCACTCACCCCAGAAGATGGGAGGGGGCTCTCAGTCTCGAGTCTCCTCAGGCAGCGTCCCAACCAGAGGGGAAAAAAGGCGGATCAGCGCATCGACCGATCCAGAATTTACGATGGAATCTGTGTTTTAGTCTCCTCAGGCGGCGTTCCAACCCGAAGGGAGGGAAGGGGGATCAGCCCTCGACTGACCCAGGAGTTACGATGGATTCTTCCCTCCTCCTCTTCATCCTTAGTTCACCTTTTATACTTTTCCTTACATTCAGGTGGAGCTTGAGTGCCTAGAGTCCTACTTAATATTGTTATTGATGGGTGAAAAAGTTTCTCACTTTCATTTAAAGGTCCAGTCAATCGCAAATCCAGAGCACGTGCTCGGTGAGGAGCGGTCATACCTCGGAGGCGGGTGACTTTGGGGATGCAGGTGTGTTTTGCCATTCTAACGAGCAAAGTTGGAGCAAAGTTCACCCCACAGGAGTGCTCTGCCCCCCGTGCCGGCTCAGCCCCGGCCACGTTCCCGTGTCTCTCCCCCTGGGCAGCTGCTGTGCGGCTCCTCAGGGCCCAGCGCAGGGAGCGCAGCAGAGCTGGGCCGTGGGGTCTTGGCTCCGCTGCAGCCTCCGTTCCTGCCCTCGGCAGCTGCCAGGAGGCCGGTTGTGCTGCCCAGGGAGCCGTGGAGGAGCTGAGCCCGTGCGCACCAGCCATCCTGGAAGCGGCAGCTGCGGATCGACCCAGCGAGCGTCTGCAAGGACGGAACTGCTGTTAGGCCCTAGCTTTTCTCTAAGTTTCCCCCTTTTTAGGCCATTCTTCCACAAGATACTAGGCTGACAGTTATTTCTGTCTCTGCCCTTATTTCCAGTCCCTGTCTGTTTTCTTCATTCTATGATTTTCCTGTAGTATTCTTGATTATTTTTTTCTTCTGCAACTCCCTGGCTCTATCATGCATTTTGCTGTGGTTCTCAACCTTTCTGTAGCCAAACTTCAAATGCAAAGTATTCAGTAGTCTCATATTTGGCACCCCTAAGATCCCTCTCCTGTCTTTCTCCGCCTTGTCTGTATCCACCACCATCCTTCTTGTCCTGGACACAGGGTTTGTGCTAGAGCTTTGTGCTTTGAGGCACTCTGACTAATTTTATTGACTCCTCCATAGACAGTGCTGGTAGATCAGTCAAACTGACATTTTTCCACCTAACCTGCTTTTACCTCTGTATTCCATTGTGACTTCTCTTCTCAAGATGACTAACACTAGAACATTTATAGACATGGAATCAGAGAAAAGTAAGGGTAATAGAATTTTTAGGAAATCCTGTAATTATAACCCTAGCCTCAAAGTAGAATCAAGTGCATCTATTTCTAATAGCAGCTTATCTAACCTGTCCTTTCACGATATGCTCTGCAGCCTCTCCAGTACTGTGCTGGTGCTGCACTGTGTTAGCCATTAGAAAGACTTTTTTTTTTTTTTCTTAACCAAGTGTATTTTGTTGGAGTTTGATCCTCCTTTTCTTGTCAGAACATCATGGGTCTAGAGATTAGATCATTTCTTTTTATATCAGTTCTCTATATAACTGAAGACTGTAATAAGGGTATGACAGCCTCTGGGTTCCCTTTTGTTCACTGAATATCTTAAATCCCTCTTGCTGGTTATGTTTTATAAGCTTCAAATTTTCATATTCTGGATTAGCTCTGATTGTCTTATGTCTTCTTTTAAGATCAATGCCCTTGTTAAGGTAAAGATAATGTTTTCCACTATGAATAGAAACCAATTAAGCCATTTTTTTTTGCTAGTGGGTTTTGTTGGTCTGTATACATTTGATTACATGTTGTGTCTATATCAATATAATGTGTTGAAACTTCATTTTAAACTATTTTCAGGAATATTTGATGCTAATTTTAAGCATCGTAGATACTGATGATAGATGCTGAGGCTGTTACAGATGTTCTGCAGTAGCTTATACCATAAGTGACTTGTGCGTTCAATGTTGTAAGGTATTGGTGTTAAGAATATTCCAGTCTCTTCCTCAATATAGTTTTATTGCTGTCTGCTGTGGAGTATTTATTATATATCTACATGTGTATTTATTTGCTGTTTTTCCAGTGAAAGCAGGGCCTTGCAGCTCAAACATGGTTTTGTGAGTGAGACTTCAGAAAATACCAATGGCAGAGGCAAATATGCTTACAGTATGTTCTGCTGTGAAATTCATTATGTT
Source organism: Tinamus guttatus (assembly GCF_059628265.1). Taxonomy (NCBI): domain Eukaryota; kingdom Metazoa; phylum Chordata; class Aves; order Tinamiformes; family Tinamidae; genus Tinamus; species Tinamus guttatus. Next base: position 213,842 of record NW_028289348.1, read on the forward strand.
TTTAAAGGGTCACATTAGACACTTTATTAAAAAAATGTTCCTTTCTCTCTTCAGGCATTGCACTGATGTTGTTTGCTGTGTAATCTTCATAGCTGTCATTCTGGCTTACATCGCATTAGGAATAGTGGGTAAGTGCATGCAGGTGTAGCAGTGCTTTCGCACATGCATGGGGAGCAAATCTGAGAATGTTATTGCTTTTAACTGATGCATCCATTTAGTTAATGTCTACTTAAAGCTTTCTAATCAATGCCTTACCTAGAAACAAATCAGGAATTAACATTCAATGTCTGTTGTAATTAGGGAGAAATTCAAAACCACATGTTTGCTGAGGAAAAACTTGGAGGTTTTTAAGTAAAAATGCCATACTTCAATAATTTTGGTATTGTAAACTATAACTGTCATGGAGGAAAATCTTTTATTTGTCAACACCAAAAGTTAGACCTGAACATCACATTTTAGGAGGCTTCATGTACTTGGAAATATTACCAAAAGAACCTGTGTGAGTGACTGGAGAAGACAAAGATAACTGCGTTTATTATGGGATCCAGAACTCTTTGCACATCAGAATTTTTGTTAGTAATATCCATTGTGTTTTGCTTTTGTGAGAAAACTTTTAATGCTTTTATGTGATACTGTAAAGTATACTTACTATGTGCCTGCACATTTGGCCAAGCTTACTCAATATACTTGTAAAAGTTCATTTTGGCCCTGTCTCAGATGTAAGAGAAGCCATTAGCTTTCACTGTGATTCTGTAGTGCTATTTTGTCTTCTGTGCAGGTAAGACCTGCTGCTTAGAGCATGGACAGTGTCTGTGGGCAAGGCTGATTTAACCTCAGCATTGCAATCCCAAGTGTCTGAGATCTCCATCCTCCTGCTAAGCTGCACCAGAGCACAGCACCCTCCAGACGCGGTGCTGGAGCGGGACCCTCTCACCTTCTGCCAGCGCTGCAGCTCTGAGCGTATTCTGAAAGCTAAGAAACTTTGAAAGAGTTTAGTCTCTAATTTAAGATGATTTTAGTTCAGCAAAATGAATGTAAAAAGGCAGCCAGTAAGTTATCTTCAAAGGACAGATTAGTTAAAAGCAACAACATTTTTTGTGATATAGGTCCAGCCCTCAACTCTTGAGGTCAAGGTGTGAACTAGATTGTGACCCCTTGCAGAGCTTTGTGTACAAGCAGGAATCACTCTCCATCCAAATGTCACTATCCCAGTCAGTGGTTTCTGTCCCCAGATGCAGGTTTACATTTTGTAATATCAAATTTCTCGGTGCTGCCCTGTGCTTTGAGAGAACAATGTGGGGTTTTTATCCTGGAGTGCACTTACCCATGCTAGAGTTATGATCACGAGTAATGATCAGTAAACCATCTCTTCAGCTTGTAGCACCTAATACTCAAGCATTTTCATCATGATTAGAGATTGTTCTTCCATTCTAGCGTTACTCTGTTTTTATAAAAAATGCTTGATGGATTCAAATCCTAAGTGAGGGCTTGAGATTATGTACATTTTATGATGACAATTTACAACATTCTTCATGAATTTTTTTTTTGCAATTTTATAACTCCATGTATGAAATCCTTGCTTTTGTGGAGCGCTCTGTTTATAGATGTATAAATGAGGACTAACCTCTGCCCTGATGGATCACCCTGAAGTGATGAGCATATTTTTTTCCCTGTACAAGACTGAATGTAGTCTTGCTCTAAGAGATGTTTATGCAACAGCAGTATCATCAACAGCAATTTGCAGATTCAGCATCATATATTGTATTACTTGCTTCACTGCATTACTAAATTGCTTGTGTTAAAACGCCATAAGCGCCGTTTGGCAAGCCTCTTTCTCCACACCTGCAAATATTAAAGATATAACTTTAAGAGAAGCAATAATAATATGAAAGCCTGTGCTTATAAGATTACACTGTAGAGAGGATGAGACAGGCAATCTAAACAGACTTTTAGTTATTTTCTAAGTATCCGCAGGTCTCATGTTCTGATCACATTCACTCCTTGGTTGGGAGCTTCCAGCCTTTGTAACCATTGATGCAGCTGCAGCACCAAAAAGCAGGACTCACTGCTAGGATGATGGGCACAGACTGTTTTTGGTATGTGCTCATTCTGCATCAGCAAAAGCACAGGCCATAGTCACAGGCCTCGTGGCAACAGATCCTTGTCAAATGCTGTTGATCATGCCATCCCGCTGCTGCTCGAGAGTTCATCCAGCTGCGTAACATGGTTGAGCTGGTTTTCAATTTTCTTGCTCAGCCCAGATGCTGGTGTCAGCACTCTGGCTGCAGCCATATGAATGTGCTGGAATAAAAACTCAGTATGAATTGATTCTGTTTCATTTATCATCCTTGATACTGGGTCATCAATAGGGCAGCACAGTCAAGAAAACAGGGTGCTACTGTTTTGTGACAACCTTGTTGCCTCAGTGAGACCTGAATCAGATACTGTTCTTCACTGAGCTGGCTGGAAAAAGTGCATTTATCATATGGATTCTTTTACGGTCATAGTTCCAAGTTTACCCAGAAAGTAACAGAGGAGGGAGTTTATTAATGCTACTGCCTAGCCTGGGCACAGGCACAGGCAAAGGAAGAAGCTGCATATTTTCTCTCCTGTTGGTTGTTTTCCTTCTCTTTTTCTACTGCAGAGTTATTCAAATGCTAGATTTTGTGGTCTAAAGCAGACCGATTCTCCTTGCTGCCGCTTTGCAGTGTAGTTGAAAGGCATTTTCCTGCATCCACCCAGCAGCTGATCCAGTGGTGATAATTCACAGAGAAAAGGGTGCTAAATCTCTTTTTTCAAAGTTGATTTTTTTAGTGCTGTTTTATTGCCTCGACGTGGGTGAAGCCAGAGGCACGCAGGACAGCGACTAGCAAGCCAAAGTACCAAGCAGTTTGGAAAGGACGAGGCGAGTGCCGCGTGTCCGGGCAGCAGTGCGTGCCGAAGCTGCCGAGCAGGGGTGCGGGTAGCACGCTCCGCTGTCCGCATCTCGCTCAGTCTGCTCATCACTGGCAAACACTGCAGAAGATGAATGGTGAAGTTTTATGAGGTCAAGGAGCGATACAAACACAGGGAAACCAAGACAGCCTTTGAAAGATTTCAGCAGACTGTATATTAGATCAAAAAAGAATAAGAGGATAATATGCTGCTCTGCTCACATCATGAATTCAGTTTTATTCTTGATGACTGTTTTAGTCTACCTAAACAGACTGAAGCACATAAGCCTGGGGTATATGGCTGTTCTGACGGAAAGATTCTTCCTAGAAAATTGCTATACATTCAAGTAAAGAACTGAGATAGTAATTTTTTTTTTTTAATGTTTCTTTCCTTCCATGTTTGTCTGAGGAGGATAAAGTAACTCCAGATTTAATATGCTATCTAGGAAAGGGATATTCTTGGCAGTAGGAACTACTTGCAAGTTATCTGTAGAAAGCAGATAAAAGCTTTGCTGATTCTCATCAGCATTTTAAATCTTGCATGATTATTTTTGCTGTTTCCCGTTGTGCTAGTGTTAGAAAAACACACTCAAATAAGAAAAGATAGCCCTTTTAATGATTTGCCAAACTAGTTAAAAAAGGGGAGTAGGGGGAAGTGGGAAAAGGGTAATGTAAAAGAGCAACTTAGCATTGTACAAATAAATCCTTAAGACTTCTCTGATCTGCATAGGAGCTTAATCCATTTGGACCAAGGTTTTTAAGTGTATCAAAAGCGAGGTAGTATTAAAGTGGAAGGAAAACTCCCTATTTTCAGAGTAATAATGGAAGAAATTGCATGTGATATAACCTACAGACTAGGTGCAATCAACAAAGTTATTGGCTCTCTGAACTCATGTACACATGTATAAGTGAGTAATCAATTGACTGTAGAAATTTGTAGGAGCAAGACGATGCCTCCTAAATGTTCCTGTCAAGTGAAAATAGTGAAATAACTTAAGGGGTTTCATATGGGTGAAGCATTTTAGCTTTCTGTGAGCGTTAGAAGAACACAACTTGAAATACATTGCAGATTCTATGCAAGTGGATAGTAGTAGAGCTATTTGCAATTTATTCAAGATGTGTTATGTGTCAGGGCCAATTACCATATAGGGAGACTTGCAATGTCCTGCTTTGAGATCTTACGTAGATTCTGTCTCCGTTGCAGCCATTAATGTTGTATCTTAAGTGCTGCTATTACAAAGTGACAGTGAGGAAAATGATGGTTTCACAACTGGCTAAATTTAAAGCGACAAAGTTGAGGGAAAATGGGGTTTATTACAGAGAAGTAAGTTCAAGGTGGTTTGCATAGATTAAGGCCTAAAGCATATGCTAAGTGGCTCCTGACTTCATTGTAGTGCAAGGGAGCAAAGATTGGGGCTAACATCTTCTTAATCTCTTCTACAAATACAAGCACAAGGAAATGATTGGGAAAGGATCAACAATGTAGCAAACCTAGTTCTAGGATGCCAATACCGGGTGTTAATGTGGAATTGTATTTTATCCTAATATTTTAATTTATCAAGTGAGAGGTAGTTTCCACTTTCAATGCAACTGGAGCCCACTAGGCTCAGTTGCCCGCTGTCTGTAGTCTGTCACATGCCCAGGTCACAAACCCAGTCTCACTATAGAGTAGACAGCTCTATATTGCTCTGCGACTGAAAACCAACTGCTCTTCTTTCCCATTTTAATAACCATTATTTTCTATGCCCATTGCCTCCTGGTTTCAATACAACCCAGGTATGTGTCCTGAAGCTAAAAAGTGAAGGGACTGTCTTTCTTACTGTTTCATCCTTATTTTATTCTTGTTTTGTTTTACCTCATTTTATTTTTTCAGTAAGAAGTCTACTGTTTAAGGAAAATCAGTTGCCTTCAGTGGCCGTCCAGAAAGATTGAAATGGTACATGAGTGGTGATGCATTTTTATGCTAGTGAATCTCTGCTATTAACAAGCTACTGCTGGATGCTTGGTTAAAATGTTAATAGATATATGTATTTTTGCAGCTTGGGTACATGGTGACCCCAGGAAAGTGGTTTATCCAACGGACAGCTATGGGCAGTTCTGTGGTCAAAAAGACACCCCCAATGAGTGAGTACTAAATCAATTCACCTTCCTTTCTTGCTCATGCAGTGTGGATAAGAGATGGGGTTTCAGATCTGCTGTCTGCTTGGGATTCTTGCAGGGAAGCTGGAGAGGCAGCAACACTTGTCTTCCTGTTACTGTATTTATTCCAGATAGGGTGCAGAAATGGCTTAGATCCTTGGTGCAAATCCAGACACAAGTTATTACTGTAATACAGTTATTTTTGTTGTTAGGAGAATACTCTCAATAAATATCAGTATAACTTAAAAGACTGCCTCACTAATTGCATGGGATGTGAATAGGTGGCAGAGCTGCTGGCTGCAAAGTTTGGGATGTTTAATAACCCTTTGAGAAATCATTCTGTGCTCCCCTGGATGAGAGCAATGCTAAACCATTGCTGCCTGGTTCTCAGTTTTTCTCAACAAACACCAAAGAGCAGAAACAACCATTGGAAGGGCTGTTTTGTCTTGCTGCTTGCCTGGCACCAGCAGAGAAGAGCAGGTGGTCTGGGAACAGCTGGTGTAATCCCAGCTTCCCTGGGAATATGAGCCAAGTGGCTCTGTTTGCTTATCTCAATTTCCAAATCTTTTAAATTTGGGCCTGGGAGAATTAATTAAATGATTTGACTAATATAGAGTACTCCATAATCTATAAACTACTTGCAGATAAAAATAGCTGCCCAGAAAAGAATAGTATCGCATTTTTTTTCTCTGAAAATCAAAGACTTATTTTATGAAACAGAATTTGAGAAAGTGTTTTTGCTCTTTTTCCTCTCCTTCTCCCTCGTAAAATAGTAAGTACTAGACACACTCTATACCCCTGCCAGGGAGATGACACTGGACAGTGTGCAGGAGTAGGAAGAACCCTGTGGCTGGCGACAGCTCTTTGGTGCTTCTCATTTCTTTTCCCATGTACTTTTCTGAGAAGGAGCAGAGGAAGACAGCGTTCAAAAGGCCCATTAGAATGGGAGGAATAGGAGATAAGTCTTTGCATTCTGTCAAGCTCTTTTTACAGAGAAAACTAATGACTGGAGATTGTAAGAAGATCTGTTCCACACTCTTACTTGGATTATTTCAAATATGACGTTGGAGAAGCCATAGGGGTTCTTTACTTTTCCCTCCTTCCTAGGAACTGTGAGAAGAAGCTCTACCGTCATGTTTGCCCCCTCCCTCCACCCTTAGGACTGTCCTCATTCCCTCTGTGGCCCATGGGTGTGGATGTGGGAGCATCAGACATAGCACTCGTGCAGTGTGTGCGGTGCAGCTCCATCCATATCTCAGAGTCTTACCGTTCACTGTCATCTCCTTCTTCCTTTTCTTTTATCAAATCTTCCTTTCAGTTCTTTCTTACAATAGGATCTTCAGTTTGTGTGCACAAATGTCTTTCCATATACGTGATTGCTCAAGGGTAATGCAGCTACTGAGGCTACATTTTGACACGTGCCACCTTGAAGTGCTTATTATAAAAATATAAGCCGAAAGATTCACAAGGCAACTTTTGGAAAGGTAGGTTCTTGTGGCAGCCTTAACATTAGGGCCTGCCAGGGCCCCTCTGAACACGTCCATCTAGTCCCCAAAAGTGGAAGTGTGGGATGTGCTTATCTGACCTTTACAGATGCCATCTGTGAGTTGGCAGGGCAAAAGGCTAACCTGGGACAAGGAGTTTTCTGATGGCTTACTCTGAGACCTTTTTCTTGGGAAATGGTGACTGTTGCTGTACTTTGAATCTTGTGTCTGGATCAAGAGTCCTGTGCAATTTCACTGAGTGGTAGAAAATAGAAGCTAACAAGCAAACTAACATTCACAGCTCATAAAAAAACAAAACAAGCAAGTGAACAATCAAGAAGCAGTTGAGCTCCATGAATTCCATGCAGTCAAATTAATTCTGTTCTATGTTGTCATAAGACTTTCTTTTAGGCATCTTTTTGTCTCTCCATCATCCATTCATTAACTCCATGAAATCTCTGCTGTTGTTTCACCTTCTGTGGAGGCAGGTTGTTTGCAGAGTGCAGTACAGTTCAGCTGTGAAGGATGTAGGTCTGTAAAGGACAAACAGCCTCTCCGTGGCTGCTCTCTGACATTACATGTATGTTGAGTCCTTCTCTGCTGCTAGTATTAGCAAGTGCACGAAGACATCAGAAGTAAGGAAGTCACTGCTGACATGAGTTTTGCTAAGCAACTAACAGATTATAAACACTCTGAGGAAAATATTGAAGAAAGACGACATTTCAGTCTAGTATTTTACTGATTTGAAAGAGCAGCTAATGTTTGTGAATTGTATTTGTCAGGAAGTGTGTTTTATACATATAATAGAAGATACCTCCCTGAAAACAGCATAACTTTCTAAGCAGTCCGACACATGAGCTAGCTCCAGTTGTAGTGGGCGCCTGAGTATGCCATGATGCTCCGTCGCAGCCTGGGAAGAGCCAACCTCACTGAGCAGGTGCAGGGAACCATGTGCCAGTGGGACCTGCCCCTCAGCCTGGCTCTCCCAGACACCCTGCTGTCCTCTCGCACTGCCTTCCCCCTGCCGGCATGGCTCCCGGTGCTCCCATGGCCTGGCGTGGCTCCTGTGGCCTGGCTTGCATGGTGTGTCATGGCCTGGCCTGGCTCCCGTTGCATGGCTCCCTTGGCCTGGTACGCACGGTGTGTCATGGCCTGGCTCTCCTTCCTCAGAAGCCCCAGCACATGACAGAGATGGGCCACAGGGGACGTGAGCTGTTATTTCATATGGGGATGGTGTAGTCCTGGCGTGGCCAGCTGGCTATTGAGGCCTTGTAGAAAGACCAAGACTAGTGCCCTGCCAACATCACTGCAACTATCCACAGTTCCCTGACAGAGAAAAGTTTAACTGCAGGTTTTGTTTTTTCCAAAACCCATGTGTTTAAATCTGGATATCTTGGGGTGATGAAATTTCAGCAAATCGAAGTTGAGGTGACACCCACCTCTGCTTCCCAAGTTTTGGAAGATGCAGGAACACTACTTGACCCTTAGTGATATTAAAGGAGGCTTATCAGCATTCTTATCAGATGCCATTATCATCCTCTTTCTTGGGCAGCTGCTTTGAGTTTCCAACCACGGAAAGCTCTAGATTGATTTTGGACTGATTAACAAAGTAATCAGCTCCTACAGCATGGTACTACCGATAGCAACGTTCAGCCATAGCAGCAGGAACACCGCAGTCTGCAGGGCGACTGTGGGACAGCTCTGCGCTGCCTCCAGGCGGGATGGCTGGTGCTGAAACAGGGCCTGGAGCAGCTTCTGGAAAAACTGCCTCAAAAATAATAGTTCTTAGGTCAAATACCTTCAGTCTAAAAGATACCTTGGCAAAGAACATTTAGGGTCTGCTTGTGGTTTTGTTTGTTTGTTTGCTTGTCTGGGATTTGCAGTATGGCCATTTAGGAAAATAGAATTAAAATATCAACATATACTATCAATCTAGGTATGCCAGCATGTATCAGCATCCTGCTTATACAATTAACTGTCTTATATCCACTTCTATAGGAACAAGACCCTTTTGTTTTACTTCAACATTCTGAAATGTGCCAGCCCAGCAGTGTTAATAAACCTACAGTGCCCTACAACACAGGTGAGTAAGATGCAGACAGAAAACATCCTTCCTGTTTTTTAGTCATGTTGCTTAAGAACTAAACACGCATGTGATGCCATGGCTGTGTTAGAGGAGCAGAGGCAGGGCTCCCTGACCCTGCTTGCTGCTGAAGCAGTAGATGCAATTCACCTGCAGGGAGCAGAATGTGGTCTCAGGCAAGTTGGCCACAATCAGTGAAGTCCAGTGCTACTCTGTGTGTGGGCTGCTATGCGGTAGCCAGTTTACTAATTACAAGCATTAAATGACTTTTTATTGGACTGTCATTTACGAATGGTTCCCATTCCAGCTTTTCCTTACTCCTGATCCCCATCCTTGCCAGATGCTTTTGGCCCATCAGTTAGTGTGACTATGTGGCACAGTGATGTAACCCTCTAGCAAGGGGGAGCAGGAACCCTCCTGAAGCTGGAGAGGTGCTAACAGAGTGGAAACTTTACTGGTCAGCAGAAACTTTGCATCAGGGAGCCCGGGGGGCCCCAGTGGTGGTGTCACCCCACATGCTACGAGCTAGTTCACAGTGGCAGGACAGCTCAGGAATACCTGACTGGTGCTATGGTCAAACTGGCACTGATCCTGAATCCACTATGGTGACACACTTATTGGAAAAGGGTGTTGCTATTTTATCCATTTTCAGATATGCAACATCCCCAAAACAGAGACAATTTTGAAAGCTGTTTGTTTCTGCAGATGTTTAATACTCAGGTCCTTTGTGAAAATGCTGAAGAAACTTTTGATGAAAATTCCTCTTCTAAACTGTAGGCAAGGTCCTTCTATCCCACTTACAGCAAAAAGTTTGTGACAGAAAGCAAGAATTGAGCATGGAGAAAGTCTCAGTTCTAGAGCCAGGCTGTGGGTTTACAAAGTAAAGTGAGACTTACTTCAAGGGCAGGAAGCCTGCCAAGTCTGGCTCCTGGGACAGCCGTTTCTCCAGTACATAAATCAAGCTGCAGCCTGCAGGTGGGTGCATTCATCAAACGCCAGTGCTCACACAGTTTCTCACACAAATCTTGTTTATATTGGCTTTGCCAAGATTGCTGAGGATTCTCTTCCTGGTGTGTGCACCCTACCTGGGGACTGGGGAGCTTCATCATTAGTCGGTGGTGCAAATAACCACCTTCATATGAGTGGCACACACCTAACTTGGCTCCAGCAGTGTCACTGCAGAGAGAGGGTGGAGGGGTGAAGTGATTCTAGCTGCATGAGACATTTCTGTACGAATGTAATGGAAACGCCACATGTCCTGTGAAAGCAGCTCCTGCAACAGCTTGCCCCTGTATGCCCCTGCTGCTGGAGGTGAAGCAAGGGAGGGACCGAAGGATTTTTTTTTGTCTGAGGCTCAAAAAATGTGTTGTGTTTGTCTACCAGAGCATGCGGGAGCAAAGAAGATACAAAGGGTGTTTAGATATGACATTTATGATAGATTTTGAAAGTGTGTTCTATCAAAGGATTTTATGTGTTGATCTAAGGATCTGAAAGAAAAAAATGTTGTCCCTTTCTAAATACTACAGTAAGTATTACAGCAGTCTCATAAAACAGTGCATTTTTATAGAAGGCCACTTTTTTGTCATCTTCTGTTGTATTCTTCTGTATTGCATTGACTTTCTTCCCCTTTCTCCACCTCCAGTGTGTCTTTACTGCCTTTTTTTTTTCTTTTTTTTTTTTTTTTTGCAGCTCTGCGTCTCAAAGTGCCCAGAGAGGTTTGCAACCTACATAGATGTTCAGGCTTCCTACAGATATAAAGTAGATCACTGGAATTACTTTAAGCAGTTCTGCAAACCTGGTTTTAACAATCCTCGCAAGGTGTGTATGTATCAACAGGTGATGCAATACAATTTTGCTTCAAGCATTATGTAATAGACGTGGTTTTGCTGAGCTACATCAAAGCAACAAATTATTACAGTTTCATCAAATGAGGAGTTGTCCCATAGATATGGTTTGACACTGATTTAATCAAGGCTGAAGGTCTCATAAGCACCCACAATCTCAGAATCTTTAAATGATTGCTATTAGTTTAAAACATATCTGCATTTACCCATGAAATTGCAGTGCTGTGGAAGGTGGTCTCCTCCAGTACTTAGGTGCTCTGCACCAGGAAAGCAGAACCTCTCAAACAAACCCTCAGGGCTTTTGAGAGTTATCCACAGCCACTTAGTTAATATCTTTAGCTAGGAAAATTAATGTCTTTGGTGTAATCGGTGTAATATTCATCTTATCCTTAAAACACATTGCAAAACAACTGGAATGAGTTGTGCTGTGTTTTTATTCTTTAAGAGTAAAGTTGAAGAGTAGGCAAAGAACAGTTGCCCACTCCTGGTTTAGGTGCTGATCCAGTGAGAACAGGTATTTCCGTCTTTGTCAATAGGAAATAATATTTTTTTCTCAAATCCCATGTGGCAGTTTGGATTCTCAAATTATGAATGTTTTGCCTCTCCACCTGTTTAGGAAGAGGCAAAAAAGCACAGTTTGGGACATTTTCTCAGATTGAGTGGGAAATGAAAAGCACTTATTCACCTGTGTGTTCACCAGTTCCTACTCTTCTGCTTTTCAGTCTGTTGCTCAAGTCCTACGTGATGAAGATTGCCCTTCAATGATCATTCCAAGCAGGCCTTGTGAGTGGCTGTACTTCTTATATATGTCTCAGCAGAGTATTAGTGTCCCCATTAAAGGACAATCCGTTTTGAAAAGTGTTTTTGTGACAAGGTTGTTAGGAGCGATCCACTATCTCCCAGTGACATCCAAATCAATTTTAGACAGCTTTCAAGTATAAAGATATTTTTTTCTAACTGTTATCCAGTAAAGTTCAGTTTGTGATCAGATCAAGCCAAGCTCTGTCTTGCTCACACATCATCACTAACAGTGAAAACCATACAGTTTGAATGATGCCTTCTATATGTGAGACCTTCTGTCACTTCTTGCCTGTGAGCAAGTAACCCACTGGCATCAAGCAAGTACCACGAGTGTGGAAAGGCTGGATGGCTTTCAAGGTTCAGATGATCCTTGAGCCCAGTTACATTACAGCTTGCTGTTCGGTGGTAGGTTGATTCTACGGGACTTACAGAAGAATAAAAGAGGAAAAAGATGATTTTGCCATCAAGATCAGTGGGTATTTCTAAATAGGCACTTGCAGGTCTTAGGGCTGATCTCAGCCACAGGATTGTAATACCAGGAGCATCTGCCATTGGCCCAGAAGCTCCTGCAGAGAAAGACATACCTGCTTATTTTTCCATTTTAAAGCAAAAAACATAAACCAGGGACAGATCATCAAAAAGAGAAAGTCTGGATTCAGCTAAAAAATATATTTTAAGTGATTTATTGATCCAAAAAACAGAAAGTTAATTTGCAAGAATCTAATATCTTCTTGTAGGCTGCAGCAGAGTGGAAACATTACTAGGGGAGAAAGTGAAACAGGTAACTTAATTATTTCCTCAGAATAGTTTGTGGGGTAAATAGTCTATTTTTTCCTGCATGGCGACTGGTTATTGAAACTTGGCATCAGTGTCTGTTGGAACTTCATAATGAAAGCACAGACTTGCTATATAAAGTTAATGTACGGTTGTGTAGGAGGACTGACCTCCTCCTCAGACTGAAAAACGTGAGTTTTTGCAGCAAAAGACAGGGTGACATAAGTGAGGACGTAACTATCTGGTTTTCTTTCTTTTATAATTCTCTCCTTCCTTTGTCTAATCAGTAGTTTTGTCGACATATCAACATTCATGAAGTGAAAAATCGGAAACAATTTAAATATATATAAGCAATAATTTCATGTAAAATACAAATGATGAAAGTGGAGCTTGATTAAATGTAATGTACCTCCTGTGTTTTTTTTTTTTTTTTTTGGTGTGTGTTTTGAATAGTTCTTAAGAGATGCTTTCCAGACTTCTCCACAAAGAATGGTGTGCTAACTGTGGCAAATCAGACTACCTTCAAGGATGGAAGAGGAAAGACCAGAAACGTAACTGATCTGAGGGAAGCTGCAAAGTAGGTTTTACTCTTCAAGACCACTTTTTCTTTGTTGATTTCTGAGTTTGTGAATTAATTTAGAAATTAAAAATAAAAGTCAGAACCATTGTAGCAGATAAACAAAGCTAACTAGACTTGTGAGGAAGTGGTATCTTAATGCCTGAATCTGCAAAATCCTGGTAAGGAAAACCAGCCCTGTGATCTGCAAAAATGAGTTGAACTAAAAGTTTGAGTCTGTCTCAGAGTAACTGGTTGTCAGTTTTTAAATAATTCTTGCTGGTTTTCCTCGCAAAAGTTAGTACTAAGCAGAGCAAAAGAAGGCTCAAAATGAAACCCTTATGCTGCAAGAGATAGGCTTTAATGACCTTGGCTGTATGTGCATGTCATAGGCCCCAGCTAATCGTCTGCCCCAGTGCTACAGACATCCCACCCGTCAAAGCTGCTCCTGCTGAATTGTTTAGCAGTGACTGAGGGTTAAAGAGTGCTGGGCTCTCTGGAGCTTGGCAGAGGGGCAGCCAGCAGCGCCTGTCCCGGCCACCTCAGCCGTGGTGGGGGAGAGCTGCTGGGATAACCCCGCTGGACCACACGCTGCCAGCCCGCAGCCTGCCTGAAGGACGGAGGATCTTCTTGCATCTTTCTTGTAACCTTGGCTGCCCTGGTAGCACCTACCTTTCATTGCATTCCTTTCTGCTGGCATCTTCAAATACACTGCCTCATTTCTTCCTAAGAAGAAGTTAATGTTGGAGGGTGCTTTGGAGGGTCGCAAAACAATCCCGCAAGGGCAGCTTATTGGGCAGCTTATTGCCTATCCATGCTGTTTCCTGCCTCTCTGCTCTTGGCAGTCCAAGAGTTGCAGCTGTATGACTTTGGGGACTTTGTAGATCTTAATAGCACCTCTTTTTTCTTTTTTTTTTTTTTGTATTTGTAGGTAGTTAAGTATGATGATCATTAACACCCCTAGAGCTTTTTTAATAATTCTTTTTTTGGAGGGAGCAGTACAGATCATTTTACACTGGCCTTTTTGGAGGATTTCTAACTTAGCTGAATTTTCATTGACTTAACCGAACTTGATGTTTGCTTTGTTACAGAACAGGAGATGCGTGATAGTAACATAGCTCTCTTATTAGCAATTATATTTCAACTTTTTTTTTTTTTAACTTGACCTGTTTTTTGTTTGAATAAATTCTCTGGTTTCATAGGTAAAGCAACCTTTTCTTTGGATTGTTTTTTTTTTTTTTTCAGTGGCATCAATACTGTCCTGGATGCAAGATCAGTTGGAATGAAAATTTTTGAAGATTATGCCAGTTCTTGGTATTGGATTTTAATGTAAGATTTTTAACAGGTATTCGTAATTTTTCCAAATTCACTTTGGACTGTTCAAGAAATTAAAAAAAGATCATGTATATGTTTGTTACCAATCCTACTATGGAACTCAAGGAACAACTATAATTTCTTTTTATCACATAGTTGTAATGCTGTTCTAATGATTCTATACATTAGGTAAGGACTGCACAGCATGCACACAGAGCATCAATTATTCTTAAGCAGGCTTTTGATGTTTTACAAGGCAGAAAAAGCATAGACTGTGACTTCTACTGTAGAATCCAATTCCAAAACCAAAGGAAAACACAATTAAGAGACTTTCAGACTAATTGCATTTGATAAGTGCATTACTATGTATATCTAACAGGTGATTTTTTAATATAGTTAACAATATCATAAATTTTATACTGCCAATGCAGTGGGCAAAGCAACACCAAGCAATAGCTGCAGATTGTTTTGAGGAATGTCTTCAAAAATTCAAACAAGTCAATCAGAAGGGAAAATAAGTCATGCTAGGAAACCTTTAAAGGGCTAAGTTTTAAAGTCTGAAATTTCCAGATAAGCTGATGTGCTTCCCTTTCTTGGTCCTCTGCCTTCCTGGCTTAGTTTGCTTTAGAATTTTTAGTAATTTTGGTTGATTATGATCAGGCTGACCCATATTGCGTCTTAACAAGAAAAACAAGCTGGGAACATTTGGAAGAAAAGTTTTTGACGCAGGAAAAAAGAGATTTTAAAGGTTTTATAAGTCTATTCTAATATAATATTCTTCTAACATCTGCTGAAAACATTGGAGAAATGAAACATTCTCTCAAGCATCTCAGCTGAATGTTTGCTGGAGGGGGTTATTATTCATACTGCTTTATGACTGGAAGCCTCAATACCTCACCGACTAAAATGGCCTTTTGCAGTCATTTCCTCTTCCACTTTCCTTTTTGTGCTGTATGGTTTTGTTCAGACCATAGCCTGAAAAAGGCAGTTTGTTCTTCAACTGCTGCAAATGACGAAGTAAGCAGTACTAGTACCATTCTGCCAAGATGGGAGCCCCAGTATGTGCAATAATTCTGGCGCGGAGAATCCTGAGAAGTTATCATAAATAAGCTGCTAGTTTCCAATAGCAAGTGCTATTCAAGAGGATATATTTCATAAATACATTTTGAAAGATTTCGAAATACATTTTTTTAATCTTTCCCATGTGAGATGAAGTGATCCTCGTTTGGAGGACCGGGCATTTCAAGAAAGTGAAAATGTTCATTTTTTTTTCCCTTATCTTTCTGTCTCCTCTCTTCCCAGTGGGCTGTTCATTGCAATGGTTGTGAGTCTGCTCTTCCTTGTGCTATTAAGGTTCACAGCTGGGGTACTTTTTTGGATCTTCATCTTTGGTGTGATCGGAATTATAGGATATGGTAGGTGCATTCTGCTAGCTTCTTTGACTATTTTTTGTTAGCTCTTGATATTTCTTTTCTATAGATGTGATTTTATAATTCACTAGTCTCATAATAGTGCATTTCTGGGTTTTGTTTAGCTAACATGCTAAGAAAAAACACTTGAATTGTAAAACATTTTTATTTTTTAAACTTGTATCTCTGCACTCTTCAGAAACTCTTGGGTTTTATTGATTGTTTTTAAAGGTACCTGGCATTGTTATTGGGAGTACAGTCATCTGAAGGGAACACCTGGATCTGACCTCACTGTTTACGATATTGGATTCCAGACAGACTTCAGAGTGTACCTGCAGCTGAGGCAGACATGGTTAGCATTTCGTAAGTGCCCTTTAAATTTTGTATCTGTTCATGGGTGTTCACAAGAAGCAATCACTGTCTCGTGAGACTTTCTGCCCTGATAGGTCTTCTCCTTGAGTTATGTGGCACAGTAAGCAGAATGCATTCTATAACAGACATTCTTTCCTTTTCCACAATGCATGGTACTAATTGTGCTAACTTAACCAAGCTAAATTGGAATGAGGACAACTTTAAAGAAACAGGATTCTGTGTGGGGGATTTTTTTTTCCCATGAGGAAACATCTCAAAATAGTTGTTAAAGTCCAGATAACAAAAATCTATCACAATGAAGTCTGTGGCTCTGAGCATCACAGGAGTTACTGCCAAAGGTTGCTCTGGTGGAGAGGGGGGCTGACACTACCTGGGGACATCAGTGACTGTGTCTGGATCCAGAGGCTGTCTAAGCTGCATACCTGAGACACCAATTCCCATCTCCCAGGGATAACCTCCAGACAAGCAAGGACATAAGAATATTACCCCCTCTGCCTCCTCCCCAAACCTTCCTGGTTTCAGCTGGGGGAGGCAGGCTCCACTGCATGCAGCCATGCTTAGTACTGCTTGGCTATTTAGAGGTTGCCCGAGGCACCCCAAATTAATGAATATGTCTCAGAATCAGAGGAGATTGCTTCAGGCATTAAGAGTCCTGTCCTTTCCTGCTAAACTTTAGAGAGTTTTTTTGCTTTCTTCAGAAGTTGGTTTTGAACTAACACAAGTAGAAATCAGGCTGAAGCTGACAGGATTTGGGTTCTGGTTCAAATATTGCTCTTAACCAAGGAACATCATTCTCAGATCTCTAGCCTCAGACCACATCAGTATGATTCCAGCAGCACTACTGCAAGCTGAAAATAATCTGCCCCAAAGTGCCCTGGCCTGGCCTCTCCTCTCCTTTTTAAAAATGAGATGAAAGGAGTGCCTGCTAAGCAAACGTCCACATGAACCTATTGATTTAAGTGCATCTAAATGTTGACATAATGTGCATCAAAGAAACATACTTTTTATGAAGAAGTCATAAATTTGGGGTTGCTAAGTTGACTCTCGGTCTAGTTTTTGATTATTTTATTGCATCTAAGTACAGCCACAGTAAAATATGAACATTGAAAATGTTTGTTTATGAATTAAAAATTTAATGGTAAACTGTATTAAGACTAAATGCTACAATTATTTTTAAAAAGTGAATGCTTATCTTTGTCTAAGGATGGTATGTTCCATCTTTCTTCTGAAATTAAAAATGCTAATGTGAGGGTCCATGTTATGACCAACTCTGGTACATAGAATTTCTCTTGCAGTGAGAGAAAGAACTACTTTATCAGAATTTTGTGGAGTTCATGAACAGTAATGTAAATGAGGATAATACTACCAATTCACAGAGATAGCATACTGGTTTGGTTCCTGAAAAAGATATGTATATATTTTTTTGTTTTACAGTGATAATACTATGTGTTGTTGAGGTTATAATCATATTGATGCTGATATTCCTGAGGAACCGTATCCGGATTGCTATTGCACTGTTAAAGGAAGGCAGTAGGTATGTTTGTCTGATTTAAATATATCTTTAACTTTATTAAATGCCTTCTACAGTGCATTCTTTCCGAGTTTTGTCTTCCCCAACCAAAGGCAAAAAGTTGGAGGCTGAAGCACAGCATGGGAATCACTGAGCAGAACAGGTATTACAGGGAATACCAGTTCATTGCTAATGAAATCTTCTGCAACTACTAGTGTTGACCACAGCACTAAATTCTGGCATCACCTGTCATTCCACTCATTAGTGCATGCTGATTAAAATACAGAAGCACTTTAATGTTCTGCAACACTTTTGTTCACAGCCTTGACAGATAGAAGCATTTCAGAAATTTCATAAACTTCCTACTGAGAAATGAAAATATCCTCTTTTTCAGCAGTGTGGAAAGGTCACTTAGGGGGGAAATTTTTATTTAGAAAGAAACACTGTAAATAATTACTGTAGACTTAACAGACAGTGTCCTGTATTCAGGAATATGAAAAACTAATTGCTAATAACTGTGAATCAAATAATGTTTTTAGTACCTTTTAACTATTCTCTCAAAAAGATTACAACTTATCATATAATTAATTGACTTGAAATCCATAGTTAGGAACAATGAATGATCAGTTTGTTGGAGTAACTGTCCATAGCTTGCTAGACACTAGCGAGGCTTCCCAGGAACTGCTGTCCATGGTTAGAAAGTAGTGGTTGCTTCTCGGATAACGTAAGGGTGTGCCAAAGTATCTGCTATTAGGGCAGGAAAGGGGCTTGCGAGAGTCCTCAAAGGCAAAGTGGTGAGGGGTGAAGGGAGGGCACAGGAGCTGAGCAGTGCGGGGCATAGAGATGAAGGGTAATGTCTGCAGCAGGCACAAACAGGTGGGATTGAAATGGGTTTATGACCTGGAAAGACCAGGATCTGAGAAACAAGCGTAGAAAAGAGCAAGTGGAATTGGGAGACAGGTCTCAACGTGGCAGATAGATGACGATGCCAGTGAAAGAGCGATAGAAGGGAAGCTCTTTGAAGATAGAACCTGCAGTGCTCTGAGATTCCAGTGCTAAATTATGTTGCTGGTATCAATAGGTAGCTCAAAGCAAAAAAGATAATGACAGACAACTAGATAAAAAAGCTTTTTTCTTAAATCATTGTAGCTTTCTGATATGTTTTGTTTCCTTTACAGGGCTATTGGCTATATAATGTCTACATTGTTCTACCCAATAGTCACCTTCTTACTCATTGCAATTTGTATTTCCTACTGGGCCGTGACAGCTGTGTATCCTGCCTGTGTATCTGTCTGGAGAGGTCTTCTGCTCCACAAGACCAGGTGGTGCTCCACCACCTTAACCCAGCAGAATCAAGAGGGCCCCTGTTCTATGGACGCAGAGTTGTTCCTCACTACACATTTGGATGTGATGTCGAACTCTGAGAGCGGATCTTAACTTCCTTAAGATGAAATGGACCAAAATTTGTGCTAGGGCAGGGGGAGTCAAACTAGGCTCTGTGTACTACCTAAGGTTGTCTTTAAGGGGTAAAATAGGACTGTAAGCAAAGAGTAAATATGGTCTTTACAGTACTGCATGTACTACAGGCCCCATGTTAATGATCTCTGGTTTAGCTGAAGCTTCAGGTGATTTTTTGCTCAGAAAAATTACAGGAAAGGAATGAGAGAGGACTGAGCCCTCTCTAAAATGTATAACAGCAGCCGCCAACTGTTTGTTCTTGGGATGGCAAGGAAAAAGGAAATTTTGCTTTCTGAAAACAAATTGTTTTTCTTTTATGTGCAAAAATGTTCAACTGTTGCTGTGCTGGACAGTGTAATCTTACCTTGTGCTTTGTGTCTGCTTCCACTAGAACATGAGCTGACAAAGACGCACTGGGTGATGTGCCTCACCATAGCTAGATACACAGGACAGCCTGAGGCAACTTGCAGGGTAATTTCCCTTGCCTATTCTGGGCAGGAGTTATCATAGTTCAGAGGTGGAATTTGCCTTGGTTTTCCAGATAATGGGAGAATTCAGTCTGGTCTGCCGTATAAATCTCGCCTAACAAGAATAATATTTCTGCTATTTGCACAAGTTCTTTAGAGCTCCCACTGCAGAGTCTTAAGTTGTCCAAAGCCTACAGTTCTGTGATTCTTCCTTAAAGCCGTTCATTCAGTTTTCTGGCTACATCAGGAGAGCCTGTGTATAAAGTAATGGCTAATCAAACACTGTGCAAGTATGCAAACCTGAGTTGTGACCCAGAGGTAAGTGTAACTAATGTTTACCTCTAATAAAAGGGTATGCTAATTGCGTTTCTTAATTGATATTAAGCCCTTGTGTAGTGCCAATAGAAAACATTCATATTTTAAGCAACATTCATATTTTAAGCAATGATTAATCTTGTTAAATATGTGAATAGTACTTATTGTTCAAATGATGTTTTCTTTGTTCAAAGCAATTTGCAAAAATACCCTAATTAATCTGCCAAACTGTCTTATGAAGAAACTATATATTGATAGTTCTATTTTACAGGCTGAGAAATTCTTGAGACTTCTGTTTTGGGGTCTGTAAAAGGCAGTGGGCAATTTTAAAAGCTGGGCCTCAAATCTGCCCAAGGACAAGCCATATTTTAGAAGCAGAGACCCAAGTAAATATTGGGATTTTCTCAGCACAACAGTGGCCTTTATGAAGGTCCAAAATGTTTGGCTTTTTTCAATTAAATGTTATGACTTAAGTGTGGGATTTAATCCAAGTATTTTTTGAAAGCTGTAAGTATTTATGAAATGTTATATCAGCACAGTTATCTTTAGGTTTAAATGTCAGCAAAATGCTATATGTAAATATACACATATATATATTCAACAGAATGCTATAGTATCTGCATTCCAAATGATTCCCAACTCTGCTGATGCCTGAAAACTGAAGAAGAAAGCGATTAGAAATGAGTCATTTCTAATGTGTAGAAATGTCATTTCATTGTGTATTCTAGGCAAATGCATGATATAAACAACAGAGATAGGAAAAAGTAATTCCACTTTAGAGATGACTTCTGTTTTAATACTCCGAGATGTGTAAGGGAAGTTGTGATCACTTCCTCAGCTTGGATAGATTGTCATGGCTCATTTGATTTCAGTTCAAAAATGGTGATTTACCTAAGCTGCAGATTTGGCCTCTGGTTTTTAAATAAATAACATTTTTACTGTAGTATTTTTTCTTTAATGAAACTGAGTAGTTTACGTATCTTAAAAGTAGATTTCTGAAATTCAAGTTTCATTTGTATAAGTTCCAGGCAGAACTCTGGTGGTATTTTGTGTGGTGAACAGACCTGGTTATAAACTACAGAGTTCAAAGTTCAACACCTGCCTAACATATTAATATGAACCCTTAGATATATGAATATTTAAAATCTATTGGAGTACAGTGTTGAATGAGCTAATGAAACATCAAAAAATATGTGATTTGTATTAAGACTCTAAACTTCAGAGACTTTTTTCAGGAAATTCATTGCTATTATATTTTTTTTGTTTGTTTGTTTCTATGCAGACTTTTAACAAAACCAACGTGACCAAACTTTGTCCAGGTGCTCAGTGTACTTTTGCATTTTATGGAGGAGAAAGCCTGTACCATAAATATATCTTCATCTTTCAGTTAGCCAATGCCTTTGTCTTTCTCTGGCTGGTGAACTTTGCAATTGCACTGGGTCAGTGTACCCTTGCTGGTGCCTTTGCCTCTTACTACTGGGCCTTTAGGAAACCTGCTGACATTCCACTGTGGCCACTCTTCTCTTCATTTGGACGAGCAATACGGTAAGATTGTGAAGCTGGCTGTCATTCTTGTCACATTTCCTAAAGTTGCTCTTTTTACACCTAGGAAAATAGAGCCTAAAAAATCAAATGGCAATGGTTAGGTGTCGTCGTTAGGGACACAGCCTTTCTCATTATTAGAAATTCATCACCTCCTGTAAACCTAGATGTGATCTCCTGATTCATTAAGTACATAGTCTAATGGTTTTACTAGTTTGCTAATTACATCTAAGCTACAAACTTTTAAGTATAGTAGTTTTAAGAGTAGTGTGGTTATAACCATCTTTTGGTACACAAGGACTCTTAGATAAGAGATAGCTAGGCCTCATTCCACATGGTAGCAGGGCTGGTGCAGTCGTGTCCCATGGATACTCCATCCAAGCATGATTGCAGAGCATAGATCCCAGAACAGTTGCTTCTCTTCCACAGCTGTTTGGAGAGGTTTGCTGGTATCAGGTGAGCTCTAATAATTCCAGTCATACTGTGCACCCTGGGCAACCCTCACTATAGAGAGCACCTTTTCACCTGGGCACAGGCTTTGGATGAATATTAGGGGATATCTGCTGCTGGTAGGGAATTGTAGTATCACCCGCAGCGTAATCCGAATGCTGCTGTGAATGCCAGCCACTAAATAGCATTTATTTTGCATTAGGTACCATACAGGTTCACTGGCATTTGGAGCCTTAATTCTTGCAATCGTCCAGCTTATTAGAGTAATCTTGGAGTACTTGGATCACAAACTGAAAGGTGAGATTTATGAATCTGCTCTAAGTTACTACAAACTCATTTGACAAATTATTTCCTTTGCTTCCCAGGATGGTTTTTCAGCTATGATTATCTTAAGAGCCAAATCCCACATTGTTATTAGCCATTGCAGTTGTATTAGAAACCAATGAATCTTTGTTAATATACCCAAATCAAGTATATATCCTTGAGAGCTTAATGTAAGCGTTCAAGCAGGACTTGAATCCAATCTAATTGAAAGATAGTGAGCTAAATTTTGTTATGAAGGAGAGTCCATGCCTAGAAAAAGAGAAATAATGTTTCTGCTTTTCCTGCAATTCAGGATTTCCTTCTGTATATCTTTCTATGTTCTGCAGTCTCTTGGTGAATTCTCTTTGTGCTGTGCTCTCCCTTTTTTTTCAGGTACACAAAACTCCTTCACTAGATTTCTACTCTGCTGCCTCAAATGCTGTTTCTGGTGTTTGGAAAAATTCATCAAATTTATAAACAGAAATGCTTACATCATGGTATGTATTTTCTTTCTCAGCATGTGGTCTCCCCTGTTTAGTGTTAGGGCACTAAAACACTCTGGCCGCTCCTGGTTGGTCAACAGCCATCATTGAGTCTGCTGAATAAATGATAGGATTTAAGTCAGTTTTCAGGAAATGCATGTGGTCCTTACATGAGAACATGAGATTTTTTTCCTTGCAAACTCAGCCTTTCCTCTTGGCTGTATCTGTTGTTTCTCATACTCACTCATCCCCCCAAATAAGTGAGAAGGGATGGCATAATACTTAACTCTCCCTCTGAATCAGCAGTTCAAATCTTGATTCCAACAAGTAAGCTGGCTTGTTTCATATTGCATGTTGAAGCACTTTAACGCTTCTGTTAAAAGCCAGCGTTTTAAATAAGGAAGATAGGAGGCAGGTGGTGTCTGTATTTGCCCCAGGAAGTCACAAGCGTGCTAGAAGCTACAGTTATGTTACCCTGAAATAACCCTAACCGGCCTTCAGAAGAGAAATTTCAGGTTTTCACCTAAATAAATATACACTGATTTCAGACAGAGATGTCATTATCTAAAGCAGTGTCAGTGAAGGAATTCTACAATCACAGATCTGTTTTCTCGCAGGTGATTGTAGTGGCTCCGTTAATCCCATGTTCGCACAAAAGGTATTTCAGATTACTGTAGTCCTGAAGAGAAGATACTATTTTTGATAGTTTTATTTGCAGTAGGCAAACCTACTGCATTAATATCAGAACTCTGAAGAACTATGTTAATTTATCTTATCCTTGAAGACACTAGTCCAGAAAATAAAAATTAAAAAAAAAATCAATAGAATTACAGAAGGAGTTATCCTAATTAGTTAAAATACTTATCAAACAACTACTGTTATTTTGCAGATTGCCATATATGGTAAAAACTTCTGCACTTCAGCAAAAGAGGCATTCTACCTGCTCATGCGTAACGTGGTGAGGTAAGGTGCCATCTCCCCCTCCTTGGCTATGGCAGGATTTTCTGCCTTTGCACTCTGAGGACACACTTATTTCCTCTTCCAGCCTTGCTCTGAAAATTAATTTAAACTGGTTTTGCCTTCAGAAATATCCCTCACATCTAATGGCTAGTGTGTTTCAGCAAGCTGTCCGGCAGAGCAACGCAGGCAGTTAGTCTGATCCAGCAGACAGTCTTGTTAAGATCACTCTTTTATAATCATCAGCACCCTTATAGAATGTAATGAGGTCTACAGATACATGTCAGTGGGTGAATTATCTGCTATTTGTGTGTTTCTTGAGCTTTGGTCCATCTACTTTCTCTGAAAAGGAAAATGGAAAGATCTAAGGATTCAAATTTGTCCCAGAAAACTTATGAGGTGTTAGAGAGCAGCAAGAAAGGAGAGGGAGCACTTTGCTTTCAAAAACGGTATCTTTGATATGCACCATAGGCAGATCTCTCCTAGTGCAGGGAACTGCCCAACACTTTCCCCCAGTGCCTAGGTTGCTGCCAAGCTCCATGTTCTCTGCAGTATTTTCCCTCTTAGCTCCCAGCACTTTCTGAAATACAGGAAGATCAAAAAGCGTTGGAGAGGAACTTAGGAGCAGGCCATGCTGAAGTGATAGCCGACCACAGTAAAGCAGGTTCGGTAGTTCAAATTGTGTAGTGAAGGACTGGGAGGAGGAAGGATTCTGAAAGAGGAACATGGGGCAGGAAAGGACCGTTCATCCACTGTGTCTGCAGTATCCATGTCAGAGCAGGGCTGTCCACGCCATGCAGTGCTGATGCAAGGGGAGCAGCTCAGCCTTGCTGTCCTGTGCACTTCTGCTCCTCCTCTGTGAGCGGCAGCTAAGAAACAGGCATGTGATTCTGTTGTTTTCAAAGGAGATTTTTGTTGTCTTGTGTATTTTGGCTGTGACTCTGAACTCTTAACAGGTTAATGGTGGTTTGTTTTACCTAATGTTTGCTACTTGCTCATCTTTCCTGGTAGTCAGTGCTGGATCTCACCAGTACAGCAGCCTTCAGCACTGTCAAGAGGCTAGCAGTATCCCATTTTCCACGCCATTATTTACCTTCAGTTTCTGATGAGACAGTCTAATTGGATTTTGAGCAGAGGTTCTTTGCAATAAGTGTGTGTCTCACCCCTCTTCCTTACCCCTCCTTTGCTGTTGCTTTCAGTGAAAGGTGGACAGTGCAGAGTTGTTGCTAAACTTTTTGTCTACCTTCAGTAATTCATCTGGGACTGCCTCTGCTTTGAGATCTCCCACATGCAGGGTTGTACAATGACATCTCAAAATAATACTGTGTATTTGGCATATCCTGGAGCAATTATATGTGGCCAGGTGGCACTAAGAGACAGAAAACCTACAAGCCACCCTCACAAACACTGTGCTGTGTTTTGGTGTGCCTTGGCCTCCCATGGGCTGTCCTCACTCTGACTTTTTCTAAGCCTTTAGAAAGGCTTAAATAATGATGCTTTGAGGATGTTTTTGAACCAGTAGGGTCAATAAGCACTCTTTAAGTGCTGTCAGCAGTTGTGCTTCCTTAAGGCCTAACCCAGCAAGAGGATCAGTGCTTCATTTCCTGCTGGGCGGTAGGCCACTGCCTAGCCCTTCTCAATATTGCTTTGCTGCAGTGTTTTACTAGCAGTCTGGGAAATCAGCAGAAGACAATTCCTGATTACATTTTGCAAATTAGTCATAATTTTAAGGAAAAAAGAATATGAATGTCTGATTTGTGATGTTTCCGTATGATTTGTCCTTTGCTGAACAGAGTTGCAGTTCTGGACAAAGTTACAGACTTTCTTTTATTCCTGGGAAAAATTCTCGTTGCTGGTGGTGTAGGTAAGTTTAACTGGTTCTTCTTGAATGGTATGCTTTTATTTTCTGGTACTCCCAAGTTTGCCGTGTCCGTATGTGCTCAGTTAAGGGCTGCAGATTCTTGTGGATTTGACTATTCGGGAAGCTGTTCCTGTCCCCAAGGATTTACAAGACTGCCCTAGGAGGCATGTTGTTGTTTTCTTTTTCCACCTGTCTTTGTGTGCTCTTGGCAGCACCGTTTCTGTAATTGCTTTTACTGTTCTTGCATGCGTTGCTGGCGCAAGAACCGGCCCCCACGCTGCGAGCTGAGCAGGGCTGCGGCGTGCGGGGGCCGTGGGGGTCTGCAGCAGCGGCGCCCCAAGCTCTGCTGTGCTCGAGCCCCTTCACGAGATCCTCCCAGCTCTAGGAAAGAAAGCAACAAAATATTTCTCACATCCTTACAGGGTCCTTTTTTGGTTATGAGGGAATATCAGAATATAGTATTCCTAGTTTGCTGTGGCAGAAATTGATTTTTTAAAAATAAAGCACTTTCAGAAATTCGAGTTGGCACTATTCCCTTCCAACTCTTCCAAATTGTCAAGGCAGCTTTAACACATTATGTTGACTCTCAAACTGAAAAAAAAATCATGTGAAACTTATTTTATAATATAAGCCATGAAATACTGAAATTAATTAATATCTTTTTCCTCTTCAATGATAATTTCTTTGGCTGTTTCTGCTTACATACATTTTTCTGTTGTATATTTATTATTGTCTTTATCCCTAGCACAACATTTCTCTTTCTAATGTGAAAATAGTTAAGTATTTCTTCAGGTGAGTAAAGTTAAGCAGAATTCTACTTGCTTACCTTTGTTTATTTTAGAAAAGGTCTACCCAAAGGTCTTTGATGTTATCCCACATTATTATGTGATCATTATTTGTTAATTCTGTTATTAAGTACAGTAGAATGGTGATTAAAAATTAAAATATTTCTGGCTCCATGAGTATTTTTACAATAATTCATTCCTTTACATCTCATTCTGGTCAGAAGACAGATCCAGGAAATTGTTAACATCTAGAAATTTGTTATTTAATGGATCTTGTGTAGTCCAGCCTTGGATCCCGTTTCTGTTACTTTTGTTTCATCCTTTCTGCAGGATTGGGGTGCCCCAGTGACACATGGTCTGTGCTTCTTGCAGGTGTGCTCGCCTTCTTCTTCTTCACGCAGAGAATACCGCTGTTTGCCAAGGAAGCACCAACATTGAACTACTACTGGGTGCCCTTGTTGGTAAGTCGCTTAGCTGATTGCCCCAACTCTGGTGGCAACTGGAGGTGCTCAGGGAACGTGTTGGTGACAGTGTCTCCGTCCCCTCCTGCTGTGCCCACAGCACCTGCAGAATGGTTGGATCTCACCCTCATGGTGGTGAGGCACTGACTACAGTGTGTCTTCTGATGGGAGAGACCTGGGTGCAATTCTTTCTCCTTTGGAGTCCCCACAGTTGCAGAACGTCTTTGAAGGAGGGGTCTTTCAGAGGAACATTGTGAAGAAGCTCAGTGTTCCTGGGATATATTCTGTATGGAGTTGACATGGCCCTGGTTTGTGAGCTGTAAAAAAAAACAGCCGCTCTGCTACTTTCTTACAAATCCAAGATAGCTCTCTACAGCAGGAACCCTATGTAGAATTGTAGAGCTGCATTAATGCCTCCCAGATTTGCTTAACGGACTGGGATTCTGGTTTGTGACAGTCTTCAGCACACAGGTGCCAATTCAACATGTGGTTTTATTGTGGTTTGTTTTTGTAGACTGTCATTATTGGCTCCTACTTGGTTGCACACGGATTCTTCAGCGTCTATGCAATGTGTGTCGATACACTTTTCCTCTGCTTTTGTAAGTACAAAGTTTTCTTTTACTAATTCCCACAGGTTGCAGGAAGAGGAACTCACAAGGTGGTTTCTTACTTTGCTTCCATTTTCCCCCTGCTAACGTGTCACCAGAGGAATTGCCTCTGCTTTTCACGCTGGCTCCTGGCTGCGTACCTGAGTGCAGAGGTGTTTCTGTGTTCAGATGTCGTTAGTTTCAGTAGCGGGAGGTGACTGTGACTCACTGGAGCATCTGGCTTTTTTTTCGGAACTTTCTCTAATAATTTGCTTCTGGATGCTTTGTAAAGTGTAGCAACAGTCAAACCTCTTGTTTATTAGCGAGTTGTTCTTTGTTACGCAGTGTGTTGGTCTTCACTGATAGCTATTGCTGGCCCTTTGGTTTCAGGTTAATAGTCCTGAACAAATATTGTGCTGAGTTACCTTTACATTCATGCAAAATACCATTTGAGAAACTGTCTGTCACTTGGAGCCCCAACCCCAAGCAGTCATGGGCCCTCTGAGGGACTGGTGCTCTTGTTTTTCAGTCAGACTTTAGTCAGAGAATACTAAAATCAGCTGGTTTCAAATTAGCACATGGTTGTAAGAAGATGCTGTGGTCTGCAGGACAATTGCTAGGTGTATTGATTAGAAGAAATAAAGGTACAGTTTTTCTGTAATGAAAGGTACTCTGTTAAGTCCAAATGGAGCAACTGTTCTAGCAACTGGCTGAATTATTTGACTGATATCTATGGGAGTGGTAAGTAATCATAGTCTTTATCCATCGTATGCACAGTAAGTCACTGAGGCAAAATTAAACAGATACTGATTCTTCTCTTATGGTAGCATAAATTCTCTTTCTTTCCTCTGAATCATGCTGAAGTTAAACTCCTCTTCCAGCTTTGTTCCCAAGAAAACAGGGTGAGGAATGGTTCTGGAGACAACGCAGAACCAAAGAATCAGGGAAGAAAATCAGTCAGAAATGTTCCTTTGATATGCTCATGTGCAGCTTTGGCAGAAAGGATAGCCTCTGCAGGGCAGGTGTATTTCATCTCTTGAATCTGTGAAAAATCAGAAGTGTTCCCATTGGCAACAGCAAGGAATCATGCATGTTCCTTCCATGTAGTGTGGTGGGTGCAACCGTTCACACCGCAAATGTGAAATCTGGAAGTTTACATTCAGTTGGGCACGGAGCTGCATGGGCGCAGGATTCGGGAGGCTCTAGCTGGGCCTTGGAGGGGGCTCTGAAACTCCTGACCTCCACGGGGTGGCAGGGCC
Organism: Tinamus guttatus; assembly: GCF_059628265.1. NCBI lineage: Eukaryota > Metazoa > Chordata > Aves > Tinamiformes > Tinamidae > Tinamus > Tinamus guttatus. Next base: position 241,988 of record NW_028289348.1, read on the forward strand.
TTGCTCACAGCTGCACGCTCACCCAAGATACTGCACCCAAACTTGTCAGTCATCCCCATGCAGAAGTTGGAAGTGTAGCTTGTGATGATTAAAGAGAGGGAGGCAGGACTTAAGGAGTGGCCTTATATTCCCGTGCATTGAAGTCCTTTTGGTCGTGCAGAATGAGGCGGCTGCTGACTGCACTGGGAATTTATTCAATGTATCTAGTGCATTTTAGTTCCTTTTTTCATTGTTACTAAGGCAGAGAGGCAGACTAAGATCTTTGTACTTGCTAAGAAAATAACAGTAGCCACATGAAAAAAAGCTCAGCGTTTAACTTTTCACTGATTCCTTTTACTTTTTCCCTACCTGTTGGCATTCCTTACGTATTCCCCACTTACTTCTGGCTTTGCAGCTAGTTGCTGTGGAAATTATTGTCACAGCAAGGGATTACAATGACTCCAGAAACAGGCAGTCAAAGTGGATGAACCTCTAAGTAAACAAATAAGTTGTCTACTTGACAGTGAAGTTTAGGGATCCTCTCCCGCCTTTCGTAGATGGAAGATCCACTGTCACTATCCACTGCACAGTGGATCTCTGCATGAGAAACTTGTCTCTTTTCTCTTAAGGTGTGGGAATCTTACCAGGTGGTGTAAAGCAACAGTCCAATGGCATTTCACGAATTTTAAAGACACCCCATAAACCTTTTGGTGATTATATTGTTTATACTGTATTTATTTTCCCTTGATTTTACTGTTTTCTCTTTGTCACATTAGCTAAATACTTCTGTATACTCCCCATCTCTGAGGAGTTTTTTAAGCTGATTAAAATGTATTAACTTTTTTTTTAAATTATGAAACATATGGAAGATAAAAAGAGTCTCTCTTTTTACTGGTCACACATAAGCATGATACAAGACTGACTTATTGATACAAGACTCACTTGTGTTATCAGAGAAAACTGAAAACTAATGTGTAGTTGAGGGTGACCTCAGATTTATCTTGCATTGAGAAGTTTGGTTCTAAAGAAACATAAATACTGGCAGATACAAAAAAGCCCCACATCTCCAAGAAATCAGCTGAAATGGCAATAAATAAATGATCACTTGTGATAATTTAAATAGAAAGGAATTTAGCAAACTAGCAGAATACAGAAAGCCTATTTTTTTTCTCGACACACAGAAATTAACAAGTATTTTTTTCTGTTTATGCCATAGATGCGTGTAGTTGATTTATAGGCACTTAGGGTTAAAAGTGATGGCAGGGATTAGGAAACAGACCATGTCTTATGCTGACATGCTGTGGGAAGCCAAGGCAGTGTTGTGTTTGTGGGTGTTGTAGCAGCACACGAACAGGAAAGGGCTGTTGCCACAGGCTTCCTAGTGACAGCATCTTGGGACAGGCAGGAGCTGGTCGTTCAGGCGGCTCCCAGGCTCAAGGTCATTGGCTGCCTTGTCTTCCTCATGTGATAGCTACGGGCTGGTCATGTTGAGCTATTGCCATTTTGAAGTGTCCTTGAAGACAAGGATTGTAACATGAGATAACATTAAGATGTTTGGGGAGAGGGAGTGAAGTTAGAATCATAGAATCATAGAATGCTTAGGGTTGGAAGGGACCTCTAGAGATCATCTAGTCCAACCCCCCTGCATACGCAGGGACACCTAGAGCACGTGGCACAGGGCTGCATCCAAGCAGGTTTTGAAGATCTCCAGAGAAGGAGACTCCACAACCTCTCTGGGCAGCCTGTTCCAGTGCTCTGTCACCCTCACTGTCAAGAAATTTTTCCTTAAGTTCCTATGGAATTTTTGGTGCTTCAGTTTCCGGCCATTTCCTCTAGTCCTATCAGTGGCCACCACTGAAAAGAGACCATCACCGTCCTCTGCACTCCCTCCCTTGAGGTACTTATATACACTGATTAGATCCCCTCTCAGCCTTCTCTTCTCCAGGCTGAACAGGCCCAGCTCCCTCAGCCTCTCCTCATAGGGCAGATGTTCCAGGCCCCTGATCATCCTTGTGGCCCTGCGCTGGACTCTCTCCAGCAGCTCCACATCCCTCTTGTACTGTGGAGCCCAGCACACACATTGAGATGCGCGTGTACAACAGAGATGTGAGTGTCCTGCTCTGCCACAGAGCGGGAGTGCGTGCCTGGTTCACACTGGCTCTTCCTCTTGGGAAACATCTCCTTTTGCAGCTCTGTACCAGCTGTACAGGAGTCTAAAGGTGCCATCAGGTGGCCTATGCACAGAGTTGCTGGAAGAAGATACAGTGTTTTTGCAATTGAAGTTCCTCACAGGGATTTTTCTCCACTATCTTTGGCCTCAATTTAGTCACATTTGTGTAAGCACATAGAGGATGATTTGGGTAAGTCATACTTGAATAGGAAGACTGATGATGTAGAAATGAGCACGATAGATGCATTTTGCAAAAACAGTTCCACTGTGGATACTTGTACAGCCAGGCGGCACAGTCTAATGCTGCTGGCATCTGCGTGGTGTGAGCAGAAAGGTGCATTGTGCTTTTCAGGAGCAGAGGGAGGTCCTGGCCCCAGCGCAGCCTGCGACGTGTCAGGAGAGGCAAATGGAGTCTGTGCATCTGGTATGGGGACAATAGCTTTTTGTTCGGAGAAGCTGCCATGCGGATACGGCAGGAATTTCCTGTACCATCCCTGGGCAGTTGTCTTCAGGCAGCGCTCGCACTGCAGCCCGCGGTGCGGAGGCAGGGCCTGCACCTCCCGCCAGGCTGCACAGCCGTGCGGAAGCCCTTCCCTGCACCGTGGCCTGGTTGGGAGCGGAGAGATCTAGGTATGATCTCCTGTAGGAAAACGGGAGCATGCACATGTCACACTTCTCAGTTCACACTGTTTTACTTCCCATGACCATCGGTAATGGTCAGAAGATCATATAGCTGTTGTGCACTCCATGGCACCGTGTTTTCTGAAGAACTTCTTAGGCAGTGAAAAGGGATCCCCTTTTTCTAAAGTGCATAAATCCAAAGCTCTCTTCAGGACAAATTTTCCACCAATGAGCAGCCAAAATGCTAGGCTTCTTTGGAAAGTCTGGCTACCAGTCTGGATACATGGGCCTTTCTGAGAACTTCCAGTAATGCTGCCAAACCAAAGAACTGGGAGACTAAAACAGTTATTTCTGTCATTTTAAAATAGCTAGGTATGTGTCACTGTGTTTTGTGAAAAGCTTCGTCAGGCTTGAAAAAATAATAAAAAAAAAATGTCTTTCATCAGCTTAACAATATGGCTAAATTGTCATGTTTGATATTTTCTTTTGCCTTTTCCCTTCAATTCTCTCTCCTTTCCTCCCATTTTGGTGTGTGTCTGGCTACACTGCTGCTTGCTGCTTTGGCTGGTGAAAATTCAGGTGAAGACCTGGAAAGAAATGACGGATCTACAGCAAAGCCGTACTTCATGTCAGCTAGCCTTCACCGAATCCTAGGAAAGAAGGAACTAAGTCTGAAGAAGGCAGTGGGATAACGTACAGTAAACCTCGACATCACCAGAGTGTCACTTTTAAGCAACACATGTACAAAGTAGGCAAAAGTAAAAACTGTAAATGATGCTTCTGGTTAATGGGTGATTCTTTTTCCTTTTGCTTCTATCTATAAAAAATGAGCAACACTGATAACAATTAACTAGATAAATATATGTTTAAACTAACAGCTGTGAAAAAGGCCACATTTTAGTTTATAGAGTGCCTGTCAAAAGGAAAATGTAAATTTGAAGCTTTTTTAAGTCTATAATGAATAATGTTTTAGTAACTTTTTTAACACAATTTGCTGCATCAAAGAACAGCATTTTTGATAACATTTCTTTTTATAAGTGTATATTTGTAAAAGATATTCAGGCAATTTTCTGAAAGCACTACCCTATAACCTAATTAGCCATAAAAAATAGTTTGAGAATTTCTATTTAACCAGCAGATGGTACTAAATTTGTAAATATGGTGCTATGATTGTATTTTTTGTACAAGCTGGTTCACAGCCATTTAAAACTGTGATAATACATATATTAATGATTCCCTACACTGGAAAACATCATAATATTTTAATCACATCCACAACTGTGTGTTTTAAGAAATGAAGGATGGTACCCTGTAGATCCAAAGAAGGTGACCAGAGAAGACCACAGTGGATGTTACTTAAAGTGAAGTTTTCTATGAGTTGTGTTTAACAGATGATATAAATGAGGGAAGGTCCCATTGCACTTAATATGATTTGTGGCTCACACAAATGAGGTTTCATCTGGTACAAGATGGCAAATGTATCGTTTTCAGCTGATGTGTATGAGAGATGTTCTTGTTTTAATGTCCCCATCTCTAATGACTCTGATTATGCTCTGCATTATGAGGAAATCGTGCTTTGCTGAAAGGAAAACAAAATGCAGCTTTTCCTCAGAGGAAAGCCTTGGCTTTGTGTGTGTGCACAGGTCCCATTGCCTCGGCCAGCTCGGAAGGGCTTCCTAGAGACACTGCAACGACCAAGCTGACGCCAAAGGCAAAGCATGCGCTCTTAGGTCTCCAGCACTCAGTGGCTCCAGCAGTAATGTATTGGATAAGAAACACAAACAGATCTTCTGATGACACAAGATTATGTCACTCATGAAAGATGCTCCAAAAGATTGAATATGCTTTTAGATTACTGAAGTTGCCTGATTATTAGTTCAAAGTTGATCAATATAAATCACACTAACGTTCTATTCAGATCTATGAAACCCCTTAGATTCAACTGTTATTGAGGTCAGTGGCAGTTCTGCTCACAGGAAAAGTCAATGCTGTATTGGAATGTTAAAGAGAGAGGTACGTAAGTCCTGAAGCCTGAGAAAATGAAAGACACTTTTCAAGACTGTTATTTCCATGAGCTGAACTGGAAACGTTTCACTGCACTAGTGCATGCCAGAGCCTCTGCCCCCAGTTTTCACGGGTTCCATGATACTAAACAAGGACATTAATGTGGTCCACTTTTCAGGAGCGACGTATTATTCCCACATCTATTGTTACAGAAATTTGGCTCTCAGAGCTAATTTGGCTCTTAGGCTTTTTTAGCCTAAGGAGTCCATAGATATCAGAAAGCGAAAGGCACGTTCTTCTCTAGTTGATTAAGTTCAGATGTTGGGGGAAAATTTACTGCCAGCTCACATCTCAGAGTGATATTGCACTTGTGACTCCAGTCTGTGAGCATTTTATTTGCCACAAAAGGAGAAAGACTCTCCCTCATGCTGCTTCTCTGGGGCACTGGTAATACTCCAGTGCTCCACACATTTGGAGCACTGATTTGGAGCATCTGATCTCCAGATCCTGCAAGGTGCAGCGTCAGTGACAGGACACCGGCAGGCTTCCATCCAGGAGCATTGTAGCTCTTCCCCTAGAGCAGAAATTAGGGGTTTAGTTTAGGACTTAAACTAGCACAAAACTAGTGATTTTGGGCATCTTCATTTTTGAGAACCTTTTTGAGATACCTTAGAGTGAACTTGACTTCAAGAAAGGGCCGAACCTGCCTTCCAAAAATCAGGTGCTTGACTGAGGAGTAGAAGTCTCATCAGTATCATCATTCCCATCTAATCATGTGCATGACACTGAATATCAGCCCCCTAAAATTCTAATCTTTTCTGAGTACTGAATCAACAATTTGGGGGAAGTTTGTGCCACCTTTTCATGATTTAAAAGTTACTGGACTATGAGTCCAGTCCAAGCTCCAATGTAATTTTGATTGACTGCTCTCTAGTTAGTTTGCAGTTGAAGAAACTGCTTTAAGAAATTTATATTTCTCTACTGGATTTGAGTGTCTTACTGAGGAAAAAAAAAAGTGTATTTCTGAATACAATGTGCTCTTCGTCATATGAATGTAACCATAGAGTTTATTAGGAATATAACATAATAGAAATAGTATAAAGTTATTTGATTAGAAGACTTTTGTAACAAACCTATGCATTTGCTAGATGAATTTCTAAAAGTCAAAGTTTTAAACTGCATTATTATTTATATACAGTAAATATATATATAAATATATATATATATATATATATATAAAAATTGCTCCACTCATTTTTTGTGAAATTGTTTAGAATGTAAGTGGTCCGTGATTTTGAGAAGAAAATTTAAAAGCCATTTACTTAATGATGTAGTTAAGAGAACTGTGAAAATACAAAGCAATATCGTGCAAATTTTGTAATCAGTAAATTGAATAAACAAATTGGAAAAAGTAGTAAAATTGGCTTTTAAAAAATTGCTAGGGAAGAATTAAATAGAAATTAATGCAAGTATTGGAAAAAAATCACTTTAAATGTTTTAAGACCAATTTATAGTGATTCCTAACTAATCCTGTGTGTGAGACTCTGCTAACTTACAGCACAGGTACTAAATGTGAGATTTATGGATCTGGACCTTTATTTGTTTACTTGATTTAAGTGTAAAATCTTAGATTCTATTCTTCACTTTAGCTAGTGGAACATGGGCTGCGTAGGTCACGGTAGAAGATGCTATCTACCCTTCGATGCCGAGTCCCGAAGCATCAGTGACCAAACCCGTTGATACCATCATGGGACTGCGCGGTGCCAAGAACTTGCCTTGCTCTGTGTGTGCAGCACGGCGAAGCCCAAGGCTATGGCCGTGCCCAGCACTAGAGCAGCGCAGTGCTAGAGCCACTCCATCATGGCCAGCGTTAGAGCAGCACAGCGCTAGAGCAGCACGGCCACGGCCAACGCTAGAGCCACTCCATCATGGCCAATGTGAGAGCAGCACAGCGCTAGAGCAGCACGGCCATGGCCAACATGAGAGCAGCACGGCCATGGCCAGCGCTAGAGCCACTCCATCATGGCCAATGTGAGAGCAGCACAGCGCTAGAGCAGCACGGCCACGGCCAACATGAGAGCAGCACGGCCATGGCCAGCGCTAGAGCCACACAGACATGGCCAACGTTAGAGCAGCACAGCACTAGGGCAGCACGACTGATGCTAGACAGCCATGGCCAACACTAGAACCGCAAGGCCATGGCCAGTGCTAGAGCAGCAGAGCCAAACTTTAGCGCAGTAAAAGCCAAGGGGCCCAGGGCTGAGGCGTGCACAGGCAGTGGTGGGACTGTACCTGCCCGCTGGCTGGCCGGGCTCTAATTTCTGCCCTTCTTCCTCCTAGTGGAAGGTACATAGAGACATGCCAGCCCTGCAGAAAGACCCTTTTACATGAATAAGTCTCTTGAAGATTTTAAACAAGCAGAATGTAGAAGCAAAGATAAGGTAGAAAATAGCCCTTCCTGTAACCATGCAACCTTGTCTGTTTTAGTCCTGGTTTGATGCATTGTATCTCCCTATGGCATACTAATGTGTTGCTTTGATTTGCTTGTTTTACACCAAAGTTTTTAATGTCAGGCCTTTGTTTTGTGAAGAAATTTAAAACAAGACACCCCTCCCCAGGCAAAACAAAGAAACAAAGAAATTGGGTTCATTTTTGTAGCATTTAGTGATTAACTCTGTGAAGTGGGTGTTCTGAGGAAGCTGAATATTTTTTCCAACGTTGCTATTTAAAATAATAAAACATTTTACTGTTGCATGTTCCGCTGTAGAGTGGAAAAAAGATTTTGGAGGACACAATGTTAAACTTTTCCTCAGACTGTCATTGAGCATTCTTCTGAAACCAGTGGTCACAGAAGCGATTTTAAGGAATAGGCCAGCTGTCAGCTGGGTGCGGAATGTCTCTCTCCAGCTGATTCCTAGGCTCAGCCTGGACAGTTGTGTCCTCTCTGACCAAGTGCCTTACTGGCTGTTACTTTACCTGGTTTATATTTCAACATTAATTCACATCATGTAAACTACAAACCAGAACAGGCTAGACAAGAAGGAAAAAACTCTTTGCTTGAAATCAATGGATATAATATTAATGTAATTGATTAATTTGTCATTCTTTGTGAATACTGCAGCGCACAGAAGTTCACTGCTGCTGTTGTCAGAACAACAACAGAAAACACAGGACAGTAGTGGTGTTGCAAAGTTAGCTAAACAAGAATAACACAAAACTGAGTTTTGATAGTAGATTTTTTTATGGTTTTAATTTATGGGATGGTGACCTTGTGGATAGGTCTTTCCTGCTTGCAATGATCATACTGCACCTGCGTGACTGAGGGGAGGAGGGGCTCTTGCTATTTAAAGCAGAAGAATGAAAATGGGAGCTTGCAGATGTCTGCTACACCACAGTTATGTAGGTGTTTGGGAAGTGTTTTATAAATGACTCTTAATTTTCTAATTTTTTTGATACAGGTGATGATTTTCCAGGCAACATAATTTATATTGCAGTGTAATCAAATTAGAAATATAACAGTTTCTCCATGTTTAAATAACAGCAGTGCTACTAATATAAAGATTGTCTGCTAACCTGTGTTACCAAAAATTCATAAGTATTTGCCCCAAATTGCAAAATCACAAAATGGCCATTTACGGCTTGAGGAGTGGAGCACTGGTTACCGTCTGTGTCACCAATCCTCTTTCTGTTCTTAATACGATTGTTAAAGTTATATTATTTTTCATGCCAAAACCAAATTAACATGAGCACATGACAATTTGAGCTCTAAAACCTGTTTGCTTCTGCTGTGCAGAAATAGAAATGTTTAAATATCTTTGATAACGGAAGTGTTTAATATTTAATTTTATTGTTACTTACTGTTTTACAGCTCTGGGGATTTGTTCTAATAAAGATTTAGATACAAAGCAGAGTTGGTCTGTCTGTGCTGGGGCCGCGCGCGGCTCTGTTGGCACCCGCATCCCCAGCCCCTCTCTGGGACTGCAGCCGCCCCCGTCCCACACCGGGGCTGGACGGGCACCCAGCGTCGAGGAGCCCTGCGGGACGGGGTGTTCGCGGGGGCGCAGCGCAGGGCAGGACGCAGCGGTGCCTCGTGTGGGTGGCCCGGAGCAGCGTGGGGCCGTGCAGGGCTGTGCAGGGCGGGGTGGGGCTGTGGGCGGTGGGGATGGTGCGGGGCAGCTCAGCCACTCGGACAAAGCGCAGCGAAGAAGGGCCAGCTGGGCATGACACCGTGACATCCTGTCATTAGAGAGGGAAATCTAACCCAGCTTTGTACAGGTGAGCAATTTGAATCCTTCTTGTACTGGACAAGGTGTATTTGAAGATCTGCCATAGTTGTATCTTGCAATTTGACAAAAATTTTTGGTTTTCTCACTTGCTTTTGCAGAAGCTCCAGAGTCATATGCTTTCTTTCTACCCTCCCCCGCCCCCACCTCGACGCCAGGGTTTTGCATGAGGACACAAAACACACACTGCAAAGCCAGCTGGGCATTTCTCAGCTGCCAAAGGAGGTTCCCAGGTAGGTGTGGGAATCTGCGGCTGTAGCAGAACAGGGTCCCATGCCGTCCAGGCCACTGCAGTGCCAAGGCACTCGCAATAGCTCTGCCTGCAACAGGTTTTCTGGCTGGCAGGAAAAGTCCAATGTGGCAGCACTGGGGGCTGCAGGCAGGTTTTGGCAGGGCAGCGTGAGCAGAAACAGCAACGGAGAGAGTGGAGGCAGAACATGGGGAGGAGCTGGGCTCAAGGTTAGACCCAGAAGTAGGACCATAGTAGGAGCCTTGCTGGAGGGTGCGTCTGGAACTGAGCAATCTCTGGATTGAGACTGCAAGCTATGTGCTGCCTTTTTTTTTTTTTTTTTTTTTTTTTCCCCTCTCCCTCTCTTGAATTTCTGGTGTTGACATGCATGGACAGGTTGGCTTTGCTGCTGCCTTTGATTGAGGGACAACTACAGTAGGAGGAAATGGTCACTAGAACACCTTTGCTGGGAAAAACATGAATATACGTTACGGATTCAGTGCTCAATGAGCAAATATAGAAAGTGCATTCAGACTCTGAGGAGTTTTGTATGCAACACTTCAACACACGTGCAGCGGTTTGTGGTGGGTCTGTGATGAGTGGTGGTTTGTGGTAACTGGGGTGGGGAGTGTCTCTGTGTGGCCCCTCGAGTGGCCGCAGAGCCATGGTCCCGGCGTCCAGCCTGGCAGTGGAAACTTGCACCCAGCAGAGCCCCGCAGGCAGCCACGTCCCTGAGGCTCAGGATGCCCATGGGGCACAGAGAGCGCCCAGCAGGACTGCCGCAGCCTCCGTTCTGCAAGGAGTTGAACTGGCGCCCGAGAGAGGCGGTCAAGAACACCAACGCCTGGTGCATGGTAACCGCACACTGCGCTCAGATGCTGGCACGCTGCTGTCTGTCCTGGCGCACACAATGCTGAAAGACCCTATTTGCAATATAAAAGTAATTGTAAAGGGATTTTGGAGAATACAGGACATTTACTACGTGTCTCATATGTACACAGTTATTTTTAATTAAATCTGGATTTTTTTTTTTTCTTTTAAGCACGTCGGTATCTCCATTTAACACACATGGTCTGTTGTAGCTGATGGCAGCTCTTAGTTACATTGTACCCCTCCAGAAAACTTTGGGCTTCCCATCAAAATCGCCTCCTTTCACGTGAATGTTCAGACTGATGTGTCTTGTATAACACATAGTTTTCCTGCCATTTGTATTGCATTTAAATCTAGCCCTGGCTGCAGGCCACAGAGAAGCTAATCCATATCCAGCTGAAGCTGAACCTGGCCCAGCTTCTGCAGCCTCTCACGCCATCTCTCCATCACCTGTCTGGGGCATCAGAGGATGAATGCCCTCTGCCAGGGCCTCGGTGGCCCTGGTCCTGGCTTCTTGGGTGTTGTGGTCTGGCTGAAACATCTGCTGGAGGAGGAAATCATGCCATTGCCAAGCCATGGTAAAGAAACAGACCCTGGTAATAAATTTGGGTTCAAACTGCCTCTGCTTTCCCTTGGTCCGTGTTTGATGTGCGCTGCTCTCGGCGGGTTTGCAGTCAGGTTTTTGAGGCTGACCGTTGCTGCTGGTGTGTCCCCACCAGGAGCTGGTGCACTGTTAGAGTCCATGGCTGCAGATGGCCTGGAGGCAGAGGAAGGAGCTGTTTCATGCATAACTCCATAACATAGTTTCTGGCTGCCGTCATTTCAGCACATCTGACCAGCTCAATTTCCTGTCTTGAGTTAACTTACATTCCATGGCTCTCCAAGCTTGTGTTCCTGTTGGGCTCTGGGGGTGATCTGTTTTAATCTTGTAGGCTGAAAGAGCCCAAGTTTGCCATTTGAAAAGAATTCAAACGGTGTGTGTGTGTAAGTTGCTCCAAATGATAATGTCAAAAGGGTAGTTGGTCCCTTTTTCTATTTACTCTATGCATTTCCAGCCTCTGCCCCATTTTATGAGCTTGGCAACTGTTTTCTGAAATGTATTGATGGGTCTCAGCAGCAGCAGTTCTGAGTTACTAGAGCTTGCAGAGATTAATGTTATCCTTGTGCATTCAATACTACTAGCACGAGGTGCTTGGGGGAGCTGACGTACCAAGCCAGAGTCCATGAGAAGCTGCTGAGGAGATTGCAGATGCCTGTTCAGCTGCTGCACACAGTGTTTCTTAAGAGTCAGTGTGAACGTCTGCAGTTACAATGAAGTGCAAAATGTGCACTGAAAAGTGGTGTTTCCATCACTTTAGCTATGAATAAAATTATTGTCTTCAATATGTAATTTATGAGTTTGAGTTGAATGAGTGTCAACTGAGAGGGGAATCATATTGTGTACTAATACCTTCAGGAAGCATGTCAAGAGAAGGGGGACAGACTTTTCAGTGGTGGCCAGTGATAGGACAAGAGGCCGTGGGCACTTACCGAAGGGCTGGCTGACTGTGCCTGGCCCTGCGCCGGGCTGGGGCATCGTGTCTCCTGTGTCACCAGCCATGATGAGGGCCTGGTGGACAAAGGCAGCTCTGAACACACCAGGAAACACAGGACACTACCACAGCAGCTGTGGAGCCATGATCTAACCATGGTGCTGCTGCCTGTACGGGTACAAAGGCCCTAAAGCCGTGGCTTTGGAGCAAGGCCCAAGAGCAGCATGAAGGATGCACCAAGCAGGGGGAACACTCACCTAGATGCATGGGGACTCAGAAAAACAGCACAAAGAAGAAGCTGGGACTCTAGCAGAACCATTTCCTTTTAGGTTGGTTCTTTTATAAAAGTTTTTTTTCAGTTCTTTAGCACAGCAAGGACAGAGAAAGGGGTGGGAGCAGCAGCAAGGCCACAACGCTGTGTCCCTCCAGCCCCACGAGTGGCCACAAGGCAGCCAGGAACCACAACCCCACCACCTCATCTCAGCCCAGGGAACAGCCTCCAGCAGACGCTTGCATCAAGGGCCTTGGTGGCCCAATGGAGATGTTCAGCACAAACTGTGCTGGAGGCCAGGTCTGCAAACCCACACCATGGAATAAGCTGTAGCCACAGGAGCAGCAGCACATGGACAACCCACCCCCAGGATGGGAGCATGGAGCCAGGAACTGCTGCACGAGGAGCACCGTCCCCACAGGGTCCTGCCCAGCCACCCACCCCGCCAGCCTGGGCCCTGCTCACAGGGCCACCCAGAGCACCTTGCAACCGAGGGCAGGTCAGCCACGAACACAGTGAAGGGGGCTTAGCATGCTACAGGAGAAACTTTATTCAGTTCATTTCAAAAATATTTGCAACCAAAATTTATTTTTGCCAGTTCACAGAAATAAGCTTTAACATAGAGGCTGTATACAACTCAAATACAGGTAATACTTTTAGCAATAACTTACAAGTATAAACTAATGGTAAACTACAATTTCACAAAGAATTGTAAACATTTTGCAGAATTGCCAGTCCTTTCTTTTAGGCAAAGTGCTCTTCGATAGCAAATAAATTAACAAATACATAACTAGAGTAGACTACTTCCAGACATTACAAAAAGGCGTTTAATAAGGCTTGTAAACAACATTATAGTTACTTATGCAGGATCCATAAAAGTGTCTTGCAGGCTAAGTATACTTACATACCTGGACAGCAAAAGTGATCTTGAAAATGGTTTAGATGTTAGACAAAAAGTTAACATTAATCTCTCTGTGATGGTATTTTAACACACATTAAAGGACCTAAATGCTACACCCCTGGCAGTCTGTGTCCCCAGCAGAGGGGTTAGGTGTGGCTGATGGGCAGCTGTGTCATCGAGTGGGGTAGCAAAGGCTGGAGGCCGAGCGCCGTAGGTGAATGAGCTGCAACGAGAGAGGTTGACCCGTCAGCTTCACAGGAAGCGGAAGAGACCAAGACCAGCACAACGCACTGCGCGACAGTGCGGGGCTCCCACCCCTGCCACCCGTGGAGCACTGTGGCTCCTGTGACAGCGGCCCACAAGTCCTGGGCACCCACGACTCCTGCCACAGGGCAGGCGCACAAGATGACTGCTTTCTTTAAGGTATTTCTATTACCGCAGCATAAAACAGAACAAAAACAAAGAAAACACACTTGGTTTCTTATTACCAGTATTTGTAGCAAGGAAAAGGCACAAAGTTGTCTTCACACTCAGATCTTCTGTTATGTTATCACGGTGAAGGCTCTTGCTAGAAGAGCAGTGAGGTGCATATGCCTCCTGATGAGGTACAGAAAGCAGTTACGGTACTAAGATAATTGGTAACAGAATACTGGAAATGAGAAACCTGTTACACCTCCCTTAGTCCCTGCTACAGCTGCTAATGCTTTACTAGTACTAGTAACCTCTATCCAGCTAGTTAGCAAGCATTAGTATCACACGGCATGGGCCAAGCGGAGCAGCACTGACGCAGGGCACCCACCGTCCATGTAGGTGTGCAGCGCAGTGAGCATGGTGCCGTCGGGGGGCACGTAGGCGGCATAGGCCATCTCCTCCAGCATGGGGGGGGACAGGCGGGAGGGCTGCGCGGCAGAGACGGGGGCGGCGGACGAGTGGTTGGGGCTGACGTGCTTCTTGTGGCGCGCGCGGCAGTTCTGGAACCAGACCTGCGGGGAGGCACGGCGGCGTGAGCGGCGCCCGCGCCCAGCACCAGCACCCGCTCACGCGACGCTCAGGCTGGCAGGAGCGGGTTTCCTACACAGCAGATTGAGTATTACTCATCGACTCTGCCCTGCAAAACAGATCAGTAATACTCAAAACCCTAGTGCTTAAGTCATCACAGTAATTTTGAAAAGAACTGTAGTTATTCAGAATGGGCTAAAATCAGCTTTTTAAGAATGAAGTCAAGTATAGGTATATGTCCGGCCTAGGACATATAACCATGTCTAAACTACCAGATTAAGCCTTTGTCCACCTCTTGGTGGACACGGAAACCCGTCCTCGAGCTGTCCCCGCGTGTGCCCCAGCTCAGCACAGTCACCTGTATCACGCGCCTGCTCAGGCCTGTTCTCTCTGCCAGCTTCTGCAGCGTCTGTGCGTCCGGGTTATTGTCCTGAGCGAACTGCGCTTGCATGACCTGCAATGTCAGCAGAGGGATGCAGTTGTGCGGTCCTCACACAGCCACACTGTCGAATCCTCTTGAGCTGCTGGATTTAGGAAAGCATCTAACGACTAGTCCCCAGGCAGGCTGCTGGATACATTAAAGCAAAGAATTTCTTCCACCCACAAAGGACGACCCTTGCAGTGAGTCTGGACACCATGCCTTCCCCAACATAGCTGAATAAAGAGACTTTTGCAGAAAGAAGGAAACCAGCTGTTTGCACCAGTCAACAACAGCAGAAGCACCATGTACAATTGCATAGGAACCAATTGGGTGCAATTCAGCTGGTTCAAACTCCCTTGACAAAGACACAGCCCATGGCAACTCAGCGGCCAGTACATGGCCCAGGGTGGGGTGAGGTACAAGTTCTGATCGGCCTCTGAACTTGCCACTCATCAGCCACAAGCTCCATGTCCGCACGAGGCTGCAATGGGAGCCGCTATGGGTACACCCGGCAAGCGCCCCCGCGGACATGGGGCTGCTGCACGAGGCTGCTGTGGCACCCAGGAGGGCGGCAGTTCAGGGAAGTTGAGGCTTGCACCCCCCACACTTGCGGACGTGGCTGCTCCACACTGGTTCTGCAGCAGTGACGAGATGGGAACATTGGAGAAGGGAAGAGCAGGCAACAGCAGCGCCTGGCTCCCATTCCTGTGGCTCCACAGGTGAGGGACAGGGCACAAGCAGGGAGATTCCAGTGCCTCAGCCTTGGCCCAGCACTTCTCAATGGCACCTGGCTCCCACAGGCCTTGTCCCAATGGGGAGGGGGACACGCAGGGGCCACGCTCACGAGGGGCATGCAGAAGCCTCCTCAACATTGCATCGAGCACAAACTGGGCAGCACAGAGGACCAGCACATACTGCAGAGGCACCTTCCCTTTACAGATCCCACTGCTGAAAAAACCACTTTCCCATGTGAAACACTAACACTGAACAGTGGCACATGTCTCCCGACACTGTGCAGTCCCGGGCTCAGCGCTGTCACGGAGACCAGAGCCAAGAAGCACCTGCAAATCTGTGGAGGAGTCAGCAAGACCAGGCTGGCACCAGCACTGACAGCACCAGCAAGCGCCACCTTGGCAGCATGAGGGCAGCTGGAAAATGTGGGGTGCCCGGGACCAGCCTGCACCCACAGGAACCCCAGGCACCTGAACCAGGGACATGACCCCATGGGAGCCCAGATGCAGCCCGACAGCAGTGCCCGAGCCCACAGCCCACAGGCGCCTCCGCACCTAGCGGGGATCCCTCAGCACGGCTCTCCGTGTTACATAACTCTGAAATATTCCAGCTTCATCAGTGCATGCCGTGATGCATGGACTGATTAGAGAGATTTCATCAAGCAACCATAGTCATCAGCCTCCTCTTTGTTTCCTTGCTGCAGAATTACTGGCTGCCCCCAGGGAAATAAAAAGCTCGAAGAGAAACTATTTCACATAAAACTGCTGAAACTAACAAGCTAGTCCAGAAACATGCTGTGTCTTGATAATTTGTGAAATACTTTGGAGTATACAAGCATTTTCCCCCCATTCCTTACACATCCAGTTTCTTATTGGCCCGGGAGTTATGTCCTGTGTAAATCTGAACTAGGCAAGTTTTCAGCAAAACCTTCTACCTGGAGCTGGTCTGCTGTGAAACTGGTCCGAGCTCTCTTTGCTGGTTTGGGGTGATTAACATCTTGCTCTGTTAGTAGTGCTCCTTCCACACTAATCCCGTTACCTGAAGCATTAAAAAAATAATAATAATTGCTAAACATTCAAAAATATTTTATAAATCAGACCATCCTCCAACAATAACTAATAGTGCTTGCCTGGTTGAGTGCAGATTGGGAAAAAAAAAAAAAAGCCACTTTCAGCTCAAAGTTACATGTCTCTGGCACCATAGCCCAGCTGGCTCCCTTGCAAGAGGGGAGGAATACACCAGCATGACATTTTATGGCCTAGATATGCTTCACTTTTCCATAGGATAGAAAATAAGTTGTACACACTATGAAAATAAGATATCAAATAACTTGTACATTGTTTTAATTTAAGAACCTGCACTTCAGTCTTGTTAAGAGGTCATAACCTAGCTTTACTAAGGAAGAAAAAGCAAAAACCAGCAGTTTAATTGAACTGAGCCACAAGCACGGTTCATAGCAGCAGCAGCCTGTTACCATTTTCAACCTCTCTCTTCAGGTTGTCCAGCATGCAGTCGTAATGCACTCTGCACAGCACTTTCTCCTCGACCAAGGCAAACTCCTCGCCGGTAGAAAGCTGCCGCTTGCAGGAGAAGCAGGCGAAGCAGGCCAGGTGATAGACGTTCCCCTTGGCCCTGCGGACCCAGTCGGTGGCGTGGATGTGCCTGCCGCAGCGGGAGCAGCGGGTGCCGTAGCGCCTGCGGGAAGGAGCGAGGGGCTGGAGTCGCGGGGCCGCGGCCCCCCGCGCAGCGAGCCCGTGTCCCCGCGCTCCCGCCCTCACCTTGAGGGAGGTGCCAACTTCTGCAGCTGGACTTTCTTTAAACGACTACCCGAGTGTGCAACACTCGGGCGTTTGTGCTATAGAGATGATTTCGCCATGACCAGCTGGCCGCGAGAGGTGGGAGCAGCTGCCTCCTGCTCCGAGCCCTCCCGTCTGTTCAGACACATTTCACATGATCCGAAGAAAGCCAGTCTGAACTGTTACATTTAGCTGCGTCGTCCTCCACTAGTCATTCAACCCCCCAGCAGTGCAAGGGGAAAACCTAGATTTTCATGGTCATTTCCTTAATTATCACAGCATGATTGTATCACCTTTAAACGAAATTCAAACATCTGCAAATATTTATCTGGCTAAGATAGAATATTTCCTTTTCAATGGGAAACTAGCAACCAGAATACATTGATTATATAGATAAGCATTTGGCCTGAGAATTTCTCTGGACTTGTAAGTCCTTATTTAGTCCCACATAACTGATTTGCTTTTCGAAGCAGCTCCCTTTCCATTTCAAAACCCACTGGGTGAACACAACCCCCAGGGCAGATCCACATGCCGCTGGGCTGGGGGGCACTAGTGATCAAGCTAAACTTAATGACAAAGTTCTTCCTGCCTCCTGAACTGAGGATTTTTGTCTCTTCATTCTGTGACCAAAAGATTTCCCAACGCAAGCAAGAATTAATAATATTCTTCCTCTGAGGATTAGATCCTAATCCTGGAGGTGCTTCATGCTTTAAGTCAAACAAATCACATAGTGCTGTAACTGTTGAAGGTTCCTGTGATGTTTAAAGGGTTTGATTTGGGTTATTTTAGTACTTCTATGCAGTATCCCAAGCCTGGAACAACACTGCTCTGGTTCCAGAGTATCACATTGATCTGCCTTTTACTCAGTAGCTGCACTGCTAAGGGCAATTCTTCGTGCACATGAGAAATTAAGAACCTGCATGATGGTAATTTGACTCCCTCCCCCCGCACATGCATTTCTTTCTGCATAGAGCTAAATTATTGAATAAGAGCAGTAGCTATGAATAAAAAACGGAACGAACACACGCCCTAATAGCATGATATTACGTGAGAGACTCAGAATTTCCCAAATCCCTTTCTCACAAAGGTCGGTAGTTTCTGACTACTAAAACAAATGTAGCAAAAGAAACAGTCTAAATGCACAGTGCAAATTACAGCTCACATGACAGCTGACAGGCAGGTACCACATCCTATCTCATTAAAAAAAAAAACAACAACAAAAACAAACACAAACCAACGGTACGATATACCTGAAATAATCGAGTTTGCAGAAGATGTCCTTATCCTTGATGTAGCAGCTGGTGTGCCGCCCTAGGGACGTCCTGCACACACTGCATGAGAGACAGCGCACGTGCCAGCAGAGATCATTTACCTGCAGGACATGAAGAATGCTTCAAAGTTTGTGTTGCCACATTAGCATCCCAGCTTCTTAAAACTATTCTTCCATACATACAAAAAAGGCCAAAAATTGCACATACCATAACAGATTCACAGAAAAATGATCTTGAAGATGGCTCACTTTTCCTACAGAACCCGCACGCATGTGAATAGTTAACTGTTTGACGAAGGTCTTTTTTCGCTGTAAGCTTTATTGGCTTTGTAATTAAAGCACAGGAAAAGGAAGCAAGACTCAAGCTCCAGGTAGGCATTTTACACCCAGCTCTGCTCTCGCCGCGCTGGAGTAACAGCGAGTTACGGCCTCGCACGACGTTTGGGAGCAGCTGGCTCTTGCGCTCTCACTCCCCAGTCTGCCTGATGCGGTATGTGCAAACTGGAACTTCATAAAGTTCTTCAATATGTTGACATGCAAGCACCAAACAAATAAAATAAACATCTATCAATGATAAACACATCAGGAAGCATCTTCTATCACTGGATTTTAGAATTTAAATCCTTTAGAATGATCAAAAACCACCAGCAATTGTTTTAGTGTTAGAAATACAATATCAATAGTGAAATTTTAAATAGTTATGAAAAAACTATAGGAATTCTGGAGTTTAAATGATGTGTTTAAAGTTTGGACAAATAAACTGTGTGCAAATATTTTTTTCCATCCTTATAAAGAAAATTCTTTATCCTGAAGCAATTGTGCATCACACATCAGCTAAATTAAATATTTTGAGAACCCAAGACTCCTAGGAACAACAACAACAACAAAAACCTAATAAGTCTCTAGATAATCCCATTTTATAGAGGAAGAATTATGTAAAACGAAGAAGGTTTTCTCTTTTCCTTTCCAAATCCAATTTTCCACTTTAAATACGTGCTAAGCCAGTTTCTCACAGCGCTCGGCGAGGTCTCCGGTGCAGACGTTGCAGGCGGCCGCGGCAGCTCGGGACGAGCAGGGCGGGAGGTCGGGATCTCTCTCCGCTCGCGGGGCGCCCGGTGCCCGCAGCGCTGCGGCTCGGCCGCCCCGTCCCTGCGGAGGCCGCGGGCAGCAGCGCCTCCACATCGACCCTTGCGGGGCGTCTCATGCGCGGCTGCTCCGCGGGCGCTGGACGGGCCGGGCCCGCGCGACGCGGAGAGGCGGCGGCACCAGGCGCGGGACCCGCCGGTCCTTCTTCCGCGGCCGGAGCCCGGTCCCCGGAGCCTCCTCGGGGGCCGCGCTCCTCCGCGCCGCGGGACAGGAATCGTAGCGCTACTCGCGGCCCCCGGCCCGGGCCCGCTCCCCGCTCCCGAGGCGGAGGAGCCCAGCGCACAGTGGGATCCAAACCCGGGCGGTACCGGCACACGCCGCGTCCCATCCCGCCGATGGTGGCGGCTTCCACTTTGCAGGATGTGCAATGGCTTTATTTAATTTGGAATTTATGGAATCGAGTAACTTGCTAGCAGGATTTCCTAATTGAACTTTTAAGCCCTGATACAGAGTAACCCTAGCAGCCCCAAATGCTTTATTGTTTTTTATATTTAAATCTCCGAAAGCCCTTGTTTTTAAGTGATACGACTCGGCCTTCGACCACTAAGGATGAACAATCCTGCTCTGCTTTCATACAATCTCCTTCCTTCACAAACGCTACTAGACCGCCTTACAGGAGAGATTGTTTCTATGGCTCAAACTGCTTTGGAAAAAGAGACAGTATTTTTTTCCCTAGAATAACTCGCAAATATAAAGGTGCCAAAAAAAAAAAAAACCACTTATTTTTCAGCTAACAACGAGATGGTCATAACGGCGCAGCTTAATCAAAAGTGTAAAGAACAAAGGAAATTATCCATATCCAGAAAATTCGTTTTCTTCCGTCATCGTTTTCCATATATAGCAAAATAAAACGACCAAAAGACAGAGTGAGGGAAAAAAAAGAGAAAAGAAAATAAAAGAAAAAACACTACTCGTTATCGAAACGGAGACGGTAGTCCCATTTTTCTCCAAGGCCTAAACCGCACAAAACCGCACAGAATTAGCTTAATGTTTTTAAGAAATCCCGTTTGTGCAGTAAGCCGGTTCACACCCGCAAGCGCCCCAGCCCGGCGGACACACAAAATAAGGCCGAAAGGGGTAAAAGCGGCGGGTTCCCCCTGGCTCCACTCCGCCGGGCCGAGGGGCTCCGGGCGCCGCGGCCGCTCCGGCGGCGGCTCCGTCGCTGATGCCGGCGCAGGGGCCGTTCAGGCCGGGGCGCCCCGCTCTGCTCGGCGCGGCCGGGCCCCGGGCGCCCCGCGGCGCAGCCCGGCGGGCCCCGCGCTGCGGGAAGCGGGGCCGGCACTGCCACGTCAGTGGGAGGCCGCTCTGGCCACCGACGTCGCGGCCCCAGTCGGTCCCCGTCCCCTCGGGGCTCACCTTGAGCAGGTACTTGTCCACGATCTCCAGGCCGCAGCTGCTGCACACGCACTTGCTGGGGGCGCAGCCAGAGCCCGAGGCCATGGACCGCGGCGAGGAGGAGGGCGACAGGGCGGCGGAGGAAGAGCACGAGTCCTCGTCGGCCGCCGCGGGGCTCGCCTGGGGCAGCGTGGGAAGCGCGGTCAGCGCCGCCGACCCGACCCGGCAGATCCCGGAGCTCCCCGGCCGCACACTCACCTTGTCCGAGGAGGCGCCGAGCGCGGGCAGGTCCTTGTCGTCTAGCCGGCACACGAACATCGGGTCGCTCTTCCAATACATGGCCCAGCTCTAGCGCATACCAGCTCCGCGGGCCGCCAGGACCGCTCCGCGCATCTGCGCCCAGCGCCTGCCGCACAAAAGTTTTGTTTGCAGGGGGTGGGCCGCGGCGCGGTCCTGCCTTCCGCGGGCGCGCTGGCCTCTCCTCCTGCCAGAGCCCGCCTTCCGCGCGGTGGGGCCGCGCCGGGGCTGAGGGGAGGGATATCCCTCCGTCTCCATCCCTTGCCAGCTCTTCCCAGCCGCCTCAGCCGGGCGCAGACTCTAGTTATGCCGCTCCCGTGTTAGCGAGGAGACCAACACAGGAGAAGCGAAACACCGGGGAATGGGCAGGGTTTCTCTCCTGCTGAAGTCCCCAGAGCGACCCACATCTTCCAAGCCCGCTCCCTGCTCCTGCGCGCACCTCCCAACCCTCTCGTTAGGCCAGAGCAGGAACACCTGAAGCGCCAAGGCCACGGCCTTCCCACGGGCTGGAATCACGCCCGAAACATCGTGGCGTGTCGCGCAGCAGCGTCTCCCACCGCACACAGGGACAGATGAGAGCCGATATCCCAAATCCCAACTCTCCGGGAAACCTCCACTCTGCTCAAAGCTTGGAGGTGACTGAACCTCAGCGTGGTCCTCACAGGTGAGGTCAATAGCGGGAAAACAGCTCCTCGCACGTATTTAACTCACCAGCTGGTCTTAATTAACTCGCTGCTATGCGTGCATTTTTCCCTTCTATGTTAGTTCTGCCAGAAGATAAACTGATGTGAGATGTTTTGTAGAGCCTCGGTAAGGGAAGCTGGGAGAACTGCCCATATGCCTTAAAACGCTAAAGTATGTTTGATAGAGATTTTTTTTTCTTCTGAAAGAGAAGAAAAACTCCCCTTTCCTCTCGGAGCAGCTGTGGCTGTTAATTCGCACCCCCAGGCCTCGCTCCTGCCTGACGGAGGGGACGGGGCAGTGGCGCCCGCAGTTCGTCCTCCCAGCGCTGGTCTGAGCGAGCCCCGGGCAGTGGCTCCCTCTCTGCCCCAGCGCCGCTCCCAGGGGACCGAGTTTCGCTGTGACTGGGGTTAGGGCAGCCCGACAGGGGCCGCGGCGCCGGGCGGGGAGGGCGACTCGGCGCGGCCCCGCAGGCCGGGACAAGCGCGGGTTGCGCCGAGCCGCCCTCCCCCCCGGGGAACCGCCGTGCGAGACCGGAGCCCCCTCCGTCCCTTCCGAACGAGCACTGGAGAGCGGCCCGGGCCAGCGCAGCCCGTGCGGGGCCGCGCTGAGAGTCAGTTTGCGGCTCTTCGGCCCCTCTCCGCGCTGCCAGCGAGCTCGTGCGCGGGGCTTGGTGCTCTGCGTGGAGAACCGCGTGCTGGATTTCTACAAAATAACCTCGTTTTTGTGTGCACGGATCTTTTATCTGTGAAAAACATTAGAAGCAGGAGACCACAAAATCGGTACAGTGGTCCTCGCGGCGCTAGCAGCCACGCAGCAATCGGGGAAAACCGCGCAAGGGAGATTTCAGCGTTCCTCGCTTTGCGCGCCCTGGGACTCGGCGCGGGGAGCCTGGGCCCGGCTGCCCGCCCCGCTCCGCGCTTCTCCGCGACTCCCTCCGCTGCCCGGCCCGGGCCCTGCGCGTCCGCGGAGCGGCGGTGCCTGAGGTGAGCGCTGGTTCCGCGGTGGGATCGGATCGAGCCCCGGGCTGCGGGCTTCGTTCGGGGCATCGCCGGGACTGCGCGGGGCCGTGAGGCTTGGAGGATCCCCCTCGAGCACTGCTCTCCCTGCGCAGCGCGCAGACCCTCCTCGCCAGTCGTCCGCGGACGCTCCGCGGGAGGCGAGGGGTTTCGCCGACCTGCTGGAGGGCCAGAAGAGGCCAGAAGGGCTCTAATTCGGTGGGACGGACATGAAAAATGCCCAGATCTGGTTATACGGGCTCCAGCCTCGTTTCGTCCGTGTCGTTTTATCGCCTCTCTCCCACTCCCGTCTCTTCACGGGTCGCTCCGCCTCGGTTGCGATTTTGGTGAACGCTCTAAAGCGGTGAAACGTGTCGCCACTCGCGCTCTGGGGCTTGTGCGTGCGCTGCTCTCCCCGATGCCGTCTCCACTCCCGCGGGGGACGAGCGGCTCGGGCGGTGCTTTGATTCGGTCGCGCGAGGCGGGCGGTCCCCGCCGGCCCGGCCGTGGTGCCTGCGCGGCGCTGCGGAGCGGAGCGCGCTTCCCTTGCGCCGAGCGGAGCGGGGCGCTCCCGTGGGGGACGCGCGGCCCTGCGACTGCACCTCCTTCTCGCTCCGCTCTCAGAGTAATGCGAGGATGTGTGTGGGTGGGAGTGCTAATCAGCCGCAGAGAGGAGAGATCTCTTCGGTACTTGACAGCACGATGGACGCGGAGGTTTGGGGTCGCGCAGACCGCCCAGCAAAGCCTGCGGCAGTGCGAGCTTCCCCTGCGAGCAAACGAGCAGATGTGTGCAGGGAAACAAGCGCCTCCGCGGCGCCAGCGCCTCCGGGGCCCTCGCTGCCGGGACGGCGGGAAGGACCCCGCTCCGCCGAGCCCCGCTCGCGGTCGCTGCGCAGCCGGGGGCCGGCACTTCCGCGGGACGGCGCGGACCGGGGCCGGCGAGGGGGAGATGCGGGAGCTCCAGGCTCTTTCACCGCTGTGGTGTTTGCACCCCTGCCTGGACTCGGCGTGTCCTGGGGCCGCGGGGCGTCTGAGGTAAGTGTGAGGCCGAAGGCAGAGCCCTGGGGCTCGTTCTTACGGACTTTGCGAACCCAGCGCTCCAGCGGCCGGTAAGGGCTGCGGAATTGGCATCAAACTCGCGTTCTTAGCTCCGGGCTGGCTTAACGCGGGGCGACTGACGCGCTCTCCGAATAACGGTAGGTCCTGCAGCCCTAGGGCACCCGGCCGCCCCGGTCCTGCTGCGCTGCGCTCCGGCCCGGCGTGCAGCGACGCCGCTAACGGGACCGACTGGATGCGCCGGGGAGAAACGTTTCTTTTTCCTAATTGGGTGAGTAATTGAGGCAGCGGTTCTCTCGCCAGTGTCCAGAGTTCTGGGGCAATTTGCTGTTTTGCTGTTTTTTTTTTTCCTCCTCTTTTAACACTTATTTTTCCCTGCAGGAAAACAAGGCAAAACAAGACACATTCGGTTAGAGGGGGCGAGCGGGGAGTTTGGGGAACGCAGACCTGCTGTTTCTTACGGCGACGCGAGGAAGCGCAGACCGCTCAGCGCGCCGGTGCGCCGCTTATTTTGCCTATCGGTCCCTGCAGTACCAGGACGCTAATCCGGACGAAACACGAGTGCGCTTCAACGAAGGGTCGCGCCTCTTCATTTCCGAAACGGCGGTGAAAATTTAGTCTAATTCTAAAAGTAGTTTATTTTTATTTTTAGCGTTTTGCCAGCAGTGCTCTTATTTATTTAGGGAAGGTGCTAGGAGAGAAGCGAAAGCAGTGATCAAATTATGCAGAAGAGCGTTTTGCCCTCAACGCACCGGATGGGAAAGCCAAAGTCGACCCCATCGCTGTCCGTTTCCAAGCCCGGCTCCGTGCAGCCGAGTCGCGGATGCCGCCTCAGCTCCGGTCCACGCGGGGAATAAGCTCCTGCCCAGGCGGGGAATGAGCGCAGCCCGCGAACGTGCCCGAGGGCCCCCGGCGCTCCCCGAGCCGGCGCCGACGGAGCCGCTGCTGCTCCACGAGCTCCGCACTGTCCAGGGACTCGGGGAGCCCCCGTGCCGGCCCGCCGCGTTGGTCGCGGGCTGTCGGCCCCGGGGGCGCCTCGGGCTCGGGTCGGTGCCGGCACCGGCGCTGCCCCTCTCCCCGGCTCGGACCGGACGGGATTTGGCCGCTCTGCTCGGTGACAGGCGGTCGCAGTGATTTTCCACGGCTGCCAGCAGCGGAAAAACAGAGCTGAAATAACGAGGGCTGCAGAGGAAAATATTTGGGGACGATTTGGTTAAAGTGAAACTTAACCGCTCTGAGAAAGGGCGGTTTTGTGTGAGGTGCCGGATGGGGCGGGCAGCCCGCGGCTCCTCCACCTCGAGGCACTTCCCGGAGAGGGGGGCACCCCCGAGGGACAGGGACATCCCCGCCTCCCCTCAGCGGGGACCGGGGGCCGGAGCTGGCGCGGCCTCTCGGGCCAGACGCAGGCGACGAGCAGGGGCAGCCCCAGGGCCAGCAGCAGCCGCGGCCGCTCTGCCGCCCAGGGCTGCCACCCGCTCTAGCGAACAGACCTTCGCAGCACGGGCCGCGAATCCTCTGCGACGGGCGCACGTTTGCTCCGCGTTACCCCGGCCTCTCAAAGGGGGTCATTGCTCATGGATTTCAGATTTTTAGAGCCCGCTGCAGACGTGTTCAAGGGACTTCTCCCCAATAGCGCTCAGGGTGGCGACGCCAGCATTCGAGGTGCGCCACTTCAGCAAACCTCCCAAGCCTCCAGCCGCTGCCAGAGATTTTGGCTGTCTCAGCGCTTTGAACGACTCTGGAGGTTGCGTGATGTTTCTCAGAGTAGGTGTTGCTGCGAGTATCTCAATGCGCACCAGCAAAGGAGTTTCATAGCAGAGCATCGGTCGGTACCACAGGCTGCTCCTGTGGCCGCGAGCTGCAGTGCAGGTTCACCCTGCTCAAGAAGTGAGGTGTCAAAGCCTCCCCAGCTTATTTGTCACCCTACAGGTGACACATTAACCTACAGGTTAATGCAGTGTGAATCACATGCATATTAAGAATGAAACATCTGTCAAAAGCAGCACAACACGGACACTTGAGCTGGAATATTTTGTTTTCTTAGATGACAGATAGGGGATACGCTCATGAGAGGTGATTCCTTGATTCCACGAGAGAAGCCAGGCCACCATGGTGAACCTCCAGAGCAGGGTCTTGGATTGCCCTTCACAGGTTACTTCAGCCCAAATCTGTGTGTCTCCACAATCTGGGGATACAGGTTCATGGTTTGGTGATGGGTGTGCACAAAGTGCTACTGTAAATCTCTGAAATAAAATGTATTTCCTTTGAAAGTACAGAGGCTGCAGGTGTTCAGTTAAGTGTTTTAAACAGCCATAAGGGGACCTTGCTCCTCTTTGTGTCTACCATCTTTACATGGATACAGCTGCTCCGCTGACGCTCGGTTGACCCTCGTGTCACCGAGTGGGAATGTGGCTGGGTGCCACTGTGACGGTGCTCCAGGATCACTCACCTCAGCTGCTGTGTCTACGTCAGCCCAGACAACCTTGGCTTTGACCTTGGTCCTTTGGAGCATCCCAGGACTTCTGGGCAGGGGATGAGACAGGAAATTTCATGTAGCCTTTAGCACAGGCCTCTCTGCTTCAGTTTGTGATCACAATAACGGGGACAAGAGTGGCAGAGAGAGTTGTTGGAGGTTTTAAAAGCAACTGTTTGTTTTCATCTGTGCAAATAAACATTCAAAAATGAGTCACCTCTGATCGGTTACTTGGAAAAGCTCTGCACAAAGCAGCACTTCTCTGTCTCATGTTTGGCGGCTCCTTAGTGCCAGCTAAAAGTTGGTGCTTGAGCGCCAACGGGGAGCCGGCTGGCCCTGTGCTCTGGCACCACGTGGGGCAGGGCAGCATACTGTCTTGTTCCAGCCAGGTGGTGGTTGCAGCAGGGGGACAAGGCTCACCTAGGCGTCAAGGTTGGTTGTTTTGGCCCCTGGGCATCTCCAAGTGGGCCATGAGGGTGGCCCAGGCCCCCTTCTCGCTGCTTGTGCCACATTTCCATCTTGGCCTTGCACTGCTGCCAAGGGTCCTGGGCTTGCTGGAGAGACACAATCATGATGTTCAGTGATGGAAACCACAGTTATCTCGTCCTTGCTGTGCTCTGTCACTGTGCCATTTCTCATACCAGCACATTAGGGATGTTCATGCCAATGGCTGACTGTTCCCTGAGCTCTTTTGCAGGAGCAGGCCAGGACGTACGATGCTGCTTTGCGTCTCAGTGTTAGTGCTGAAGGGATGGGCAGGATCCTGTAGCAAGCTGAGAGCAGCCAAGGAAAACATATGGATCACATTCAGCTCCAGGAGCCTTGGAAGCTGCATCCAGCTCTGATATGGAGAGACAGATGTTGTGTACGCGGCTGGAGTCTGACTGGACAGGTAGCACCGAAGGAGCCCTGGGATTCAGTGTTAGGAGAGATTCTGCCCTCACAGACTGAGCTTGGAGGGGAAACCTTAGCATGTCACCATTTCTCCTTTACATTTCCCTGATCCTCAGTGGTCTATTTAGGAGAAATGAGGGGTGATTTCTTCACAGGTTACAGTCTAAATGAGTCAGTTTTGACCTAAAACACATATTTAGACAAAAGTTGTGACTCTATCAAAACTCTGCCTGGGATTTCTGTCGTAAAATAAATAAAAGGTTGAAAGATAAGGCAAACACAACAAGTACTTTATGCGAGTGCTGCGTGTTCTGGGCCTGCAAGCTGTGCTGGCGTCAGCGTGTGCTGGGTGTGCCGGAGCCACGAGCTGGTGCTCGAATTCAGTTCGACTTTGCCTTCTGCTGACTCCTGCTCTTGCGCAGCCTTTTGGTGCAGCCATCTCCCCAACAACACCACTTTCCCTGAAACCATTTCCCCTGCTCTTTATTCACTGACCTCCAGTGGCTCCACTGCTGCTCTTGTCTCTTATTTCCACTACCAAGCCATCTTCTCCCCCTGCCTCTCATTTTCCTCTGCTTTGAGATGCATATTGCTCTGCTCCTTCCCCGCTGTGCTAAATTGCTCCTCGCGGAAGCCGTGCCTTCCATCAGTGCCTAGCGCCGCTCATTTCCCTCGTGAGAAGGAGCAGCTGCTGCCTCCACGGCAGGACTTTGGTCTTCACCTGTGCCAGCAAGAAGGGCTTTCTTGTGCATCTTTCTTCACTTTGTTTTTTTTTTTTTTTTAAATGTGGTTTTATCCTGACAATGAGGAGCTTGAGCAAAGTTGGCTGCAGTCTCCTCATGACGCCAGGGCCATGCGTATAGCTCTGTTTCATTTAGGAGGGCAGAATAGGGCCACTCCTGCCATGAGCCGTGTCCCCATCCCACCTTTCTCCCTGCCCAGAGCTGAAGTACACCTTTAACGGTGGTAAGTGAGTCTATATCATTCTTAGGCAGCTAGAGAAGCTGTTAAATAGTTGGAGTAGGAGGAGGGCACATCGTCACGAGAAGAAGGTTGAGGTTGCTGTGCTGGAGCTTTGGGTGAGGGAAAGGTGGGACACCATTAGAAATGGGGACTGAGAAAAGCAGACCATCAAGAATCTGGATACACAAGGGGAAGCAGTGACATACCAGAAATGGATTTCATCACATCCCTGCAGAGGAGAGGGTTATGTACATTTTCATATTTGGGAAACACACATTTCCTTTCCACATTGTGCTTTCGCAGAAGCGAAATCCATCTTTCCTCACCATGAGAAATCAACGGCCACCACAGGGAAACTCTCCTCTTTGCTCACCTGCTGTCCTGCTCCTGATCCCCTTAGGTCAAGGCACTAGGAGCGAGGGAAGCGCTAGGCCTGTGGCAACTGTTGGAGCGATTCAACAGATCTGCGTCCTCTCTGAGACGTGCTTTAGTGTGTGGTTGCATTGCCTGGCACTGTGCTGCAAGTGCAGAGCTACGGTTCAGTCTGATTTTAGCAGCTACTAAGGTCGTTACTAATGAGAAGGTGGCCTTACATCTATTTTCTATTGTAAAGAATTTTGAAAGGTAGACAACCTTTTTATGAACATCTGCTCTATGTTCCTCACAAATGTAAGTTTGTGAGTCACATGAGAGCTTTGTGGCAAGAGTTAAGAAACAAAAGTAAATGACGTGTTGGTCAGCCAGTCTTCCTCCTCCTCCGCTCTTGGAGACACTGAAACCTCATCTACCTTTGACCGTCCCTGTTCTGAGAGAAGCTACCAGGCGACCTCTTGAGTTCCTCCCAACCAACATTGTAACTCACAATATAAGAATTTAAGGAAAAAAAAAAGTTTGACGCATTTGCACGCCCCAGGTGTTTCTTCTGAGCCCCCTCACTCGTAACTGCATGTCTGTGAGAACACCCCAGTCTGAGCAGCCACCCAGAAGGCCTCCTGGCTGCCCCACGATGTTCTCGTGAGTGAGAAAACAGCATTCATAGCATACATTTAGCTCTTTTAGTCTGAATCGTGGGATTATCTAACATAATCAGCAGCAATGAGAATGCTGTTTCTAAGACCTCC
Organism: Tinamus guttatus; assembly: GCF_059628265.1. NCBI lineage: Eukaryota > Metazoa > Chordata > Aves > Tinamiformes > Tinamidae > Tinamus > Tinamus guttatus. The sequence goes on from NW_028289348.1 coordinate 271,030, forward strand.
CCTTAGCATAAGAATAGTAATTTTCTTTGAAAACACAGAAAACAGAAAGCAAATATTTGCATCTCCAGTGCGGTACCTATCCAGACAGGTGGGGTGGGAGGAGGGGTGTCCTGAGGCTGACATGGGCAGCAGGATGGCTGGAAGGGCCAAGATCTGTTATCTGTGTAGACTCCAGACTGAAGGGATATTGCACAGGTCTGTCCTCTGTTGTGCACGCAGAGTCATCGCAAACTGCACAGCTTCCAGGAGACTTTGCAGCTTGGCTGCGAGCTAACGCTCTCCTGCTGCTGCCTTCGGGGAGCAAAGCGGCCCCCGGGCAGCAGAGGCAGCCAAGGGGACCGTCCTTGAGGCGGCCGCCACCTCCTGCTCTCTCTGCCGCTCCGGGGACGCTGGCGGCTCTTGCATGTGCCCGGGAGGCTGGAGCGTCCAGCCTGCGCGGGGGCACGGATGTGCTGCCACGCACAGGGCGGCTGCTAATTGAACTGGTTAAGAAAAAGAGAAGCTACAAAAATGGGTTATTTTTGATCACAGAATCGACTTCTATTAAACCATCCACAGTTTTGAGCTTGCTGCCTGGAGAGCCAAAAGCAATCTTAATTTAAAACAAACAAATAACTCCTCTTTTTTTCCTGTTTGCTTACTCCACTATTCCCACTATGTAACCTGAGCACAAAGGAAAGCATGCTGCTAAACTTTCAGAAACATTCATTTAGCATCTGCATAGAGAGCTTTAAAAGAAATAATGCAAACAAGTTGAATGTATATAAGGACCCTTGGAAGATTGTATCACAGATAAGGAAAATGCTTAGGATTTTTTTTTTTTTTTCATGTGTATGTGTGTGTGTGTGTGTGTGTAATCCTTTGCAACCTACTCGCAACACTACTCCCTGCATGAGGCCCCCTAATTATTTCATCATGCAGCAGGAAATTCTGGTAGGTCACATATAAACAGCCCGCGGCAGAGACCTCTTCATCAGATAGAGCGTGACATCTGACATCTGTGCAGCCTGCCGTTCGCATGCCACAATTAGCGAGGCAGCCCAAACACTAACGAAGGCAGGAGTGACCGGGAGCATGGGGTTGACCAGCGATGCCAGAGGTCTCCCCTAATTCAAAACTAAATCTGCAGCCGGTCCTTCCCAAGGGCCACGTCCTGCTCCACAAGCCTCAGCCTTGGCCACCGCACCAGCCCTTTCCCAGGGCACCCAGGGTGCCTGTGCGGCAGCAGCAGCAGTGCATGTAGAGGGGCAGTGCACGGTGGGCTCTGTGCCTGGTGGGCTCCATGCAGTGTGGGCTCTGTGCAATGTGGGGCTCCGTGTCTGGTGGGCTCCGTGCCTGGTGGGCTCTGTGCAATGTGGGGCTCCGTGTCTGGTGGGCTCCGTGCCTGGCAGGCTCCACGTGCCATGGGGCTCTGCATGCTGCGAGGTGGGTCCGTGCATGAGGACACCTCTGGCTCCTGGTGCACATATAATGATGGCCCTGTCTCCTGGTACCTGGAGCTGATGCCAGTGATGTGGTAGTTCAAGGCTCCTGGAGGCAAGAGACAGTCAAGAAATCAGTTGACTGCGATGGCCCGGAGCTCTGAATCAGACCTGATCCACGACTGTTTTCATTGTGCTGTAGTTTTACAGTTCCTCTATAAAAAGGCAGACTATATTTCCTCAAATGAGTCATGGTCAGTGATGTTTCCTTGGCACAGAAAATGGCTTCTGAGCCAGGGAAACTGTTGCAAGTAGCAGCCTGGAGAGGAGATGGAAATGAACACACAGAAAACCTGGGAGCTGCCCCTGCAGTGCTGCAATAGGAGATGTTCTGCATGTGCAGTCCCCTGATCCAGTGCATCTCCTGGCTCCGCATGTGCATCCTTTCCTGCCACCCTGTCACTTGGTTTCTTCATCTGTCCTCACAGGAAGGAAGTGACATTGCGGGAGAAATAGAGAAAAGTATCTGTTTGGAGAATTGTTTAGGGAAACACCATCTCTCGGTGTCTCATGTGGGCACCGTTTTCCCCTTTCAAGATATATTTCCACTGTCCTTAAACACACAACTCTGTATTTGTTATTATTATTGTTGCATCTGTTGGACTCTATTTTAGTATGTCTTGACTGTTTTGAATCAATTCACAATGTTCTACGTATATTTTTTTCTTCAGCATTAACCTTAAGCCCACCTCTAGCAAAATCAATGTTTAGCAGTTCTCTATAACCTGTCTGAGTCTATTTATGTAAGAAAATGTTCTTTCCATTACTGCATTGAAGTACATTGTAAATTCCACAAGTTTTAGGAAATTGAGAGAACCAGTATTTGAAAATATAATTTCTTAACACAAGACTATTGAGGCGCGAGCTCTGCTGAATCTCCCTGCACCAAAGCTTCTTCAGACAAACACTGCATAATCTTTTGTTGTTGTTGAGTTTCATTCATTTAGTAATGCTTAAGATTTCCTGAAAAGTTGACTTTTTGTTTTTCTGTAGGGAAAGTGACTGAATCAGGTTAAGATTGTTTGCTGAAATCAGCTTTTTGGAAACCACTGTGTATCACTGAGTGAAATCTCTTCACCTTTTCTTCTACTTTACTTTGATGTATTTATAGAATAGTTATGTTCACAACTAGATAACTTCTCACTAGTCCTTTCCTCTGATTTACCGTTGCCTATTGCATTTCCATAAATCTGAGTGCATACACATTCACTTTCAATTTGAGGACTGTATCAAAATATATTTTGTCTTTTTTGCAAGTTTAAAATTTAGTTTAAAATTGACATTTTGTGTCCTCAATTTGCAGTTCTCCTTGCCTTGTGCACCTGCGTGTATCTGAGCTTGAGAGCTATTGGTCGACATCCACTTGTTTCAGACTTCATGCAATTAAATGTTCACCTTTACATTTTTGGCATTCTTGAAAAAAAAAAAAACTTCTTTTACACAAGTTCTGAGGTGAAACCCTGATCTAGTTATAGCCTCATTTGCTGTGTTTTGCAGCCTGGGACCTCATCGTTTAGCTTGAAGTAATTTTGCTTTCATTTTTTGCTAGTCTGTAAATGTGATGTTAAGGCTTACATTACCATGGACAGTGATGCTGCATGATTAGAGTTCAGAGCATTCAGCTGATTGTTTCTTGGAAATTATTGAGCAGATAATGGAAATATTCCTGCATTTTAGTAATTACTGAAGCAACTAGTGGCCACAGAGGGGTAAAAAAAAAACCCTTTCAGTAAATCTTCAAGCGGCTTCAGCTTGAAGCTGAATCTTCAAGCCTTCAAATCTTCAAGCCTTCCAGCGGCTGCAGCTGATCCCTGTAAGGCAGCTCCCAGCCCTGCGTGCAGGACCAGGCAGTTCCCCCGGGAAGCGGGTCCTGCTCGCGGCTGCTCCGCAGGATGGGCACCGTCCTGGCCAGGCTGCCACCTGCGAGCTGCCCGCGTGGGGCTCCCGAGGGGACCTGCACTCAGCTTAGGCTCTGCCCTCGTTTCCTTTGCTCCTGCTTTGCACCGGTGACTACATCCCAGGCACGGAGAATCACAAAATGCTACTGCATGGCAGCAGTTGGGAAATTAATCCGCAGTGTAGTGGATTAATTAGCAGTCCCTACCTGGGAGCAGCGCGCACTGCTGCACGTCCAGCCTGACCTGCACTGCGCTTGCAGCCTCGCGGGGCCTGTGTCCGTCAGCTCCGTGCCAGCCTTGGGTAGGAGCCCACATTTCAGCAGGCCAGATCCCAAATGCATAACCCCATTGCATTTTTTATTTGGTGTGGAGTGAGGGTTTTGGGTTACTTTCTATTAGAAGAGTTGGTTTCCTCACCTTCATTTCAGGCTCTGAACAAGATATAAACTACTCCATTAGTGTCATGAGCACAGGGAGAGGCCAAGGGATGCGGGGGAATGTGACAGGATGTGGCCCAGCTGCAGCAGGGATGTGGAGGGTGCAACAGGATGCGAGGGATGCAGCGGGATGTGGGCTGCATCCCTCTGTGGTGGGATGTAGGGTGCCAGGGACATGGCAGGGCTGCTGCGGGGGATGCAGCTGGGTTGCAAGGGAAGGAGAAGGGGCTGCAAGGGGGGTTGAGGGGAAGGAGGAGGCGTACAGGAAAGGGTGGGAGGATGCTCCTGGCTGCCTGCACCCTGGGCTGGGTCCACCCTAGCCTTGCTGGGGCTGCTGATGGACGGGCAGCACCAGCTCTGCCCGCCGTGCCTGGACAGGCAGGATTGCAGCATTGCCTGCACTGCCTGTCCCAGGGACAGCCCCGTCCGGCTGTTCTCAGAGCTGAGGGAACACGAGGGAGGACGCAGAGTATGAGAGACCCTCACTGCGGAATTGGTCTCTAGCTCTGTGTGTCAGCCAGACCCAGGACCCCTCTGCAATGTGCTCCTCCTGAGTAGGAGGCAGCAGAGATGAGAGACCTTCGTGTCCCCTGATCATCCCACAGAAGTCACCTCAGCCAAAGCTGAGGCCATTGGAAAGCTGCTCTGCCTCTTGGCTGGAGATTGTGTAGGGAGCCAAACTGCAGTGGTGCTTGTTGATGCTTGCAGCTAAGACTCAAGAATGACCCAGGAATTCTCCAAAAAACCCTTGTTTCCAGTGCACTTGTAACTCACAGTGGATCAAGTTTTTAATATAGCTGTCCTGAAGTTACAGCCAGGCCTTGACATGTGGCAGCTGCTCCGTGGGAGTTGGGCACAGCGCTGCGGTGTGCCTTTCCGAAGCGTGGTGTCCCTGAGAGCTCCACGGCCGCACGCTCGCGTGCGCGCTCAGGCGATGGGTGAGCCTTTGCCGCGCTCCCGGCGGGCAGCGCACTGAGCAGCTTCCCCCGATGCTGGCAGGGCCGCTTGCGGCGCTGCCCCTGCCCTTGGGGCCGGTGCAGGCTTGAGAGACGATGCATGTGGCTGGCTGGGAGAATAAGTGCCTATGAGCGCATGCAGCCACCTTTTAGCCTCGTATGCAGGAAACCAAGCCTAATGCTTGGGCCGTTTCTCCCTGTGTCTCTGCAAAAGGAGCACTTTCATTTCCTGTAGCTGGAGACATTTGGAAGAGACGGTCTGTGCTAAAACCCTGGTGGATTAGGTACTTCCAGGTGCCTATAGAAGAAGATACCTGTGCTTGCTTAGCATTCTCCTGGGGGGGATTTCTTCTCCGTGAAGACGTGCTCCCACCTGGGATGGTGTCCTGCAAAATGGAGCAGGCTGGTGGTGGTGGTGAGGAGAGACACAGCTCTGCACAGCTAAGAAACAGCATGAGAAACAGCTCTGTGCATGGGACATACCAGAGTGCCATGGAGGTGGGCAGCGTGGAAGAATGAGGAGGGGTAGCGCAGGGTCGATAGGGATGCTGAGATGCAGCAGCATCTCCCACTCACTCCCTGCAGTGGCACATGGTGACCAGAGACTTTTCCAGCTCAGCTGGTAGTTAGTTAATGGTAAAGGTGCTTGCAGCTCTTTCAGGAGCTCAGATGTTGACTGTTTTTATTCTTAATTTTGCTAGAAAATGCTGGTGTGAGAAGCAGTATTGAGCAGTTGGGACACGCAAGTTGCTCCCCACAGTGTCTCTAACCCATGCAGGACAGGGCTGCCGTGCGAAGCAGCCTGTGGCAGGAGATGGCGGCTTGGAGGAGGCGTTGGCCTTGGCAGTCTGTGCGGCTCTTCCGTGGTGGTGTTTGAAGCCACTGGGCTGGCCCAAGTGGACCTGGGCACGCAGAAGTCCTTCAACAGCTTCCCAAATACGTTGTGTTTGGACCTGGAGAATGGTGCCGCTCGGGGCCTGCGTCTGATGTCTCCACAGGAGCGGTGGCCCAGAGTGGATCCCTCAGCAGCTCAACCATGGCAGGAACAGGCCCCGAGCCCAGATAGCCACCTACTCACAACGTTGTGCACTTTTGGCTCAAGTGAAGTCTTTCACGTTCATGTTACAGCAAATATGGATGATACTCTTCTGCAGTAATATGAGAGAGCAAAACTGGATAATCGATAGTTCTTGTCTTTAATCTCTGAAACCCTTAAATCTAGCATCCTATAAAGCTTGGGGCATCCCTAAAAAGATGCCATAGGAAATATTCTAGACTTCAGCAGCACAAATGGGAACAGGATCTTGCCTGATATTTGTGTGGAATCTCTTAGAAATCTGGAAAACAAGCTGTGGAATGGTTGGGAGTGAAATTCGTGACCCTTGCAAAGAGCTCAGTCCAGGCTTTCCTCTGCTTAGCTCTGCCTTTAAAACCCTTCACTATAAAAGTTGAAACTTAATCATCAGTAATTATGTCATCAGCACCATCTGTTGGAAATTGTTGAGACTCAGGATGCTGAAGCTTTTTGAGTAATTCTGCCCTTCTGCCCCAGAAAGTGTATGCAATGAATACCCCCTGCAGTTGTCTTACTGACCTTTATCTTCTCTCCAAATATTTCTTCTGCACCTCTGCACCAAAATCCTAATTATTATTGAAGAGGATTGAGAAATATCTACTCTTCATTAGGCATTACATAAATCTCTATGTAGAGAGAAACACTATTGGAGATGGTACAGAAGGATAATTGCAGATAAGATACTAACATTGAAGAACCTTCTAAAATAAATTCTTCATATAAATGGGAGTTTCATGAGTGACTATTTTCCTTTCTCCCTCCTCTTTAATGAAGAACACAAATAAAATTGCAGATTCACTTCTGAGTACTGGGGCAGGCAGGGGGTTGATTAGAGTTCTCTAATTATAACTAATGACAGAAATAACATAGGCTCCTGTTTTGCCTAGATGATATATGAATTGTGCCATCTCACATAAATACAGCATGTTTCCCCTTACTTCCTAATGCAAAAAGATACAAAACCAGCCTAGCAAACTGTGCTGCTGTAGGAGTGGAGCACTCGGTCCGTCTCTGCATCCTTGGGCCAGCTCCTGGATTGTGGGTGGTGGAAGCTGTTAGGAGCGGCAGCAGGGCCGGGCCGCGGGCAGGGGCTCTGCTCCCAGCGCCACGCGCTCCCCAGGCGCGGGCGTCTCTGTGACACCCAGGGCTGCCCGTCAGCCAGGGCTCGTGTCATCCTTCCTCTACAAGACCTGTTTGTTCAGTCTGCTGACGAGCATGTGGACTGAAACCATCCCTGAAGCGATTCCCAGGGCCAGAGGAAAGGCCTGCACTCCCCTCCGTACCAGTGCTTGCGATGTGGTTCCCCACCACAGTGCCATGGTGCATGACCCAGTGCGTGCTGCAGTGAGTGCCATGCTGTGTGACCCGATGTGTGCTGCACTTTGCCGCGTGCATGCCATGATGCATGCCATAGCGCGTGCCACCAGAGCAGCGGCAGGGAAGGGGAGCAGCTTTCTGCCACACAGGCTTGCAGCAGCTGATTTCTGTTTCATTTTTGCTCTCCCCAGGGAACCCTGTGTTCATTAACATGTTAAAATCCATTGTCTCATGTTTTCTTTAGGCAAAGGCAGATTTAGCTGGAAAATCCTTTTTTTTTTTTTTTTTTTTTTAAGGAAATGCACTGTAAATCCTACCCCATTCAAATATGTTTCATGGTGGAACCCAACAAAATCCATCATTCGAAGTCTGCGAGCTCTGCTCAGGATGACAGTATCCATGCACGCAACGCTGCATAGTTCTGAGACCTCCGGGGAAAAGAGTGTGTGTAATATATGTGGTTGTGTGTAACTGTGAGGTTAGCCCCAAAACCTATTCTTCATAAAACCTGACCTGTGCTTTGTTTCATTTCGAGCCTGGGGAGGCAGAATCAATGCTGGATGCTGAACAAGGAGGAGCCTGAGGAGTGGACTGGGAATAGCGTCAGGATACAGCACAAGAACAGCTGGAAACTTCTCAGCGCAGTCAGGTATTTGCCATGTGAGCACTCATCGTTATGGACATCTAAGTTGGAAAGCACGTTCTGATGTGCTCTGCTCTGTGTAACTGGGGGTGCCTGGGTGAAGGTGTCCAAGGAAGAGGGGTCCTGTCCGAGCAGCACTCTGTGATTCGGCTGCATCATGTGTAGGGATCAGGAGCCCATTGGCAGATGGGACACTGGAGCATGGAACCCAGGGGGACATGTGCTCAGCTTTGCCATGGAGAGCACAAACTGAGACTCAGGAAGCCCTGTCTGAACATGGGGAAAAGCTCTTCCCTGTGCGGGTAGCAGAGCACTGGAGCAGGTCGCCTGGAGAGGTGGTGCCGTCTCCTTCCTTGGAGACAATTCAGAAGCCGCCGGCCGCGCTCCTGGGCAACGTGCATGAGGGGAACGTGCTGGAGCAGGAGGCTTGGACCAGATGGTCTCCTGATGTCCCTGTTAACTCGCCATTCTGGGATTCTCTTTCTTATTAATAGTCTCTCTGACTAAAGTCCATATGTTTTGGGTAATGACAGGCTAAAGTGAAATAGCTAGTTCTATATTCTTTTTAAAAGGGAATACTTTGACTAGATTCTCAAGACGGGAAAAACTGAATTTCTGCTTCAGCATTTAGATGAACTTCAGAATCATCTTCGTTAAAAATAGTTTATTTATTAAGTTCTCATCAAATGGACTTAGCTGGTGTGTCTTGGGTCTTGTTATAATGGGAGACACTTAGGGGTTATCCTGGAGCTCCTGTGCTCTCTGAATAACTTGGTAGCTAGCGCTGCAACAGCCTCTCTGAGGGCAGAGGATGGGAACTTGAGCGGAACCGGGTACCTCCAGCCACCCAGTGCCGTAGCTGTAAGTGAACTATTGTCCTGAAGGACTTCATAGCAGGCTGTAACAATTGATTAATAGTTTGTACAAATGATTTTTAATTATTTATACTTTTATGGACTTCTTATAAATGGAACATTAGTACAAATTCTGCTTTGTAGCTCTTTAGTAGGAGCTGAAGTTTTATGTACAGTGGAAACTCATATAGTATAGAAATAATCACTCTGTTACTGGTCATAATGGACAATTCCTTCTGTATTTATTTCTGTTGTGGGACACCTTATACTCCTGGGAGAAATAACCAAATATTTCCCCAAGTCATTATGTTTTCTGTCACTCCTTTCTACCGACAATCTGCAGATTGAAGGTTGTGTGTGGTATTTATTTTTATTGCTTAATATTAATATCCTTTTCAGTTGAAGAGAGGTAATAATTTTACTAATTGAGACGATTCATTTGTTTAAATTTGCTCATCGTAAGGCCTTGTTATATCAAGGCTGAGGAAATCTAATCGACCAGTGTTGGCCTTTATAATTTAAAAGATTAATTCCTTTGAGTTCTATGACTGCCTCTTTCTCTTTATTTTTATTTTTATTTTTATTTTTATTTTTATTTTTATTTTTATTTTTTCCTGCCTGGAGAGCTCCCTCACACATTTATGTACATGTGTGTCAATTCGAGCTTTCCTGCTCCATGATGGAGAAGTTGTCCTGAGGCATATGATTATTATTGATGGTATATATAGTTGGCACCACTTTGAGTTCAAACAAGGACTAGGGCTTATTGCATTATACACTTGCATTTAATAAAATTTAACATTATAATAGACTAAACATTATTACCTAGAACATTATAATAAAAGATGTCCACATTTACTAACCTTACTAGGCATAGAAAGGAAGATTGCAGGGAGTGTCTCAGAAAAATGACCTCCCTTTTCTACTTCCAACCTTCCAGTGGGCTTTTTGATGTGATGCCCTCCAAATGCCTTCTGCACTCATTATTTTATGATATTTTTATGTTATTTTCAGGGTTGAGGAGTGATATTGAGTTACTGATAATGATGCAAACGGCAGTTACCAGTGTAACATGTCATTACCTGTCTCTGGTTTCCCTCTGCCCTGTCTTGACGTGTGATTTTGAAAGTGAGCTTTATTCTTATCTGCTGTGTTTCTGGAGGTTTTGGCAAGGAGATCTGGGATGACTCACCAGAGAAGCAGCAGAAATAGAGAAAACAGATGAGTGATGGCTAGCTTTCTTTTTTAAACGTGAATTTACATGAGAAATGGCTCTCTTCTGGGGCTTCGGGAGAAGGCAATGTTTGGAATTGCTTCTTATGGCTGACATCAGCCCTTAGGCTAGTTATACGGTAAGGGATTTGATCTGAAGCAAGACCAGGCTTCCCATCCAGCAGAGACCCATTCTTGTCCTCAGTAAGTTCTGGATGTGTTGGGGTTTATAGGTCTTCATAGCCTGTCAGCATCTCCTCACAAAATATCATGCCTTTGACATTTCAAGGAGGCATAAAGCTCTCTATTTATAAAATTCTGTAATTCTGGAGGACTATTGAGACTCAAATCCTTTCTCCTTAAAGAAAGGAATTCTTGGAATAGAAAACCTGTCTGCAACATGTCATTGAACAGAGCATTGTGTTAAAAGACAATATCCTTGTCGTGGAGGTCCGTATGCCTAGCTGCTAAGGAAAACCGTCTGGCTGTAGTCTGCACCAGACATCTTCCTTGGTGATAAACCCTGATATTTCCTCTTTCTGAGAAATATAAATGCAGCCCACTGAAAATTCAAATTGGATCCTCAGGCAATTAGTGTAAATAGCACATATGTGATAGAACAGTATAAAAGCAGAGTAATTATTTTTCATTACAAGCAAAATATGTCAGTGACCTTAGAGATATGGCCCAGCTGATTCTTGATGCAAACCTTATAATTTAAATATAATGACAGAAGTGGTGCACTTGGTCAAAAACGTTTGTATGCTCTTCCATTAAGGCCAGTCAAATGATATGTATACAGGTTTCTATAGTGCTTTCCTGCCAACATTTTCTTTTGTTTCCATATTACGATTCTTCCATGACTGATGTCTGCACACATCAATATATTATAAAGCCTTTTCTTATTAAGGGAACATTATAGATAGAAATAATCAAACAGGATATTGGTTCTATTTGCATATCATTCCTCATGAACAGGCACCTAGAGTTTTATACATAGGCAGGATATTGCCTGCAGTGACGTTGCAATGCCAGCTGCTGGAAAGCGTCCACGGAGAATCTGGTCATCCTTCACCCTGTCTGCCTGTCTGAGGATGTGGTCACGAGTGATGGTGGCTTTCAGTGGCCTGCAGAGCCATCAGACTGGGAGCAGGAGTCTGGCAGCAATCGGCTTGGGAAATGTGTGGCAGCAGGTTCTCCTCCCCTGGGAATGTGTGTGCCCGTATTTACCTGCAATATCACTGTGCACTAATGGCTTGGCAAATGCAGAGAACAGAGAGCTAACGTATATGAAAACTAGAATCCACCTGGGACACAGCCCCTTTGGGAAGAGGTGATACAAGAGGGTCTATTGGTAGTGCTGGATATCTGCTGTAGGCCCTCGGGGTTGGATTTGGATCTGCAGGGAGATTTCTATCATGTTATTAGAAAGGTAAGTCTACCAGTAATTGCATCATTATGGGAGGCTCTCATTTTCCAGATACAGATTGGAGAACAAATGCTGCTAGTAATAACAGGATACAGATATTCCTGTTTGTGTTAGTCTCTAGATTTCTTTGGATGAGGAAGAGTTTGGAATTTCTTTAAATCAAAGGCGTAAAAAAATCAAGAGAAAGATCTCAAGGGGGTAAACTATATAAATACCTCAAATGGAATTATGAGCAGTCAGACAGCCTATAATGGAAAGGAAAATATATTCGTTGAACAAGAATGGTGTATCTTAGCAGTGAATATTATGGGATAAAACTAAGATTTCCAAAGACTATGTGATTTTAGGAAGGAAATTCAAAGTTGTTCAATTAAGTGTGCACTGAGGCTAGAAGGAGAAGTTAGAAGAAATTTTAAATGCATGTTGATAATAAATTAATGATTTGTCTAAGTTTCCCTTAAACATGATTTCAACACTTTGGGCAGATGGAGGTTGGCTAATGAGAATTAAAGATAAGGAAATGGAGCTGAATTAGAGACTGCCTCAAAGATCTTGGTGAATCCAGCTGAAGACATCTAAATATCTCCACGTCTGGAAGGACTTGTATGTGAAACTGCAATAAGTTTTACAAAAACAGTAAAGTCGAGGTGATCCTGTGTGACTAGAAACCAGTGGTGATGTAGCCTCCAAGCAGAATGACGAGGGGGTAGGGACAGAAATATTTGAAAACTATTGACTTGTTAACCAGAACACAAGAGCAAAAACGGCTTTGTTTATGAAGGGGTGATGAAAAGGCATGGAGGGAAATGACAAGATAAAATACAAATAAATTTAACAAACATCAGTCACCTTGGACTAAGGTGTTATCTTTTCTCAAAAAAGATTCTATTTCTAGATAAACAAAATGCAATTAATCTAATTATAGCCAGGTAGTTATTACAGTGTCACATCAAAAAATATTAGTTAAACTAATACTAATTTCACATTAAAGTACAATTTCATTTAATGATGGTTCAATGATGGAGCAATCGTCATCTCCATTATGGTTAACTTAGTGAATGAGGAACTGGCATAAGGGAAGATGACAACAGATAAAAGATACATTATTGAAGTACAGGGGGGATAAAAGTGGAATTTTTAAAGACTCAGTCATGGGATCAGTTATATTTATAATATTTGTCTTAATGTTTCTGGCAAAGAGTAGAAGCATGCTAGAAAATCTGGAGTCAGTACCAGAGCAGAGAAGGATGGCAATATAATGCAGGAAAAAATAATGATCTTGAGGACTTCAGTAATGGGAATTGGCATAACTCTGCAATAGAATACACAAGTTCTTGTATAGCAGGACCAGCTGTTCTGCACCAAGTTGGTAGTTCATTAATGGTGAAAAGGGTGAAAGGGTGAAAAACTTGCCTGAGTATGAACCACTTGTGAGGCACGGGAGAAAGGCAGATGGATTTGGTGAAGTAATTTCTGGGACACCAGAAAGCACCATGTAACTAGCACTGATCAAACTTTGTATTCAAGCAGTGACGGTTCTGGTCAGCTCTGGTCACTGGAGGTGGGTTCACACTGGAACCAGTGTGTAGATGAGCTGCTGGCAAATGCGGTAATGGGAGCAGATCCTCCGAAGTGGAGCTTTACCGGAGCAGCGTGCGCGGCTTGGGAAAGGAAGCAGCAGAGCAAGAAATGCAGGCTGGGGGCACTCGGGAAATGCCGATGGAGAAAGATCTGTTCAGGGTAGGAAAGCACTGTCACGGGAACAAGAAAGAATGGCCTGGTGAGAAAGGCAGGGTGTGGGTGAGGAGAAGCGAGAGTGAGTTCCTAGAGCTGCCTCCCCAAGGGCCTTTGGGCAGCAGGGCTCAGGGCGGCAGTGGGGCTGTGCAGCGCGGTCTGATCCTACTGCACCTGCCTCATATGCACTTACTGCTCCTATTAGTGATGTAGCAGAGTGAGATGGTGACAGCCCAGGTAAGACGTGTGCTGTCCCCGAGGCTTCTTGCAGCTCAGGTGGTGACACTGGAGCACGGGGTGAGCTCCAGGTCTCCTGTGTCAGCAGGTCCTGTCTGCAGTTCTTCCGAGGGGTAGGCATGCACGTCTCCTCCCAGACAAAATGCCAAGAGCGGCTGGGACGGGTAAGTACATATATTCAAAATCTCAGAGCATTTCAGCATCAGGTATTTGAAACTGGAGAAAGAAATCAGCTAAAACTAGCAGAAATAATTATATCAAAATAGTTCTTTTACTGAGGACACATCTTTCTTCTTTTTTCTGTTGGTACTTTTTTCCTTTACTGAAGTGCAAATTTACACAGGAAATTGTTATTTATAATTAAGTTTTGGAGGGTATTAATGCTGAGTGGAAAAAGATTTTTTTTAATGTTTGAAAGATGGAATGTCTTCTCTTTGGGGATTTCAAAGAAAATGCAAGAATTGCTGAAGAAAACTATTCAAAGAACATGCAAAACTGGTCTTTTTTTGCTGTTGTTGTTAATATTTTTCCTGGGAAATGAAACCATTTCTTTGTCAGCCATAGGATGCTGCTTTTGCCTGCTCCAGCGCAGTATTGCCACTCTCTTCCCAGAGCACATCCTGGAGTAGTCATGGTTCCTAGAAACGTCCCAAACCAGATGGTGGCATTGGAACCTAAATGACTCACAACTGAAAAGCTTTAGTTTTAAATTCCTCCCCGATGTTACTCCATCAAAGCCAATTAATGTGCCCCCCCTGAGCCACCATCCTCCGAAACTTTGCCAAGCAGCTTTGGCTTGTTCCTGGTACTTGCACGTGGTTTAGAACAAGCTCTTCCTTCCCCTTCCAGCACTCGTGATTGATGGTTGGAGACTTCATCGTGGGAAGAGAGCCTCGGGACTTGCAATCAGCTTGAAGAATTTTTTTAATAAACAGTATTATTTGTTGTGGGTCTAACAAATCAGAATGCCTTTTGGGGTTAAATATCTAATTTTCATCCTGTTTGAGTTTTTTGCTCATTGCCTGTATCAGAAATCCAACATCCATTAGGGATACTCTCTTCTCCAGAGGAAACAAGGTACTGCAGTGGTCAGAGTACATCAGCACACTGAGGAACAGTGTTGCCTGACTGTCCTTTCCAATATCCAATGTGCTCAGAGAATGTGCTGCTGGAACACTCTCTTTTCGGAAACTGCCGAGTTCTGAAGGATTCAGGTTGCTCTCACTGAGTCAGCAAGTGTCTTGCAGCACTGCTCCTGCTTGGGCTAGTAGGGCTGGTGGCTCTGCAAGCCACAGTTGAAACCAGAGCTGGTTCAGATCCTGGAGGGACGGGCAGTGAGCAGCCGCTCTCCCTAGGGGCACGTGTCTCCCTAAGGAGTCTGGTGCTGGGGGACACATATCTTCTTCCTTGTAGCTTCCCTGGCTGCTAAGCTCATCTCCAGTCCCAAAGGCAAGGAAAAGGTTCTCCTGGCACCGAGCGTTAAATTGATGGCTCGGGCTGCAGGTGCTTTGGTTAGTGTCAGTGTCCCAGGCAGGGGGTTGCGCTGATTTTTCTTGCAGGCAGGGAGAGAAACAGAGGAGCTGATTTCCCTGCACCCTCCACACCACACTATCACCCAGAAGCAATTCCGGTGGATTTCATTTCAAATGCTATAGCACTGCAGTCAAAGAAAACTGGAAAAGAGTATTAATAGCTGAGCTTTCAACTGTTCTTCAGTGGGGAGTGTGCAGTGAGGGTGGTGAGGATGTCTGTCCTTGGCCCAGTGTGTCTTTCCAAAGGTTTTAATTTGATTGTGTATAGGGTTTTAAACAGAAAAAGCATCCTGCCAGACAGTTCAGGTGCTCTTTCCATGCGTTCCATTAAGGAATATAAACACAGCACCTGGTCTGATACAAAACGCAGCCTAAAATGTCTTGGCAGGGAGTCCTCCTTTGCTCTGAAACGCCAAGGCTCGGGGTCGGGGGCAGGTCTCTGCTGCTCTTGGTGCCCCTTATGTCTTTCTGTAATGCAATGCTGCATCTCCCTTGAGGAGGGAGCACCATTACATCCGGTAATTGTGTTATTCTTATCACATTTGTGTGTTGCACTGCTGTACAGACCTTGAACTACACATCCAGCCATCTGATCCTACTCTTTTTTACTATATACATTCACTTACTCTTCAGCTCTGAGGCATATTGACTTAATTCTCTCTGTTTTCTAATGCTGTGTGTGGTTTAATCACATCCCCAGGAAGAGGTGCAATTATTAAACCACAGGAAAGTTAATGACTAGTATTTGCTATTCAGCATAATTCATTTTGGTGTCCAGGGTTTGCCATGTCATCCAATGGGAAAACCAGCTCAGAGGCATAATCTTCAAACCACGCATGATTTTCCAGTGATTTATAAATCCCTTTTCATATACCAGTTAGAACAATAGCTTTGCAACTCGTCTTAGAAATGTGCATTTTTGCTCAAGCTATACCAGAGTTACCGTGTGTCAGACAGGGTACATGCTGAAACTGCCACCCCGAATTATTCTGCATTCTGGGGGGAGATGGGTATTTTAGCATATGCACACTAGATTTTACATAAAACTTGCATACTTGTGTAAATGTTGCCTTCAGTACTTGTCATTACACAAATGCATAATTCAGGGTTTTTTGTTAAATCAAGAGCTCCTAATGTACTTTGCTTATTATACATAAAATACCTAGGAAATTGGCTAACAATTGCTTGGTATTTTCTTTATTGAAGGGATTTCCTGGCAGTCCCGCTATAGCAGTTGCTTATTAGGAGTTCTCTGTATTTCTAATGAGTTCTTTTTAACTAAGGATCCACTAAACTGTATCAAATTTTTTATTAGTTGAAGAGAAAGGAATAGAATCTGTTATGAAACAGGATTTCTGTGCTCATCTGGTATTTTATTCAGCAAGTCATGTTCCAGAATCAGTTCTCTGCTCATTGCCTTATTAAATAATAATAAACATAATAATAACAAGAAGCTTAAAAGCAGTCTCAATTTAATCTTTGTGATGCCCCACCTGAAGTTAGCAAGACCAAACAGTAAATTTATGAGCCGTGATTAGCTGAACGCTGCTGTGCAGATCGCTTTCTCTGCTCTATTACCCATTCAAATTGGGAAATCAGAGACTTTGGGCAGGGAGGATTAGGGAATGGCTGGAGTTTGGCCTTTGGAGTGAAGGACATCAGTGCAGGGCTCCTGCTTTGTCCTTTATGTAGAAGGAGAGCACACTGGTGATGGGCTGCACTCCCTCCTACCATGCCTGGTTTCTGTCAATTATTTGGGGACAGGTTGCAGCAAAGGAAGGGAATAATTGCGCGAAATCAGGGGAAATGCTTAGGGAATAAAGTGCTCCTCTTTATGGATAAAGGTGCCAGAACTGGAATTAGTAAACTCCTGACAATCTCCTCGTGTTTAAAGGGACAAGGTTAATAGACCTGATAATGGAGGATTAATAGTATTTTCTTGGGTGAAAATAGCCATGATTTGGTCTTCGTTTCACTGAATGGGCAAAACTAGAATTAAATGATAAAATCGTTCAGCTGCATGCAGATTCAGCCTCTGGAGTGCCTGAACACTCCTGCTGCTGCAAGAGCCACTTCTCCTCCCACTTCTTAGCTTTAGTCGGAGCTTTATGTGGGGCTACTGTTAAAAACTGGCAGGATACAGAAAGTGAACTTTAAAAGGCTGGTTCTGGGTACATACACAAACTTTACACTGGTGCTTTTTACTATATTCCTTATAAAGATTGTTTCTGCTGTCCTATATTTCTGTTCAAGAATGACAAAATTTTTTATTTGAATTGGCCTGAGTTCAGAAATATGCTTTAAAATTTTGCTTAGGAATTTGTGGTCCTGCGAACATCAGAGGGCACTAGGCTTTGAGATGGAGACTCATGTCTCCCTCCCCAGCCCAACATTTCATCCACCTCCTCATCCTGGCGGAGGCTTCCTGCTGGTTCAGGACAAGGATAAGGGTGTCCCCATCTCGAACACTGACCCGACACTGAGTGCAGGGTCAGCACATCAGTGAGGGTGTCCCCAGGCCTCATCCTGAAGGGAGGTATTTCTTCTCCATATTCTACTTTAACATGGATGGGGGCCAAGAAGCTGTGATACTTGTTGTGTGCTGGCAGAGACATGTGGCTATGCAGGATCTTAATTCGAGAAAATCAAATGATTTTTTTCAATGAAAATGTGCGTGGCTCTGGGGTTGTTTCCATTTTTTAAGGGAAGGTTAAATCTGGGAGTGTGCTTTTGTTTTGGTACGTTTGGGACTCGGAATGAAAGAAAGTCACTTGGGGAGAAGGGAAACAGTTGTTCAGCTAGAAAGTTTGAAAGTTGTTTTGAAGCAAGAGAACATACTGGCTTTTTTTTTTTTTTCACTCTATAAATAACCCTTGGCAGGCAGAAAAAACCTTGATTGCATGAGATGAAGTAGAGCAACCAGCAGGCTCTACAGCAGAATAAATGGCACTGTGCCAAGAGCTTCATCAAATGAATAATAGCTTCCACTTGACAATCAGTAAAGTGCCTCTTCTCCTGTGGATTTAGTTTTTAATGATGATTAGAGAGGATGGGCCCCTAAAATTTCTCTGGTAGAAATGACCTCCTATTAATTTCTGTTACTTAAAATGCTGAATTTCAAAGCTATTTTACAGCTGCAAAACCAAAGGCACTGACATAAAGGAACTATTATCTTTGTAATTGTAGCAACAAGTACTAAATTTGTCATTGATTAACAGAGACTTTTTAACTTTATGATCCTTTTGTTGGCTCTGTCCCTTATATAATATTCTGAGCTTTCCAGATTGCCTTACTTCGACAGTAAAATGCTATAGATACTGCAAAACTGTATCTTGTGGACTAGAAGCCCTCTCTGTGTTACTGCTTTTCTTTCTAACTTAATTCCCTTCAGTGTTTTGTTCCAGCACATAGTGTTGCTCGTGACGGGTAGCAGAGCGCGTGCAGCCCCCGTGAGCGCTCCCCAGCATGTGCCCTCAGTGCGATGGCGTTTTGTTGGTGATGCTTGTGGAGAGTGAAACCAAGTAAGCAAATTCCAGCATTTGTGTCATTTTCTTCATGAACAAAGGCATCTCCCTGGATCAGAGAAGCAAAGAAACCTGGGGATATTCGTGCAGGGAGAGTTCAAATGCCCTTGAAAATATGGATCTGCAAGCATATCCTATGCCTCCTTTCCTTGTTTTTTTCAAGGCAAAATAGCAGGAAGAAACTTTGGTGAATTCTGTTGGCATTCCCAGGAAGCTGTGTGTAAGGAGATGTAAGAAAGGCTGATTAGGTTTCACCTCTTGATTAAAACGTAGAAGCAAATTACAATCTAGTTTCTGCGCCCGTCCTTGAGTGGCCGCTGCTGCTGCACAGGGACAACCTGCACAGTGCTGAGCAATGTGGGGCGATCTTCAAAAGCCATAAAGAATTTGTGCAGTCACCTCAGTCTACGAGGCCTGCTAAAGGTCCAGAGGGAGCACAGGAACCCAGGCGCAGGGGTACGCGGGAGGACAGGCACCTGGGAGCACAGGTACCCACACGACAGGTTCCAGGAGCACCGGTACCCGGGTACGTGCGAGGCTCTGCATGGGCTGGCCTGGCTCATGTCCCCGGCTCCTGGCCCGGGGAGGATGGTGGATGCAGAGCCACCCCTCCTGGCCACGGGCAGCCCCAGCTGCTCCTTCCCTCCGCCGGGCATAGCTAGTGCTCCATCGGGGAAGCCTGGTGATAGCTACCATGTCCTCCTCCAGGAGAGGAGCTGGTGGCACCTCCTGCCTTCAAGGGGAGCCTGCAGAGAAGCGGCAAACCCAATAGTGCTTGTAGGGTGCTAGGCCATCGGTAAGGGGCAAAGGGAGGTAGATATTGGCAGGGGGTGTCCGAGGGAACACAGCAATCCGGAATTCTGTGTGTCCAGGTGCCTGGCGTGTTCCAAGCCCTGCACACGGGGTCGCACGGCCTGGTGTGCTGGCGACATGTCCTGCATCGCAAACATGAGGGTTTGTGTCCTCTGAATGCGGAGTCTGGGTGGCAACTGTTGGTGTCGCTTGGGAGAATGAGGAGCGGGAAGAAAGATGCTGAGAAGATTTAAGACCCCATCCAGGTTTTGGGATTGATATTTGGGATATAGGGAAATTGCCTCCTGGAGGGAGGCCTGTGCCTGGCTGCTCCCTACTAGTGTCATGGTGACACCCCGAGGTCCCCAAACAACTCTCGCTCCTCCTGTGTCCCTCCCGCCCTGTCCAGCCGCATGCGAGGCTGCGCCGTGGGGCTCCCGGGGCTCCCCGAGCCCCTCACGTCCTCCAGGGCCGCTGCGCCTGGCAAGGTGCAGCCGCGTGTCCCTTAATGGGCCCGTGATGCTGCCCGGGCCGGGGAGGGTCCCTGTGAGAATCTGGGAGGAAAACCGGGTGAGGAAATGGTTTCCCTGGAACACCTCCAGAGTTCCTGAGAACGTTCGATTCTTCATTCAGATTTGGGGAAGGACATAGAAACTAAAAAAAAAAGGAAAAAAAGGATGAAGGCAGTGAGTTGTAACCACTTGTTCACAATATTTTAAAATATTTTATTCTGAATTTGATCTTTTAATTTCATTTTACGCTTTTACTGCGAACAATCGTATTTTCATAGTGAAAACATTCTTTGAACCAAAAATTGGAACTTTTCACTTAAAATGCTAAAACTAAATGGTTTGGCAGTTTGCCATAACTGACCTTTTTCCCCCATGGCAAAAAATATCAGTGTTGATGAATCAGCATATTTGTTAAATAAACATTTCTCAAAAATTCCTGGCAGGCGATATAAGTATACAGAGCAGAACAGGCAAGCAGAGGTGGTCATTTATTCTGTATGCATGCTGTGGGAGTTGATTTTCTTCAATTTTGTCATGATTAAAAATTATTTTGCAAATCTTTTTCTGCAGATAATTGTTTTGGCTGCCTTTGTGTGTTCCATAATTTTTTTTCTTTGCTGAGTCAACAAAATATCTCAAACTAGCATTTGAGGAAGAGTAGAGGAACGTTTGAGCAGGAGCTCTGGTTTGCAAGTTCTCGCAACGCGTGCAGGACGGCATCAGTGTGGATGCTGCTGCTGTCAAGATGTGTGTCATGAGGCTGCGGCAAGTTAGTGCCTGAGCTTTTATGTGAAATTAAGTAGACTGGGCTGTCTCAAACAGGCCCTGGCACTGCCCGAGGAGCCTCTGATCCTTGTGCATCTGTAACAGCCAATACTGCCAAGACCCAGAGCCTATTTCCATCCTCAAAAGTTAAAATTTGAGTTTATTGTTTCACGTTAATGAGTGCTGTTTTAACTTGAGACAAAGAGAAGAGCTAAAAACAGATTATGTGGCTTTAAACCTCACAAATTTCCCTTGTGAAATTTCTGCTGTTTAAGTTTAATTTGTATAAAATAACCAAAATACTTTTATAAGTTGTAAAATATTTTATGCCAGTATTGTGGTTTGGATAATTTGTGGTGGCCTGGAACTCAGAAAGTGGTCAGAATAATTTATTGTAAGTATTAGAAATCAAAATCAGCGTTAAACCCTATAGAGATTCTTGTGATTTCAGATTGAAGAAGTCAGTCAGGTAGACTAAAATGAAAAGCTATGTCACTAAGGTAGATGTTTGTTGTAGGTGCTCAAGTTTTGGAGGCAGTTCATAACTTTCCTCAAGAAATCTCTCTCTCTTGTATACCTATGTACTTTGTATAGTAAAAAAGAATACCTATAATCTATAAATCTAGAGGGCTCTTCCCCCTTCCAATCTCTGTTTTCTAGGTAGTTTAAAGAAAAAAAGCAATTGGTCAGTTATTTCAAAGATCTGTAATGTCCTGAAGTCCTTCACAATTGGAACGTGCAAGAACAGCCGTATGGCAACTCTGTTAGCTGGAGGCAGAGAAGCCCAGTTTTGTACCCCTGCAAGTTCTTCACCCTTCTCAAACCAATGGTCACAATCCTGTTTTATCAGCTGGAGATTCAGCAAAGGAAGATCCAGAAAATCTGAATTTAATATGTTGCTCTCTCTTATTTTGGATTTATACAAATTATCTTCAGGTTTTGTAGGCCTGAGCAAAGCCAGAGATTTTCTTCTCAGGGAATGAAATATTTCTTAACGTATTGCAACAAATGACTCTAGCAGAGCCTTTGCAAGGCTCAGAAGGACTGCTTGATCACTTTTGATGCCTAAGCTTTGCATTTCCTCTTAGGAGGCAGATTTTTTTTTTTCTCCAAAATAGGCACAAGATTTTGAAGTGAATAGAAATTCAACCAAGCAGAAATGAAGAAATGAAAAACGGAGGGCCAGACCTTCAGATGTTGTTAGTTAGCATATTTCATTACCTTCGAGCTGAGGGAGCTGGACTCGGGTGTATCCATAGCCCATAGTAACTACATCTGCCGGTGGATCAGCTTATGGGGCTCAGCCACAGGTTGCTATTCGGGAAGCATTTCAGGTGTGAAGGACAACCCTGGGGAATGGTTTTTGTGTTCAGGGAGGATGTGTCCCAAGCTGGCAGTGTCTCGTCGCTCCGCATGGCCGGAGGTGGATCCTGTCCTAGCTGGTAATGGGAGCCAAGTTTCAGCTTCATCGAATCAATGGCCGCAAAGTTTCCGTTTACTTCATCAGATCTTTACTGCTGATGCAAAAGTTCTTTTGCCAGTTTTCTTATAAATCTTGGCTTTCCTCAATGTGGTGTTCCTGAGAAAGATCCTTAATATAAAAACAATGTTTAGACCTCACTCAGAATGGAGTTTAATCCTTGCTGTTCACAAGTGATTACTCTTTGCTACAAGGCAATTGGCTAAAATATCTTAATAGTTTCCTGAAGTCAATACGAATTCGTCTTGACCTGGTGAACTGTGAAGTTGTAATATCTATGGAGTGGGAAGGAACACTAGTTATTCCAGTATTCCCAATGAGCCCTGAGCAACAAATGGATATGTTCAGGGCTCTGCTTTGTTAGTATGGGAATAATAATAGATGTTCATTGCGAAATTCAAGATCAGACCTTGCTTCTCTCACTCTTGTTGTGGTAATCAAAATGACCGCAGTTCCCCAGTATCGTCATATGGATCCTCCAAAATGTGAAAGCAGTGCATGATGCAGCTCAGTGACTCACCCCAAAGAAAACAATACTTAATTATCTTTAATAAAAGCTGCATTTTTTCAGGAAATTTAAGCCCCGGAGCAGCCATGTTGAGGCAATCTGGTATTTATCAGCGAACAGGGCCCCTTGTGGGGCATGGGAGCGTTTGCCATGAGGTGTGGGATAGACCAATTGATCCTTGTCTATCCCACCCGTGGTGGGTGTCCCAAGGGGGCGTGACCCCAGCCCACCCTGGTGCCACTCTGTTGCTGCTCTTATCACCATCTTTATCCATGGTTTTACTATGTGCTTCAGTGAGAGCACATAGCACCAGCTCTCAGAAACCTGCAACCACTAGAAAATTTGCCAAAATTTGGGCTAATTATTCGCTAATTAGCTAGATGGTGGAGGTGCTTTTGAAGGAAAAAAATGCATATCCAGCACCCTCACTGGATGCTCTGAGTTCTGCTCAGTGCAGCTGTGTGGACTAGGATCTCCATGCAAGCCTAGACGCACCAGCAAGACCTACAGACGTGATAGCTTCCTCCTCACCTGCCTGGACCTCCAGAGAACCCTCTGCAGCCTCACGTGGGAGCTGTTTGCCAGCAGCCGCTCTCCCTCTCTGCTCACTACAAGTGATGCTGATGTGCTTCTCTCCACCAGCCATATCTTTCCTCTTGCTCCAAGGACCTGCCTTCAGCACTGCTGCTCCAGGCGGTACCATCCTCCTGCTCAGCAAGGAAGCTCATGGGTTGAAAGATGGAGCAAAACAGAGCTTTCCAGTTAGCAGAGAGGGAGCTCAGGCAGCTCAGGCAGGTTGGGTTCTCCAGGGCTTAAGTTCACCAGAAATAACATGGCCTAGTGTTCAACCACCATGTAATCATAGTTCCTGAGTATTTCTGGAGTTTTCTCCAGGTTCTCTAGGCCATTGCAATACACGTGTGCTAAAAGCACTGCAAAAACAACAAAGCTATGAAGTTCATTGAACCAAAAACATGGTAGTTCCCCAAACCACTCAAATCAGTCTTGCTTTGGCACTGGCTCTTTAACCAGGATGTACACTTCACTCTTGGCACAAATGGAACTTAAGCATGTGTTTAAGTAGGTTAAGTATATGCTTAAAGTGTGCTTTTCTCGACTGGGAATCATTGGAAAACAGATAAAATATCTCGTCTAAGGGTGAGCAAGCCAAAGGATGGTTGGCGTGGCAACATCTGACAAATTCCCCCAGGGCGAAAGATGAGAGCAGGAGCTGAGGAAGCTCCTTCCCCGCTGCCGTAGCCAGTCCCCACAGGCTGCCCTGGCCAGGGTCGCCTCTTCCAGGCCCTGAAACACGCGTTGCCTTCAATCGCCTACAAGTAAGCACAGCACAGCCTTTCTGTCACTCCTGCTCGTCACCATTTTAAAATTCTGTTCATGTAATTTCCAAATGGACCAGGCTTAGCCTTCACTTAGCAAATTTTGGTGGAATTGTTCCTGCATAGTAAATTAATCCTATGTGTTTTATCAGGGCAGCTCAGGTTCTCACCAAGAACTAAATATTTTTCTAAACTGAAAAGTTTGCATGCTTTATTAAATGGTTGTCATGGGTATTTTGGCTCAATACTACTAAAGTAAACAATATTTTACTTAAAATGTTGTTTTTGATGGAAGATCATAATCCAGAAAATGGCTTTAGCAAACATTGGCATGGCTCTATCTAAGTCTTAGGTTTCTTTTCCTCTTTAATATCTTTTACATGCACAAATGGGATCGTATATTGGTGTCACTTACTGCGACCTGTTAACCAGACCAAACGAGCCAAATTTGCTTTAAAGCCTTGTCACTCTGAGATAGTGTTGTTGACCTGGCCTCGTGCTTTCCTGGCAGCTCCGTGCGCTTTCCACACGGTCTTAGACAGGAAATCACCCTCCTGGGAGTCACTCTGGATGGAGCCAAGAGAAGGAGAAAATTCCCAGGAAGACACCACATTACTCTTGCTCAAAGGTAGCTTGCTTTTCTCAAGAGCACAGTCAAAAACCTGTGAGTGTGTATATAAACCCGTGTGGAATTTTTCTCATATAGACTGAATGTAGTCTTCTGAGAAGCACTTACCAATCCTGCGTGATCGCTCTGCTCTCAAGCAGGGAAGGTGGAAGAGATGTGGGGAGTCCCATAATTCATTTCTGCCGGAATCTGGTGTGAATTGTTCCTTTTAGAGAAGGATTTTGTAATTGTGTGCACACAACTGTGAGTAACCATACAACTTGAAGTGATTTTCTTTCCTACTGTTCATTCCATTGTTCTTTGTGCTGCCCTGCAGCAAAGACAAGCTTTTATGTTCATATTGAGAAATACGCAGATAAAATCGCTTGTGGTAGCTTGTAAAATTATGTTATTTTTTGATATTGTAAGTAGCAACCACGCAACCCTAAGAGGTCCCATAATTTTGTCATTAGACCACCTATGACAGTGCTCTGTGCTGGTATTTAAGTAATTAGTCTATAAGCATGGTTGCAGCACTCAGGTATATACAGCCCAGTGGTTTTAGAACCAATAGAAATGATTTGTGGTATTTGGGGGGTGACATCCTTTTTGCAGCTGTCAACATTAACTTTTAACAGTGATGTGGAAAAGAAAACGGGGGCCTGGCAATCAGAAATGCTGAATAAATTGATTTTTTACAGGAGGTGGCATGACTAACAATGCTATGGAGACCTTGCTGTTTATTGGGCTGGGTTTGCAATACTACAGTGTTTTGAAAAAAATCATTTCCATATGAGTACTGGTGTGAGGTTTTATTTTCTGAACATATCTTCCTGAGTTTGTCATGGCTTTCACTGTCATGGAGCTATGAGTAGGAACCTATCTGTTTTCAATTGGTTGTCAGAGTGCTCACATACCTAGACTGTGCTGTTTACACTTGATTTATTTCATGGATATGAAGTTGCAGTTACAAAGTTTTATTGAATAGTCATCATTGGTAAAGAAAAATCTCAGACACGTTGCAAAGAGATTAAATACCTTTTATCCCAGGGGCTTTGGCTGAGTGGTGAAGTCAAGAGCCGTTGCCAGTACGCCCTGGAGAGGAGCCCAGGCCTGCACTGCCTACCTGCTCGGAGTTCTCAATCCATCCTGAGTGTTGAGCTCTAGGTGATAACAGACAAGTGATGGGATATTCTGAACACAGTCAAAAATCTTCTTTTGCTTTTCTTGTCGAAGTCATTCCACAGAGGAAGCTCAGTTTTGTAGCCAGGACACGATACTACCAAGTTGGAGTAATCTCAGATGGAACTCTGATGCTCACAGCTATGGCTAGCTTTGGGTGACTCTGCTGTTTCTTGCTCGAATTTTGTGCCTTTGGACACAGATTATGCGTGGAAAATGGATTAAATGTGGAAAATAGTCTTGTATTTGGAGAACAAACTGAAGACTATGGATATCAAAGTTCATTTTTTTCACATGCCTGCACTCTAACACAGCCTTCTGCATGCCTACAGGTAAATCATCCAGTCACTCTGTCTCAATTCACCTTCTGCAAAATGGTACACCACCTCACTTCTTACAAGTTTTATATAGGAAAATATACCAAGAACTGAGAGTTGTGCAGCTTCCGCAGCAACGCAAAATCCTGCCCAATTCCTGGCTCACAGTGAAGCATTTGCTCTGTTTCCTGGGTTTTGCTTAGGGTGATTGTAGCAGGAGTTCAAAATCACTCAACATAGAGGAAAACTTCAGGTTAACAACTGTGTATTTCTTATGCTCGCGCTCATCAGTCATCTTTGCTCAGCCTCCCAGCTTGTTTAAGTCATCCAAGAACGGGTTGAAAGACCTGGTTTAGTAATTAAAAAGTGAACATATGGCTGAATTTTCTTTTACCTGTTGCAGAACGTGGAGCATAGGGCATATGGGACATAAATGGATATACACTTGAAGGGAAACTGAGTAATCATTTTAGAGATATTGCCTTCAATTTGCTTGCTTTCTTTGCAGCTGTAAGTTTACAAAAGTATTGTTGACATCACTGTGACTGTTGGGACCCTGGGATTTTGGTGACATTCTATTTCTATGTGTTTACTTCTCTTCTACTTATTTATAAAAGTATATATTTTTTTCAGTTTGTGTAACGCAGTCTTAGTCACAGTTTTCCCTCAGATTATCTCTGAATGAAACAAAAGTGAAAAGAAGGGCCTTGACAGCATTTTGGCTGCAATCTTTGGCAGCTTTTGAGCAAAAAAAAGTGTAAGCTCATATTATTTACATCCACATTGAATAGCCGGTAATAATGGACTGAAGCTTTAGGTTTGTTACCCTGAAATACCTTTTGCAGCTAGAAGAACACCAGGCGCAAGGACTGCCACGCTTTCCAGGGCTGGTTTGTGTGTGGCTGCACAGATCGGTCCCTGGCAGCTTTTCAGAAGGGCCT
Source organism: Tinamus guttatus (assembly GCF_059628265.1). Classification (NCBI taxonomy): domain Eukaryota; kingdom Metazoa; phylum Chordata; class Aves; order Tinamiformes; family Tinamidae; genus Tinamus; species Tinamus guttatus. The sequence goes on from NW_028289348.1 coordinate 297,800, forward strand.
GTGGCTCCAGCTGGTGTTTTCCTGAATGAGCAGCGAGCGCTGGCGGGTGATTCCCAGCCCTGTCCCCGTCCCCACGCTGCTGCGGGTGCAAAGGACCCACGGCACTGCTCCATGGTGCTGTCTCTCCCTCCTCTTTCATGGCGCTGTCACCTGAGCCCACATCACTTCTTTCCCATGAAGGACTCAGTAAAACTCGGTCTTTCATGGCCCCTCTTTGAGACTTCGATGATGTATTTACCTGTGATGAAGGTTTTACTGGAGGGGGGCGAAATTCTCCCTGACAGACGCAGAGAGCCAGACCTTGGTGACTAACCCCATACGAGCTGTCCTTTCAGGACAGGGCATCTCTGCGGCTTTCTTTCCAAGGTAGTATCATTTCAGTAGGGAAATCTGGCCGTGGCACTTCCTAATGCTAATACCCCTCTGGCAGAGAGCATCCTCTCCTCTCCTCTGGCTCTTGAGAGCCAGATAATTCATTTTTATCTATTGACCTGTCTAAATTCTTCAGATTGACCTTGAAGATGCTTCTATTGATAGCTGAGATATACAAACACCCTTTCCAAGAGTGCCATGTATATAAAAATCTATGCCAAATCTTGACATGAGGCTCATTTTGATGTACTTTGTAAAAGCTCAACCTAACTCAGGAGTCATACCGAAAAGATCTTTTATCCCTGACACTTGCCAAGCGGCTACCTGAGGCTCTGCCCTGAAGGTATCTACCAGCACATAACTCCAGTGCAAGAGGTTCAGATAAAGCTGAGGTTTTGGTGCTGCAGTTATTGTTAGCGTATGTTTTATCTGCAGTTTTGAGGATATCACAGTCATCATTAAAGTGCACATTGAAATGGATAACTATAGTTCACCATATCGGTGGGCAAAGTAATGCACAAAAAGTTGGGGGGATTTAAGTTCATACAGAAAATCTATGGGAAACAAAAACATAGACATCAAACCTCACAAGTCCTGTCCCTGAGCTATAATCACAAATCATTTTTACTCTCATTTACTTCAATTGTCATCAAGAGATGATTTATCATATTCCCCAAAGGTCACAGTGCTCCCTATAGTAAGAATGAGACAATACAACAACTATTGTCTGCTGCACTAGCCATAAACTGATACAACTGTTTGTGCTAGCGTCAATGTTTATTTATACACCTAGGAAACTCTTTTTACAGTTTACTTTTGCTTGCTCCATTTGCACATTCTCAGGCAAATACCTAAGCCTTGATATCCCACTGGAAACCACCATCTATCCTCAATTTACTCAAACAATGACCTAAGCACAAGGAGTGTTTTTGGTACTAACCCAGGTCCTGTCTCTGTGGAGAGATACCTACCTCAGATCCTGCCAGCGGTTCAGGCTTGATTTAGTGCTGCTTTCTGGTAACTCACACAGATGTGTTGCTTTGAGATGGGGGTATGGGTTGTTTATGGCGTGCGGATTTCAGGTAGTAATTAATAGAAGAATTCAGAGCCCCGTGTCCTTGCTAGTGGCAGACAAGTGATCAGTAGGTTTTGCAGAATAACAATTTATTTCTCTTTCTGAAGTGGTCTGCCCTTTGTCTTTAATACTTTTGCTGATTATGAAGGAAATAGCATTTTTCTCCTGAGAAGAGCTCCAAGCGGAGGTGCCTCAGGATTCCTCAGGGGTGACACGGGTCCCGGGAACTGGCAGCACAGGGTAGGCCAGGGCCGAGCTCCATCTGGATGCTGGTGCAGCAGCTGTTTTGCACTGAGACTTTTAATGAGCAAAGGGAATTTTACTCAAATAATAGCTAGATGGATTGATGTAAGATGTATTCCAAAAATGTGCCAGGCTTTTTATAGTGGCTCCTTATTTCCATCTCAGCTGAAATTTATACCTGGAGAGCAAGAAGAGCTTGCACAGTGCAGCACCAGTGCGACTCAGCAAGCATACTTAATTTGACTAAACTGCATCAGCCTTTTGCAACAAGTTGGATGGAATGGGATCCGCTTTCCAGACGTGTGCACGGAGTCCCTGTGTCCCAGCAAGGCTGGGGATGCCCAGGGCGTGCGCGCACACGAGAGGCGCACGGGCTGCATGGGCGCACGCGCTGCGGCGCAGGCTGGTCGGGCGTTCTGCATGCGCAGACTGTGCCCGAGGCCAGCGGCAGAGACGAGCCAGGGCTGGACATCCCTCCATGCTGGCGGGAAGTGCCGAGCAACAGCCTGCGGGTTTAGCCCATGCAGTGACTCAAGTGCTCATGTGCCAAACCTGCCTCGTCTTTCCCTCAATCATCAGACTCAGGGGCCAGGGGCAATCAGGGAGCATGGAAACCCCAGAAGCTCTCAGCATCTGCAGTGGATAAACCCTAATTAGATTAAAACCAAGAAAAGGATGTTCAGGGGAGCTAGAACGAGATGCAATCTGCTCTTGACATGCTTGCTCAAAGGAACTATGTCATTTAGTTTAGCTGAAGTGAAGGACGCCCTAAGCTGGGAGGCTTACAAAGATACATAGCAATCCAGCTGGCACTTTGGAGCGTCTGAAATTCACCCTTAATGCCCGTAATATTTAATGGTTTCTGTCTCTCAAATAGTGTAAGCTATTTATAGAAATGCCTGAACACTCACTATGTGGAGCAGCTATATATCCTATTCCTAAGCAGCTCTGTGTGAAAAGGGTTTATTCAGCTCTGCAAAGAGGCGGGAGAACTCCGCAATGATATGTTGCAGACCCTTGAAAATTAGTGAAAGTGGAGAAGGAAAAGCAAGGCCACAGTTATGCACAGAGCTGAGGGGAGCGAGCTGGAGAAGCAACCCTGCATTAGGGAAGGAGGGTTCATTACTGGGCGTCACTAGGATGGTGTGATTAAGGAATTGGGGCAGCTTTCCTGTGGCACGTGGGTGTAAGCACAATGATTTTGTCACAGTGATGTCAACCCTAATAAAAAGGAAAATGCGGCCTATGGATGCTCATGATGGAGCCATGGCAGCTTGGAGCAGACAGGGGGGTCCCCAAGCTCCTGTGACCAGCTTGGAGCGGGTGGGTGCTGGTGTGAGGGGTGTGGGATGCGAAAGCTTGTGGCGGTGCATGGGGTCTTCCTGTCCTTAGGGACCTCTCCTGGTCACTGTGACTTCTCAAGGATAACTGAGAGCGACTTTGCAAAGACAACATCCAGCCACCGCAGCACGCTGGGGGTGCCTCCCGTCAGGGGACTTGTGTACGTCCAGTCAGCATGATTGACCCTTCCCGCTGCGGGCATGTCTTGCTCTGGGCTTTCTCTCTGGTCGCAGGTGCTGGGAGTCCTGAAGGTTGGTCTCACGGCCAAGGCCTGGAGTGAAGAGGTGTCCAGTACCTTGGCCTTTTCCCCGTCTCTTGTCACCAAGTCCCCAGAGCAGGTCCTGACAACCCCACGGTGTCCAGTCCCCCAGACGCAGGTGGGGTGCAAGCGGCGGGAGAGAGCTATCCAGGATGGCTCTTCAGGCACTAGAAACCTGTGTGCAACAGTCATGGTAGTTGTGCAGCCCAAGAGGTTGGTTTTCCGTTGTATTTATGCTTTTTTGTGAACTTTCAAAATTACCACAAACTGTCAGGTAGGTTTGCAAGTTTTAAAGTTAAATTAGATGATCCAGTCCAAGATATTTTAGGGCTCCTGTGTATGTCAGCCTGCTTTTTTATCAACATACCTCAAAATAGTGGAAATTCAGCAACTGTTTTTTTAATACACCAGTAATTCCCTGCATCCGTAGGAAGCCCCTGAACAAGGATCTGACATGCAATTGTAAACACCTGTGGTTAATAATGCCAGTGACTTGCTTGCTCCGCTCAGGCATGTGGGCTCATTTCCTACAGGGCTTCCTCAGGCTCATGTAGGCAGTGGCTGCAGAGGCAACGTTTGCTATGATCCCTTTAGTTAACATCATGAGGGTGGGCTCACTAGGGTAACCGAAAACCCTTACAAGCAATTTTCGGCCTTACTGTATTTTGGGGGAAGGAAAAAGACCAGCAAAGAGTTACTTTTTCAGTCCAATATGAGATAGAAAAGCTGACAGAAAGTGGAGGTGAGGGAATGGATCTCCCAGAGTCTCGAATGCAAAGATTTATGTTTGTGTTTATTTTAACTCCCTGCGAACAAACCTGTTTATTGTGCTCAGTAACTCCTGTTGGTCTGATGCTCTAAATCTTCTCAGGGAATCACTTTTCCTCACTCACCTAGACTGAAGAATTCTCTTCTTATTCTTTTCTTTAAAACACTTCGTAGCCCTTCCTCATGAGGAGACATTCTGCTGTTATGGAGATCTGAACTGTCTGAGCTCTGCTCCAGGAACTTTTGCGGCCAAACATTCAGTACTGACCCTCGTCCGTGCGCCGAGCGCTGCCTGCCTAGGCCCTCGTCCAAAGGGAAAAGTGCTTTCCTTCGTCTTGCAGCTAGTTTAGTATAATGGTTGAGCGCGCGGTCCCCTCTCCATGGGTCTCCTGCTTGCCACGGATCCTTCCAGGGAAGCGCCCAGGAGTTGGAGCTGGCAGGATGGGTAGGTCCGATGCATTGCTTGCTAATGGGAGGTTTGCGCTCTGTGCCAGACTGCTGAAGAATCTGTGTGCTATGAGTCACTCCCCCAGAAATAAACCCCGAGCTACCAAAAGCTCTTTGCACTGTGTCAGGAAGAAAGTTTGGACAGGAAACGGAGCTTTTTGACTTGGAGAACATGGAGAGAACCCCTTGTGAAAAGAATTTACAATTTTCAAGTGGAAAACATGGAAGGGGGGAAGAATGCACAAATAATGCCAAGAAACAGACTCACTTTTCTGGCACAAAATATAAAGAAGTCTTTCCAGCTGGTGGTGAGGGACCAGAAACAAAGTGGTGGTCAAAAGTTAGCAAATCGAGCTGTCTCTCTGCTCTGGTTCATGCTTTTCAAGGAGGTTTTGAAAAGCCTGCAGTATGTCGTAAAATCCCCTTCGGATGACAAAAGCGAGAACAAAAAGCAGATTTTACCTTTGTCAGCCGCGAGCACTCATGCTCGGCTGGTGAGAACAAGCAGAGCTGTGAGGCTTTTGAAGCAGGGCCTAGGTGCTCGCAGCGAGCTCATGGGACCCACATGCAGCCATCTGGGCAGCAGTCGATATTGCTGAGTTCCTTGAACCACAAATACTGGTTGCAGAAGTGTGTTATTTGATGTATGTGTAAACACCAGGCAAGGAAAGGAGCTGCTCTTATAGCCTGGAAATCGTGTGCCTTCTCCGCAATAAATGCAAATAACAATTTCATACACATAGTTACGAGAAGGGAGTTTGGTGAGTTGGATGCGGAGCCTGTGGCACTGTCCCGCTGTGCTCTGCTGATGCAGGAAGCTCTGACCATGCTGCAAACCCGTGGTTTCCAAAACCCAGGCTCTCACTGTCCTCCTCCCCCAGACATGGACCACCCGCTGTGGAGGCTCCCGTCCCGGCTGTTTCCTTGCACAATCGCACTGGGGGTTTCCCTAGCTTTGTGCCTCCCCAACCGGCTTCGCAAAATGTTAAACTCGTGTCATGTCCCAACCGGCTGCTTCCAGGTGTCTGAGGGAGTTCCTGGGCGCTCCGGCCTTGGAGCCCGTGCTGCAGAGAGGAGCGAGGAGCAGCCGGGGGCCGTGGGACCCTGCGGGAGCAGGTCGCCCGTTCTCCCACCCGCGACAATCTGGGCTCGAGGCAGGCACTGCTCTGCACCCTGCCAGGAGGGGCTCGCATTTAGATACCTGTGTCAGTCCCAGAGGAAGCACCGGTGCCCCAGGCTAAACAAAATATTAGTAGAGTATTAATAATGAAGACATACCCCTCCTGTAACCCAAAGTCTTTGGAATTACATTTTCTTTTATTTTAACATTTTATCTCCCCACACTTTTTTTTTTCCTTTTTTTTTTTAAACTGATTTCTAGCTTTTAGAAAATTCTCAAATTCAGTAATGAATTAAGGCTTTTCCATGATATTAAATGTTTGATGGATCAGGACAGTTTGACATGCATTCATGGTGGGAGGTGAAGGACAGATACCTGCTCAGCAAATCCCTAGGCTGAACTCTGCCATCCACAGATGTTTATGTTGTGAAATGCAGAAAAAAAATATCTCTTTTTAGGTTTTTAAAGACTTATTTTTAACAGTTATTCTCAGTTTTTCAGCTTCTAATACTAAAGACAACCTCTCACAAAGTCTGTCTAGAATTCTTTTTCTTTCCCATTTTTATTCACCTATTTAGATGCTGAAATGTATCCATCATATCTCTTAGGTTCCTTTGTGAAGGACAGAAATAAATTACCTGAGGTCAAGCTGTGTTTATGCAGTGGGCCGCTCTTGCAGAATTACCTTCTTGACTTAATAGCTTCCTTTTGGGTGATGTTTCTCCCAGGGAGAAGACAAATTGTCTGAGGTCAGCGTGCAGCCCGGCATGCCGTGTAGGAGGAAATTGCAGCGGATCAGCTAAATTGGGGCGAGTCGGGAGCAGCGCGAGGCGGCACGAGGCCGGGCAGAGGGGAACTTCCCAGGGCACCATTCCCCGGGCTGCTCCCCCCGGGAACCCTCGGCTCAGGGATGCGGGAGCCCTCAGCTCTGGGGTTCAGGAGCCCCTCAGCTGTGGGTTATGGGAGCCCTGAGCTCGGGGATGCGGGAGCCCCGCTCGGGGATGCAGCAGCCCCCAGCTCAGGGATGCAGCAGCCCCCAGCTCTGGGATGCAGCAGCCCCGCTCTGGGATGCAGCAGCCCCCAGCTCTGGGATGCAGCAGCCCTGCTCTGGGATGCAGCAGCCCCGCTCTGGGTTTCAGCATCCCCACTCTGGGATACAGCAGCCCTGCTCTGGGATGCAGCAGCCCCCAGCTCTGGGATACAGCAGCCCCGCTCTGGGATGCAGCAGCCCCTCTCTGGGATGCAGCAGCCCTGCTCTGGGATGCAGCAGCCCCCAGCTCTGGGATGCAGCAGCCCCCAACTCTGGGATGCAGCAGCCCTGCTCTGGGATGCAGCAGCCCCGCTCTGGGATGCAGCAGCCCTGCTCTGGGATGCAGCAGCCCCACTCTGGGATGCAGCAGCCCCTCTCTGGGATGCAGCAGCCCTGCTCTGGGATGCAGCAGCCCTGCCCTGGGATGCAGCAGCCCCGCTCTGGGATACAGCAGCCCCGCTCTGGGATACAGCAGCCCTGCTCTGGGATGCAGCAGCCCCGCTCTGGGATACAGCAGCCCCGCTCTGGGATACAGCAGCCCTGCTCTGGGATGCAGCAGCCCCGCTCTGGGATGCAGCAGCCCCCAGCTCTGGGATGCAGCAGCCCCCGGCTCTGGGATGCAGCAGCCCCGCTCTGGGATGCAGCAGCCCCCAGCTCTGGGATGCAGCAGCCCCCGGCTCTGGGATGCAGCAGCCCCGCTCTGGGATGCAGCAGCCCTGCTCTGGGATGCAGCAGCCCCGCTCTGGGATACAGCAGCCCTGCTCTGGGATGCAGCAGCCCTGCTCTGGGATGCAGCAGCCCCGCTCTGGGATGCAGCAGCCCCGCTCTGGGATACAGCAGCCCCTGGCTCTGGGTTTCAGCATCCCCACTCTGGGATACAGCAGCCCTGCTCTGGGATACAGCAGCCCCGCTCTGGGATGCAGCAGCCCTGCCCTGGGGTGCTGGAAGGTGCTGGCCGCCCATGCAGCTGCTCTGCAGTTGAGGAGCCCCACGGGGTGGTGGCCTCGAGCGAGCCCAGCAGAGCTGCCCAGCTCAGCCCCCGGCACTTGGTTGAACCAGGCGACTGCCTGGCCAAGGTGCCCCAGGTGCTAGTGCTGCAGCTGGTGCATGGAGCGGCTGCCCTCCTGCCCCTCCGCAACCCTTGGGAAACCATTTCCTGCATGGATCCGGAGCGGAGAGCAGGCGGCCGAGCCCAGCCGGGGCAGCGCCGCTGCGGAGACGCTTGCTGGGAAGCCGCAGCACCGTGCCGGGCTGGAAGAGAGCAAGAGCGACCTTCTCCCGCTACACGTTCTCGTATTTATCCTGTGCTGCGAAGGGGAAATGAAAGGCTCCTTTTAATTAAGCTCTTTAGCCTTTGAAGTTATTTTTGATTTTTTTCACATTGATGATGTAATTTATGTAAATAATCATCTATCTATGAAAGGAGTGTGTCTGTCAAAAGCTAAAATAAAAAACATCCGTCATTTTGAAGTGATTAACATTCTCCAGATGTTTAAATCATCAGATTTCAGGAGTTTCTCTTTGTTGTGATAATGATATAGTATCCAGAACAAGAATGTTTACTTTTTTGTATGGGTCAAACACAGATTTTTCACAATCCTATTAAAGCATGCAGTTTATTGTAATTGTATGTGCAGATGAAAGCATGTGCAGTTATTATTGTTCCCCGTAATTGTAAACTGCTGCTGATAATTTTACTGTAAAGCCGGAACAAAAGGAGCGCGCTGGAGAGGACCACCAGCGCCCACGCGTGCGGTGGCTTTCGGGACGTCGGGTCCGTGCGGAGACGGTCGTCCCGCGTCGGACGGGCTGTGTCGCGCCGCCCTGCGCAGCAGCCGGGAGCGGGGCTGGGCCTGGGGGCACCGGAGCGGCCGTTGGTGTCGCAGGGAATGCAGAGCGGCCGCCGGAACGCGGCCCGGACGGGCACTCGGGGCTTTCGGCGGCCGACTCTGCTGCACGAGCCGGGCTCTGTGCCCGGCCGCGTCCGCGTCCGCGTCGCGGCTGCCCCACGTCTCGGCACGCGAGAGGTGTGTGAAACCGCCCCGGGGCTGGCCAAGTGCTCCGGGAGCTCGTGGCGGGATAGCGGGATAGCGTGGCCACAGGATGGCACCTGAGTGGCAACCAGGCGATGCTGCTCAATGTCCATCGTTGGCAAAAGCTCTCCTGGAAAATGGGTTTTGAAAGAGTTTCCCGGAAAAATGACAAATAACTGCACCAAATACATACCTGCTTTTGTATTTTTCCTTAGAGATCTCAATGGAGCTGAAATGTTAAGCAAATAATTGTTTAAGAATTCATGTTTTTTTTAGTGGATGGGAATTCTTGGCAAAATAAATGAGTGCCAGCTGGTGATTTGGTCTTACAGGATGGACGCAGGGGCAATTTCTCATCACGGCGAGTGCCACTGTTGCCGGGGGGCCTGCGGGCAGGTGGGGCCTGTGCCCCACGGCAGCCCCGAATCCGTGCCGCAATGCGGCCTGCTTGCGCGGACCGTTCTCCCCTCCCTGTCCTGCACCCTCCCAAACGATGGCTTTGAAAGGAAACGAATGCCAACAGGAAAGGGAGTTACAGGCCTGAAGTAGGAGATCCTTTCTACAGCGTTTGTGGCCTACTGCACACAGAACATGGGGTTTGTTATTTTATCCTTCCTGTTTTAAGGTGCTGTGGCAGCACTGCACCTCATGGCTGCCTCTGCGCCCCCAGGCCCTTTGCGCCGTGGTGCTCAGCTGCTTGCTTTGGGCATACGCTGATGGACGGGAGGTTTACAGGGCCGCTCAACACTGTTGGGCCTGCAGACCTGCTCTGAAGCAAACGCATCTGCTGCAGAGGAGCAGTACCTGGAGAAATGGGGCCGGCAGCGAGGAGCACGAGCGGCGCTCGCGGCCCTGCGTGACGGCGCTGGGAGGCGGCAGCTGCGCGAGCGCCCGAGCCGGCGCGCGGAGTGGGAGGCGGCCGTGATTGCGCCGGGCCGTGAATGCGCCGCCCGCCGCCGTGCGAATCAGGCGGGCGCAGAGCGCTCAATCAAGGCAGTAATGGACCCACTTCACAATCAGACAAGTGCTGCTCCTTCAGAAATCCTTCCATTTAGGGCTGATTGCTAACCCCGGCCTCATTTCTAATCTAAAGGGCGAGCAATAATTTGGAGAAGGAATTATAACAACTTCCCAGCCATTTGGCAAATCGTTATTATTTCAGAGGGGTGTTGGGAGGCAAGCGCTGCTCGTCAGGTGCTTTTCCTGCGGCTGCTCCCCCATTCCCAGCAATGCTGGCTGGCGCGGCGGTATTCGCAGTGCAAGGAGGGAAGGAGAGCAGCAGCGCGGTGCTGAGCACGTGGATGTGCTCAGGGACACGGGGCTTTCCCAAGGGGAATGTCCAGCTGCAGGACCACAGAGCATCCCATGCCACTGCCTCATCCTGCATCCCGGGGGCACCGGGGCGCGAGTGAGCTCCAGGCTGATGGTGCCTGTGATCCCAGTGCAGTGCCGGCAGCTCCGGGTGCCACGGACACATGGGACAGGGACACGTGGGGGTCACAGCCAGCACTCTGCTCACAGGAACCTCAGTGGCTTCGGCTCTGCTCCACACAGCACCTCTGCTTTGTGCTGCAAGGACATCTGATGGCGTGCAGGAAAACCTGTGTCCGAGATGTGATTTGGAAAGGGAGAGCGTGAGGGGCGCCTTCTAAAGTGTTTAATGACCCCATGAAATCTGAGCCACCTCTTGCAGGAAACGGAGTGCGGAGCTCAATGCAAACACCCCCCTGGACGTGTTCTATGCAGCAGAGCTCACTCAGCATCATGCAAGGGCTGCGCTCCAGAGCGTGGGCGTCCCGGCAGAGCGGCCGCTGGGAGCCTTGCAGAGCTGCTCCAGGCTCCCATCCCGGCCCGCAGCGCTGTGGACACCCCCGTGCTACCCATTTCATCCGCACGGCCCCCTGAGGCAGACGGACCCACTGCGACGGGAAACAGCCTTGAGCAAGATGTGGTCTGAAGCACGGCTCTGAAGGATGGGGAGGACGGTGGAAAAAGCAGCTCCAATGCGTGACCTCGGGTGCATTTCACTTATGAATGGTCCTTGATTTTTGTCAACACTATTAATGCCAGTCCATGCTGCCCAGGCAGCTCCCTGGTGCGCCTGTTTGTTCGGCAGCAGCGCAGCAAGGAGCTGCCATCCCCTTCCCAAACGGGGATGGTGGCTCCGCACCACTGCTGCAGAGCAGGAGGGGCACGTGTGTGTGCATGTGTGTGCATGTGTGCCCGTGCATGCACGTGCACGTGCACATGTGTGCGCTTTGTGTGCGCGTATGCGTGCGTGCACACGTGTACGTGTTTCTGCCTCTAGCCTGGAGGATGGATGAAGCTGATGGAGTCGCAGCAGAACAGGCAGGTTCAGGGAGATCACACCTACGGGCTTTCTCTTGGGGCACACCAATGCGCAGCGAAGTGCATGAGCCTGTTTTCTTAAGGAATTTCTTCTCAGGACTTCTTTGGAAAATGCCCAGGATGCTGCTCTGGGTGTGTTTTCCTATGAGCTTATTTAATTCTCTTCATACATACACCATACACAAACATTCACACACAACTCAGGGGAGCAGCTAAGGTCTTGATGAAACTTCTTACCTTTACCTTTTGGAGTAGCCTTGCATTTTAACTTGAAAACAAGGAATTTTGAAAAGCTACCAATGGCTAAAAATAGCAGAACAAACATCTGCGAACACTCACTGCACTGCCTATTGCAGTTCCCACGTCAAGTTAAAAAGCACTGTGAACTCTCATTTCAAAGGTGCTCATGCAAAGGGAAACGGCTGCTCCTCATACTCAGTCGGGCGAGACGTGGATCCTCACACGCTCTGAGATCGGGTGTCTGCGGTGCCTCTGCTGCTGTGCCTGGGGGGAAGGGATGGGATGGGAAGGGATGGGAAGGGATGGGATGGGATGGGAAGGGATGGGATGGGATGGGAAGGGATGGGATGGGATGGGATGGGATGGGATGGGATGGGAAGGGATGGGATGGGATGGGAAGGGATGGGATGGGATGGGATGGGATGGGAAGGGATGGGATGGGATGGGATGGGATGGGATGGGATGGGATGGGATGGGATGGCATGGGATGGGATGGGATGGCATGGGATGGCATGGGATGGGAAGGGATGGGATGGGATGGCATGGGATGGCATGGGATGGCAAGGGGCCGCACGCAGTGACTCATGCAGCGCGAGCCCCAGTGCCTGGAGAGTCACCGCTCCTGTCCGGCCGCGAAAACACGTGCGGGATGCGGCGCCGCAAGGAGCTGCCCAGGCAAAGCCAGGCAGCAATTAAACACTGCGGTGGAGTTCCTCTATCCACAACAGCCATGAATGGTAGATACAGTTTATTGGGATGTGGCAGTGGAATCATGTTCATTTTGAACAATATCAATTGGTTTTGAGAAAAATACCTTTTTTTGTTGTTGTTCTTTTATGGGATCACGCAGAAAACGAAAACAAGAAAGATATCCCCAGTGCAAAGTTGGCTAAATGTTGCATCTGCTCCACTGCCACGAACAAGGAGTGCCCTGAGGGCAGAGCAAAATGCGGCGCGTCCTGTCCGCGCGCGGCCGCGGCTGCTCCCGGCCCTCGGAGCGAGCGGGATGCTCCACGCGGTCCTCGCTCGCAGCAGCGCCATCGGCGAGTGGCAGCCCAGCTCTCCGCGCTCCCGCTGCAATTCCTTTAAAAAAGGTTCCTTTAAAAACGCCCTGCACACTGCACATTACTTTCAGCTGATGCTAAACATCCTCCTTAATATCACGTTACATAAAACTAAATTACCAACATACTGTGAAGAAACTGTGTATTTCTAGTAGCAATGAAGACATTCTAAAACTACAGTGCACAATATGTGTAATAGTGTTTAGCAAGTGTTATGTGCATATAGGACATTTGTGGCTGAGCTTTCCCCAGCCTTCGGGAACGCACCGGCGCGGGCGCTCGCGACGGCGTCGGGGGCGCTCGGGATGCAGGCGCTGGGGACACGCGGCGCGCGAGCCGGCCCCTCGCGCGGCTGCGGCTGCTCTGCCCGGAGCGCGCGGGGATCAGTGCCGGACAGTGACACTCAGCTTAACCGCCCTCGCTTCAGACTGCCAAAAAAAATCCCCAGAATTTGCTATGAGGGCTGTGGAATTTTAGCACATATCAGTTCCTGACGAACATCTTATCCCTTGAAACTCCTTGAAACATTGTGTATGCTGGTATATACCATAAAGGTTTAGGGGCATTACCATGGTGTTTGGATTGAAGGAATAATGGGAAAGGGAGCAGTGATGTTGAGTGTCCTTGTGCCCAAACGCGAGCCGGCAGCTCTGCCACCAGGGCACGGCTGCCGCCGCGGCTGTACGGGCTCAGGGTCTGGTGCAGGGTCCCTGCTCTGCGTTTGGACACGGCTCCTGCCGCACGGATACAGGTTCCTGGATGCTGGGAGCCTCAGGGTCGGCCTCAGCTATTGCTTCCTGGCATCTCTGTTTGGCCTGTAGGCATGTGCCATGAGACACGGCAGGGCAGGGCGCGTGCAAACTGCTTGCATCCACTTACCAAATACGCAGATGCTTCCAGTAAACCATGGACCTGACGGGATTCCAGGACTGCTTTCCATGCGGAAAGCCCTTGGGAAGGGTCTGAACAACCCTTGTGCAAACTGTCCCAACTGTCGCTCAACAGGGTACAATAGCAGAGACTCTGTTTGGTTCAATTTTCATGCAATTAGCAGTGAACAAGCGCAGGGTCCGGCTGACCCGTCGGATCACACGGCGGAGGGCAACGCTCCTGCTAAAGGAGGGAGCGCGTTGGTCGGTCCTGCCTCTCCCGAGGCGCACGGGGGTGTGGAGGTCTCGGGCCCATGGGGATCGCACCAAACTGCACATGACCAAAAGTTGTGAGGCAGAAACACAAATAAGCAACACCCAAGGGCACAAGTTTATTTTTCTTGGCATGCCTGCTCTGGAAACACAGCTCAATTACTTTTTCCCTTTGCTGCCACCTAGTATGCCAGGTTTTTACAGTGGAATTAAAATGCCCCCAAGATGTAGGTTTATGTAATGGAAACAATGACAGTTTCCTAACTACACAAACTGGAGGTACTGCCCCAACCCAACCGTTTCCTTCAGTCAGCCCTGTGATGCATGTCAGCAACCACTAGGTCATAAAGCATAAGAGCTGAGAGTTCATTGCTGCTAAGGTTTACAAATTCACTTTCCTTCCTCCACCCTCCCCCCAAAAACCCCAGCAACAACAACCAAAAACCCTACCAATAGCGAGCAACTATTTTCCGGTGTACATTGTAGGAATATACAAAACACTGCACCTATTTTGCATTTAACAGTTAGCGTTATGTCAGTGATTTAGAGCCTGCTAGGAAAACCTGTTGCTCTGCACCTACAGCTGAAATTTTACTTGACAGTTGGAATTAGAGCTGGGTGCTGGCCATATAGAAATATATAAAAGTGAACTAACAAACTATCAGCACACAGTGTTGGCTAGAACATGCGAAGAAAAACAACACTTACTGGCTGCTAGCCAAGGGAAGCAGAACACATCAGCGGTGGGGCTAAAGGCTGGACAAAGAGCAAAGTGCAGCAAAACAAGTGTCAGCTTTGCTGCCCGGCGCACGGGGCAGGGAGGGAGCTGCTGGTCACGGTCTGCGCGGAGCCGCGCGCGGGGCTCACGGGTCTGTTCTCGTCTCCAGGGCAGATGCTTTGCCTTGGCCATAGCGCACGGCTTTGTGCTGCCATTTGTGTTGCTGCACATATTCCTACAGATACACAAGTCTTCAAGATAACTCAGCTCCCAGAAGACCCTTCCTTTGCAAAAACTAGAAGGGGCAAGGGCAGCATTTAAAAGGGGATTACTTCCACAGATGTCCATGGAGAATGTGGCCAAGGGCTGTAATGAAACAGCTATTTCTGCAATAACTGACAAACTAAAATAAATAAATTCAATCTTTTTTAAAAAATGTTGTAAGTCTTTTTCTCCATGCTTCTGTGACATTAAACTCAGTCACAACTCTGTTTAATTACTTTCTGTAGGTAAATGGCCATAAGTATTATTACTTAGAACCACTTAGAACAGAGTAGTATCTGTATCTCTTATGAAGAGCAGTATAATCATTCACTTTGACACATGCTTTCGAATGTCTTAGTCTACTCCGTAATTTCACCAAAAATATCAACGTTGCCTTCCGGGTCATCCTCCTGTTCTAATTCTTCGCTGTGGTCACCCGGAGAGGTGCATGCACCACGTTTCTGAACAGTCTCCCTCTTTCTTCTGCGGACATACACATCGTGGTTCTTCTCTCTCTCTTCAGAAGGTGAGTCGTCTGCATCGGGGGCAGTTTTCAAAGCTAACTGTAAGCAATTGTAGAACCTAGAAGGAAACAAACGTGCAGTTATTGTTGTTGTAGATTTTGTAGGATCTGCAAAATTAGAGAAACTAGTGATTTTGTATTTCAGTGAAAAAGCATAAAGAAAACAAAATTGTTACTAAACGTACCAATTAACACTTCAAGAAAAATGAGGAGTAGCAGCATGTGTCATGTTTATGCCATGTCACTTCTCTTTTAAATGTTTGTATATTAGAAATCAATTAGTGGATGTACTTATGTGCAATTAAGGCCCGATTAACTTTACAGATACCATAAATTGTTATCATCTTAAGTGTCTAATAAACGACTGCAGTTGGTTGGACTGCTACCATTTGTAGCAACTTTGAACTCCTCTGACAACTATAGAGATTTTAAATGGACAAATAAAAACAAACTGGTCTTAATAAAAGTAAGTGCATCTGCAGCATTCATTTGATCTTCATGCCACTTGTTCTGTTCCTCATATCTGGAAACAAAAATATAAGGACCCCAAATCTAGGTAACCTTCCATCTCCTTCATGACTCATTAATTTTGGAAACTAAAAATTTGTAGGTGACTAAAAGCATTGCAATCTGAAACTGTTCCTGTGTTAAAAAACAAAAAAACAAATGCCCCTGTTATCATTAGAAAAAGAAAATGGAATGCTACTTAGTAACAAACTTGGCCTGCAAACTCATATTGCTTTAGGCTTTGTTTAAATAAACAGTTTACAGTCTTCAGAGCTCAAAGTTAATGAAACTTGTATTTTAGATCTGCAACTTTTTTTAAAAAACACGTAGGATTCTTCTTACATGGCCTCTCCTAACCACCTTTCACTTTTGCATTTAATATCATCAATAGAATTAGTGTAATCTAACAAACCTGTCAATCCTCCTCATGTTCTCTTCCATTTTTTGATTTGCTGTTTGTATCAGAAATTCAATATATTCTTCAGACACCATGAGTTTCCCCATGTGGCTCAATGGAACTTCTAAGCAATGAGTGCTCCGCACAGCCTAAAACACACACATTTAAATATTCATCTAGTATAAAGATTTTTTTTATTATTTTAAAGGGGTTATTTAAACATAGGAAATTCATGACAAGAAGAAAAAAAACCAGGCACATAATTGTTTAATTTGTTGTCAAGCAAAGCAGATTTTTTTTTTCAGCACAATATTGTGAAATAGCAGTCTTTCACCTTACTATTCAGATCTTGGCTTTAAAAATTTGAGATTAACATTAATGAACTATCTGGTCAAATTATTTGTAGTTAAGCAGAGAAGTCCTTACCATCACAATTTTTCCTTTTTTGCCGACTGTAATACCAGAGTTCCTGAATCCAGAATCGATAGCTGCAGAATGCTGCAGAACAAATACATGTCAAACAGGTCACGCACACTTTCACAGCAAGACTGTATTACAAACTGCAAGTTATGAACCCAGTTTGTCAAGAACTTATTCAAAATCGTCTCCCCAGATTAATGCAATAATAGTTGCATTTGAAGCCACAAAATGGAGTGGCTGGTTCTCAGAGAACCATTGTTAATTGATTGTCCAACCTTAAACCATCAGTGCAGCCATCTGCACTCGTGTCTCTCTTGCCTTGCACTGTTTTACCTTAAATGCTGGTAATGCTACAGGCAATCGTGCAACACCCACAGCTAATGGGGAGCACCTCGGTGAGAGAAGTTCTCCAGCTCTCCTCTATGTGAATCATGGAACAAATCCATCATGCATTAGGCTCTCCAGAGTTGTTCTGGAAAAGCAGAAGGCAAAGGTGCTACTCAATTAGTTGAAACACCAGAGCCAAATGGCTTGGCAAGCAGCAAAATAACTTATAAAAAACCTCTCACTTTTAGCCAACGAAAGCAACAGAGGCTCTCTGGGATTTCTTTTTTTTTTTTTTTTTTAACCTGCCAACCTGCTTCAGCTAAAATACAGAAGTGGTCAAGTAATCTTGTTTTCTAAAAAGCGCAGCAAAATCTTTAGTAAGTTTAAAGCTATGTTTTCTTCATTAGCTTATTTTTACTACCCAAGTTATTAACCATGCAGTACATCTGGGAATATCCTTAGTGTTAAAATCTACTCAGGAGCCAATACTTTTACTTGTGCAGCAAGGAATATGGTGAAATAACAATGTCACATTGTTACTTGATGTAATTTTACCAGAAGTTGCGCGTCTTGCAGCTCTCGACACAGCACATGAAGAACAAATGGTTCAAACTTGAACACAACGTCACCAGCGACTTCTTCTAGTGCAGTCATCTGGAAAAGGCACAAAATATTTATATTAATACTGAAAATGTGTACTGTTACTCGTAAAAAATAAAGACAGGCAGTGTGTAAAACAAGCATTAAAAATGCAGCAAATTAACCTGTTCCTTTCAGTTGCTTTCATAACACACAGAAATTGCATGGACTCCCAGATTTTTGTTAGCTAAACTAGGTTTGATGGAAATTCATGGCAAGATAGACTTTAAAACTTTAATGTGCTTCCTTGTTTACTTCTTTGTACATTCAAATGAATTGATATAGTCAGTACAGCACAGGAAGACGACTGTTTGACTGCAATCAGATGAAACCTGAGCAGTCAGGGTTTTTTTACGCTGCTCTGTACAATCAAAGACATTGAGTTTCTCAAGTACATTCCTCAACTTCAGAGAACTTTCGCGTTACAGAAGATTAAATTTATAGTTTAATGTACTTGATCACATTTTAATCTTAGTTTAAACAACACTGCATAGCCTACTGTATGACAGTTAAAAAGATAAAAAAAAAAAAAAAACTTCAGAGGTTGAAATTACAGGCATAGACCACAGGGAAAAGAAGGCAAATAACTGCGTATATATAAAATGCTAAATGTTACCTTAAGACTACAGTTTTGCAAAAAGTGTGAGATACTAATGACAAATTTTCCTGCATCTGAAACTACAGTGAAAGGTACTGTGCAGTGTTACAATTTCTGTTTTTCTATGCTGTGTTTATGCAGAACAATCTCAAGGGTTATGTCTTTCCTTCCAGAAAGGTTGCTTTGAAGCAGTTACATTACATATTCCTTAAAAAATATTCTATTGTACTGTATTCCATGTACTGTTTGGGCCCCCCTGCTTCTTATTCACATTCACTTGCTTAATCCACAATATTAAAATTTTGCTATATTAACTTGGGAAATATGAACTGCTTTCTCATGCTTTTTGCTTTGTCTATCCTTTCTCAGAATTTCTGTGAAATATATTCAATAAAATCTTAATATTTAAGACACTACTGACAGTATAAAAGGAAACTGCTCAAGCGACAATTCTTTTCATTTTAAACACTGACAAACAATGAAATCTGCGTATACAGCATCCCCTCTGTAACTGTTGTTATTCTGAGTTGAAAGCAGCTCTGAGTGACTAAGTCACACAATTTATGTGCCAGATTTTAGAGAAACGCTGAGTAACCACAGCTGTGCTAACGCTGATGAGAGGCAGAGGAGATCAGCACTGCGTACGGCAGCGCTGTGCAGAAACACTGAAACTACCTCATTTTGCATTTGCGGGGCCCAGGAGCCCCA
Source organism: Tinamus guttatus (assembly GCF_059628265.1). Classification (NCBI taxonomy): domain Eukaryota; kingdom Metazoa; phylum Chordata; class Aves; order Tinamiformes; family Tinamidae; genus Tinamus; species Tinamus guttatus. The sequence continues at coordinate 316,384 of NW_028289348.1, forward strand.
GTGCCGGCACAGGGCTCGGGGGCTGCTCTGCGCGCCGGTGCCCGCAGGGCCCTGCAGCCCCTTCCCGGCGCGGCGCTCCGTGCGGACGGGACGTGTCCCCGCGGGCCCCGCGCTGTGCGGCCTCCTGCGCGACGCAGCCGGGACCCGCCGTGCGCGTGAGCATTCCCTCTCCGGGTGTTTTTCCGTCTTTGAAAACCCTGTTCTGGCCGCAGAGCAACACAGTGCTCTGAATGCAGCGCTTCATGGGCCGGAGCAGCGCTCGCCGTGGTGGGAAGCCAAGTGACACAGACTCGTCTGCGAGTCCAGCACCGTAACAGAGAACACACTATGAACCGCGATCCGTGAGCAACGCGCTGCAGGGAGCTCCAGGCGTTTCTGTTGCTCTGAAAAAGCTAAGTAATTTAACAGATAGGCCAGAGACAGATTTTTCATCAGGGGAATAGAAATACCTGGGAAAGTCATACATGAATGTTAGCGCTGCCCCAAGACTGACGTACTGGTTCCTTCAGAAAGTTTATTAGTGGAATGAAATATTCCAAGTAAAGTTTTTTTTATCATCTTATTGCTTCTAAATCACTAGTTTTCTGTAAAATCAGTTTAATAGGGGAATACCAAAAGTAATTTTCTGTTAAGTCTATAACATTTCAGGCTCAGCTCTGATCCCAATGATTTTGATGGAAAAACACCCAGCGGGAATAGCATGAGGCCCTTAATCTATAAACAAATCCCAGTCACTATAGTGAGAGGACAAAGTATCTGTTAGTGATGGGATATCCAAAAAAAAAAAAAAAAAAGAAGAACGTACACAGTGAAAATCCCTCTATTTCAGACACAGGAGCCATAGACGGAGTGACAGCAAGCGGGAAGCTGCTCACTGCAGGCAATGACGACTGTGGCAGAGCGTTTGCCGCGGCGCTGTTTGCTGCACAGCCCTCGTTCGGGAAGCAGCAGCCGCAGACGGCGCCGTCGCCTCGCGGGGAAGCGCCGCAGCCCGGCCAGCGCGCGGGAGCTCCACGGAGCGGGGCAGGAACCCGCCGGGAGCCCTGCGCCGAGCGCGGTGACACGCGAGGGCGGCGCGCTGCCCTCGCCTGCGGTTCGAAAAGATAACAGCAGAAGGAATGCCTCATATTCCACCCAGACACGCAGACAAATCTGCATATACAGAAGTCCTGGGAAAACCAAAAGGCTCTGCACAGGCATATAATAAAATACTGAACAGCAGCTGCCTATGTTCTGCTCTATATAAGGCCCCAAATCTGACGCTGAAGGTGTCTGAGTTTAATGCAAATAGTACGATAAGGAAAAAAAAAAGGGTAAGCCTTTTCAGTTTTAGATAATCTGAGAATCATACAATTAATATTTGTATGGTACCAAGAACCTTCTAAGCGGGTACTTCATAGTATATAAAGCTTTTTCTTTAAGTATTGTGAAAAATCAATTGCAAAACAGATATTTTAAGCTTGTATTGTTGAGGTGGATATACACAGGAAGGTCAAACAATCTCCCAGATGAAAAGCAAAACAGACAGAATCCATGAACTCTACTCCCCACTCTCCTTTCCTAAACACTGGACTAGCCAACCTTTTTCCACATAATGGAGCATAGCTGTTTAAAAATTACTCAAAGGCATTTTTCTTATGCTTGCAATTCAAGCAGTAAAAACTTACCAGCCATCTACCTTCCAAAAGGAACTGAATAGAACAGAGCAGCTCCTCTGGAGAGAGCCAGTTGCAGTGACCTACGAGGTCCTACCCAAGCTGAACCTGGCTGACAGGAACTGCAGCAAGCTCTGCTTTGCTATGGAGCTGCTGGCACATAATTCAGAACAAATATTAGTGATATTTTTCAGAGGTAGGCTTTTTTGCGTATATGTGCAAGTGGATCTGTAAAATGAGTTATTAATCTAGTGAGAAAATCTGTGACCCGGTAGCTGCTTCAGTTTTAGAATATACAGTGCAAAGAGATGTAAGGAGAAGCAGTCTACTTTAAAAGCACAGTAAAAAAAAAAATGTTTATTGATTTTTCTTATTTCAGCAACTTTTGAGATGCCATATTAAAGATGCAGTGTAAGAGACTCATTGTTTGCTGTTTTGGGGTGCTTGCAAATGGAGGCTGTTGTGCAGCAAGCTGGACTCAGGATGACTTGTAACGAGGCACTTGCTGTGCACACAATTAACATGGCCATTGGCAGGCTCACCTGCACGCGTCTACTTGTAACGGACACCAAGCAGCTTCGTTCTGGTTGCTCCTTGAACTGCTGAGCAAAGACACGAAGCCAGAGGGGCCGCAGCTACGCGGCGGCTGCCGAGGACGACGGGCTGCATCCAGCAATCGCAGTGATCGCACGTGCCACGGGGCGCTACGATTGTGGCCTCGGTGCACGCGGTGCCTCGTCCTGCACCGCGTGCGCCAGGGACGCAACGCCCGCTCCGAAACCGCCCCGGCTGCGGCGCTCGCCAGGCCGGTGCCTGCTTTCATGCAGCAGCCGCTACCCCGGCATTAACAAGCGTTTCCCTTTAGTCCAGCCTAGCCAGCTAAAGACCAGCTCACTGCTTCTTAACACCAGCTAGCACTCTATGGAAATTATAGTTATTTTAGTTCTGGACACGAAGGTGTTTAAATCAAAATCGTCTTCAGTTGACACCCTGCTGCAGTGTCAAGGCTGACCCTGCCCAGCCCAGTAAGAAGGGGGAAAAGAAAGATCCAAGGAATAACTGCGGAAATGAGAAATATAGTTATACTAAATAACAATCTTTCAGGAAAGGAACACCAATTGCATAAGAAAAACTCAGTTCTGCTTATTCGGAGCAAGGAAAGGGTTAAGAACAAATCAAACTCGCAGTATCTCGGGCTTCCAGAAGCTGCTATTTAAAAGCCAGCCTTATGAGGTGGGTCACTGTGCGGACCCCGAAGCCCGCCGAGCTCCGCGGCGCTGCGGAGGCCGCTCCGGGCAGGGGACAGGAGGCCGGGCCGCCCTTACCAGCTCGCGCTTGGTGCACAGCTCGTGCGTGACCAGCAGCCAGGCGCAGCCCCGCTTCCGCGCCGCGAACCCGCGCGCGTCCTGCAAAGAGAGAGCCCATGGGTCAGGAGCCGGGCCGGGCCGGGCCGGGCCGGGCCGCGGAGCGCGGGCCGCAGCCGGGGACTCACGGCGTCGCCGTCGGGGTCGGGCCGCGCGAGCAGCAGGCGGCCCGCGCAGGAGCTGGCGGTGCAGAACTGGGGCCGCGCGTTGAGCAGCCGCAGCACGGGCTCGGCGCGCGCGTCCACGCGGCCGCTCCGGCTGCCGTCCGCGCGGCCCAGCCGCTGCGCCTTGCGGCGCGCGAACGCCGCCGCCGCCGCCATGGTGCCCGCGCGGGCAGCGCCGCCCCCGGCCCGCCCCGGCCCGCCCGCCTCCCGCGCGGCCCCCTGCCCCGGGGCGGCGCCTGTGGCGCGGAGCCGCGCGGCGCGAGGCGAGGCGAGGCGAGGCGAGGCTGCCGCCCCGGCCCCGCGCGCCCTCCCGCCCGGCCCGGCCCGGCCCGGCCCGCTGGGGCAGGAGCGGCGGGTTTGCGTCCCGCTCCACACGCGCTTCCCGCGCGCAGGGCAGCCATTTGCGGCGCTTTCCGCCGAGGACCGGGCGTCTCCGCGGCGGCGGTGGCCGGTGCCGCGTTCGCAGGAGCCGCTGCAGAGTTGCCGCAAGGACCGTTGGCCTGCGTGGGGCGCCTCGCCCGTGCGGGCCGGCCCGCCACAGCGCCGGGTTCGCCTGCTGCGGGGCTCGGCCGTGGAGAGGCCGCCGCTGAAATCAGCGGTGAGCCGCGGAGCCTGGGGTGGATTTGCTTTGACGGGGCAGAGTAAACTGTGAAGCCAGTAAAGTACTTTTTTTTTTTTTTTTTTTAATCTCCTTTCTCCAGATATTCAGATCATTTGATTCGCTATGGCAGCGGCGAGAAATATGATGAGAGCTGTGAGAGTTTTTGAATTTGGTGGCCCTGAAGTGCTGAAGCTCCAGACAGATGTATCCATTCCTGTTCCAAAAGAAAATCAAGTACGAGTTCACTTGGCTGAAATGGTGATACTGAATGATATCCCACCTCTGCAGGGAACCGAGTAAATTATACAGAGCTTAAATTGTACAAAGAGCAACCTATTCACTGCTCAGGCTGCCTCAGGCATTACGTGTGATGCTTTTTTTCCCTTTTTTTTTTTTTACTGTATGAGTTACATAGTCTATAAAAACAATTTTCTTAAAATGTTCTCAGTTCAACGGTAGCTTTTGCCAACTCCATTCAAGTTTAGCTAAAAATTCTTAATACGCTGCTGTGGATTTGAAGCTTTAAATCCTTTTTTGTTTGTTTGTTTTGTTTTTTTGTTTAACAGGAATCTTCTTTTTCAGGTACTGGTTAAAGTCCGTGCCTGTGGAGTGAATCCCGTAGAGACGTATATTCGTTCTGGAAGTTACGCTAGAAAACCAGCGTTGCCCTATACTCCTGGCTCGGATGTGGCGGGTGTTATTGAAAGTGTTGGGGAACACGTGACTGCATTCAAGGTATTTACCCTTTGGAGTTTAATTGGAATTTGTTTACGCATCTTCCTTGCTCGGTCAGTGTGCCGTGTAGCTGTGTGTGTAGCCTATAAGCATTTAACGTGGGGAATTGCACCTCCACGAGTGTGCAGGGTGGACGGTGGGGAGGTTTTTCATGCTCTGCGAGGATCGAGGCGTTACAGGGTCTCAGCGGGGGCACTTCAGACTGTTACTGTAAAGCAGTGAGATCTGGTGTTCAAACCTGTGTTTCGGAAATATTTCATAAAGCTTCACAGAAATAGGAAAAGTTGGATGCTTCCTGTTTTGAGGTAATTTCATGCAGAGCTGAAAACGCTTCAGTGTCATTGTGGGAAAATGGGAATAGCTTTTATTTTACTGACTTATATTAAAAAAATCTGAGTTTCATATTTGTTGGTAAGACTGTTCAAATAGTCTAAAACCCTTGGGATAAGAGAAGGAAGTTCTCCAATTGCTAAAAGGCATCTGTGAGGTTTACTCAGTTTTTAGATCAATTTTTCCCTTCAAGTCATTAGATTGTGGAGCTCAGACAAACTTATAAATTGTAGTTAGATTTTTGTTGGGGAAAAGATACTGGAATTTCCTTGTTTTGAATTTGTGTTACTGTTGAGAAATGACCGATTTGTTACCTGGACAGATCATGTTTCTTCTTATTTCCTTATCTACTATATCCATTATGTTCGTTTTGTTTCTTACGAACATCTTGATGATTTGCTTGATTGAAAGAGAGAAGGTGAGCGCAATGTTTGCTATAGACAAACATCTGGAAACTGCTGAGCAGAGGAGTCACCCAATCCATTTCATTTATGTACTCGGAATGCTTGAGAAATAGTTGTTCTGTGACACAGGTTTCTGTGTGGTAGGTAATAACCTACTTAATGTCTGAGGAGTGACATAGATGTTAGACACACGTATATGCACACACGTGCCAAGTACGCGGAGAGGACTACCTCGTACATAACCTACTGATTCGCTGCTTTGAACATTCTCTAATAAAAACAGTGGCAATATTTTTCTACCTTGGGGCATGTTAAAAGTGCTTTTGTACATATATATATATATATATATGTGTGTGTGTATATATATGTGTGTACATATATATACATATATATATATATATATAATGAAAATAGTTAAGGACTGTTTCTCTGATCCTTGTAAAATGTTTTGAAGGTTTCCATTTGGAATTTGTGGATGGAATTTTTTAGTGTTTGGTTTCCTTACTGCTAATATTAATGAGGCAGTAGGTTTGCATGTCACACTGTATGGAAGAGGATATATTTATGATGCTTAAATCAAAATATATGGTTTGCGTTGCATTTATAAAATTAACTTGAGATTTTTAACAGAAAAACTTACAGGAAAAAAAACTTCTGTGAACTGTTTAATAAGGAAAATATAAGGGAAATTATTTATTAATCATTAATAATTTTCTTTCCTTTCTAGAAAGGAGACAGGGTTTTTACTATTGGCACCCTCTCTGGTGGATATGCAGATTATACAGTCGCTGCAGTTAATAGTGTCTTTCCTTTGTCGGATAAACTGGACTTCAAGCAAGGTGCAGCCATTGGAATACCCTATTTCACTGCTTACCGTGCTCTTTTCCAAAAGTAAGATGCCAAATCCAGCTTGTGTATTTTGTTATTGAATATTTAAAATAAGGAAGCTATACTTTCATTATTCCGTAAAATGAGAGATGATCAGTGGGTGTGATTTAAAGACTTGGGTTAAATTTGCTGTAACACGGAGGTTGTCGACTGTGTTCTCGTGTTAAGCATTTCTTGGAAAGGCTCCTTCAGTTTGCACCGTGTGCCGAGACACGGCTCTTTCCAGCACCCCTTGGTGTTTTTGTGGGAGGAGAAGCGAGGCCGGTGCCGTTTGCCGCCCGCCCGCGCTCTGCACGAGCGTCTGCCGGGCGCTCCGCGCGCTGCCCTTGCCGGGGCCCCGCTGCGCATCCCGCCTGGTTCCGTGGAGCGAGGCACTGGGGCCGCTGCGGGTCGTCTTGAGAACCGGAACACATGAAGATCCTGAATTGCGTTTCAGCATCAGGCTGTTGCTTGCTGCTGGTTGTGTGTGGCATAACTTGCATATTGCTTAAATTTATGAATAGTATGATTAATATTGTTTACTTGTTAATTGCTGTGTGAAACTAGTGAGGAAGAAGGAATTAGATGTCATTATATGTAACCTGATATTTTATGATTATCTTAGTCTAATGAGTTGCTTTGTCATTCAGAGGACATGCCAAAGCAGGGGAAAGTGTGCTGATCCATGGTGCCAGTGGAGGAGTAAGTATCTCAAGAATCCACAAGTCATAAGCAGCATTGTTTTCTGTCTTTGCATCTGCTTTAGGCAGGCTGTGGTGTGATTTACATTCACACCTATACCAAGAAGCTGATTAACAGAATTAGATTTTCCTTTCAGATGCTTTAGGATACTTCTTTTTTGAAGCAGACCCTGCTTTCCGAAGTAATTAGGAAACTGCCCAAACAGTTCCATGAGGCCCCAGTTGCAGAGGGCTGATCATGAACCACCGCTGCAGCTGGAGGTTGATCCAGAAGCTCTATAGCCAGTCTATCTCAGACAAAGCTAAGAGCAAAAACCTGCAGTTTTAAAACAGGTACAAGATGTTCTTAGCTCTCTGAGGAGTAATCACTGGTGCATAGCAACTATGCACTTCTGAGATATTTTTTTATCTACTGGCAAACAGCTAGCTGCAAGGCAGAGATACTGGAATATAAAAATTCATGTCTGAATAATATGTGAATTACACACCTAGATCCTCTTTTATTTCATGACAAGCTAATTTCAGAACTCTTAACTATTAAATTACTTTCACACAACTTTCCAGAACAGGTTTTATAAACAGGTCAAGTTCCCTGAATTATTTGGTCGACAGCAAAAAGTTGATTATGAGAGTCAACTAGGAAGAAGAATTCAGATCTCTTCATCAAATACTAAAATGGCACTCGGCCTGGTGGCCTTTTTTTTTTTTTTCTTGCATAAACTACATGCAGTGTTGGTATTCTTACCTACTTTATATGCCTCTGGAAAATATGTTTTTAAATTTCGTTTACAGAGGCATACTATGCAAATTTGTAGAGGCATACTATGCAAATCTGTTTTTATGTGGTTTTGTAACCTTTAGTATGAAAATATCTGCAGAAACGGTGAGATATGTCCAGGTTTGAAGCATATATTAAAGTGAAAAGACGGTTTGTGCTGCATCTTTTCTTCTTGCAAGTGATAATGATTTCCATAATGATCCTTAAAAATGTGCCTTCCCTTGAATTTTTCATTGAAAATTGTTTTATGTTGAAACAGCCTGATATATTTTAATTGGTAGTGTTTGCTTTTTCATTTTATTGAAAGCTGATGATCAGGAAGCTCACATTTGATGAGGAGAACAGGTTGGTTAGAATCTGGCTGGACACGGAGGATTGTGACAGGTCGTGCTGGATTTTTTTCCAGAAGACTGTGCCTTTACCTTGTGCAACATTCACATGCAGAGGTTTAAAGTAGAGTCACAGAACAGGGTTTTGTGGTCTCCTTTGCTTATCTATTTTTTAGCACTAGAAATATAAAAACGACCATATCTTAGCATATCCCGGAGAAGGTGTAGAAATATGTATGTTTGGCATGGTGGGCTGTCAGATCTACAGCTTCAGGCAGCTGGCAGTTTGAGACTAAATCCAAAGAGGAAATGTGCTATTTTTTTTTTTCCTCCCCAGTTTCTTCCTCATTTTGCTTTAACATACTGGAAACTAAGCAAAACCAAGAGGTGGCACTCGTGTGCTTTAAGGGATCATAGATACCCAAGTCAGGTTTTTATGGAAGCATCCCTCCTTTCTGAACATCTTCTCGAGTACTAGATGAGCACAAGATTCTGGAAAAAATATTTTCTAAAGGTGTAATTTAATCTGTGAAAAATGCAGAAGTAGTGTTAATAAGATCTGTTCTTGCAAATTTTCTTTGCAGTATGTAATGCTGGTATTCATGGTAGATGATTCTGGGAAGAGGAGTTGTAGGCTGTTTCCTTTGGCTTTATGCATACAAAAAAGGTGTGCTCCAACTTTAACAGATTCTACATGACTTTCTGTTAAATGCTGATAGCTGATAAAAAAAAAAAAAGCAAATTTCATTGTGCCTATGAAAACACCTTTTCTTTTTTAAAGATTACTTGGCTAGTCTTAACACTACTTATTGTGGCAAAAAAAAAAGGTTTCCCAGCTCAAATTTTCAGTTTTCTAAATGGTTACATTTCAAGTTGCTTGTAGAATATATTAAATTTAAAATAGAGAAGGAGGTACTGAAGAAAGAAGAGTGACTTTTTTTGTCGTCCCCCTGCCCAGGTGGGAATAGCAGCGTGTCAGCTGGCCAGAGCCCGTGGGCTGAAGGTTTTGGGCACTGCGGGGACCGCGGAGGGCATGGACACGGTGCTGAGGAGTGGTGCTCACCAGGCCTTCAATCACAGAGAAGCTAATTACGTTGAGAAGATTAAGGTAACTGTTACATTGAGGTAACTATTTATCAGATCTAGGTGATATAGTATGCATTATTAGTATTTATACAGTATAAAAAGCTTTGCTATTTTTTTTAAACAGATTTACGTAGGGCAATAGTATACTGCCCTTTTCATTTCTACACAATAGAAAACTTCCCTGATTTTTTTTTTCCTCAGATTCCTCGGGGCATTTAGAAACTCTTCCATTTCAGCAAATCACAGTGTAATAGCATGTCAAAACAGGGTAAACTTACTAGCTGTCAGTCTTAGTATGAACGCTGTATTATGAAATCTACACAAAGAACTATAAAATTTGCATAAGATATATGCAGAGGCACCCAAATATCAATTGGAATTATTTTAATACTGTATTATATCTTATATAGGAATACACAGGGACAAAAGGAGTTGATATAATAATAGAAATGCTGTCTAATGTCAATCTTGCTACCGACTTGCATCTGTTGGCCTATGGAGGAAGGGTGATGGTAAGTATTTTCTGTCATTAAGTTGAGTTTGCATATTTGGCAATCCAGTTCAACAATCTTAAATTATGTTTTAACTGGGTCGTAACAGGTTGTGGGCTGTAGAGGTTCTATTGAGATAAATCCGAGAGACACTATGAGCAAAGAATCTAGCATAATTGGAGTTTCTCTGTTTCTTGCAACTGAGGTAAGAAAACAATTATTTTTATTTTAAAGAATGTCTTGTTGACCTAATGCCTTACTATTTCTAGTTAAAATAGTTTATCTATTAAAAAAAAGGTTATAAGCATAATTTCACTGTAAATAATATTTGTTCATTATTTTACATTTTGATTTAATCTCAGATCCTCCTAAAATATCTTTGAGTTGTAAAATTTGGTTTAATGATTACATAAATTCCTAACATTACTCTAAAATGCACAGACCTTACAATAAATGTTGCCTTTATTCTATATAGGAGGAGAGAAATGAATGTGCAGCAGCAGTCCTCGATGGTATAGAAGCTGGCTGGCTGAAACCAGGAATAGGCTCCGAATATCCCTTGGAGAATGTAGTTAAGGCTCATGAAGACATTATTCATGGCAGTGGTGCTCGAGGAAAGATGGTGCTCCTTCCATAAAGTCTTTTTCCATTTTTCATTTCTGTAGGTGTTCTAGTTGCACCTTTGCTTACATGATTCACCGGACGTATTTTACAAATCATGCTATTAATCAGGTTTGAGAGTAACAGCAGATGAGGACTTGCAGAGATGTCTTTAAGAATCTATTCTGTATTTGTAATAAACAGAGTTGCATATGCTTTAAATAAATTTCTGTGGCTTTTTGGATGGTATGAAAATAGCTCTGCTGGTGCAGCCTTGTGACAGAAGGGAAACTAATGCCTAGACTAGAACTTGGCTCCTTGATGGGGGAGATGTCTGGCTAGAGAGGATTTCGGTTCTTTCTGTACCCTTTCTTAAATTTAAAGTTACCTGAATCCCTGGCTACAAAGAGAAGAAAAGAGGCTGCCCTGCTGTCACGAGTATCAGGAATTCATGCTATCATGTTCTACATTTTTGAGTATCTCTGAATCCTTGAATTGTTGTTTCGCTGCCATATTTTATGTGTGTAAGGAATCACTTGGAATATTTTCATGTAAGTTGTAAACATCAAGCAGTCCTGGATTGCTTTCAAACTTTGTTACTGAGATCTTGCTTCACAGTTTCTCCTCTCTCTTAGCTGAGAGCAGCATGATATGCTAGAAGAGGCTTTTTCTCTAAAATGTTTCTCTAAAATCTTTGTGTAAAATCTGTTTGAATAATAGTAGCAAAATTAGCATTGTTTTGTACATGTTGCTGACCTTTTCTTCAGATGACACAAAGTAGTTACAGTTTATTGAACTGGAAAGCTAAGGTTAAAGGTGGTTTTGATAGTTGATCATTGATAGTTCCTTAGCTCAGGGTTGGTTTTTAGAATTATTTTTCTTAAATTACTCCCTGAGAACCTCTTTAGACACAAACTTCTTTGCCCAGTTACTTTTTTTTTTTTTTTGATCATAGAGACTATGAGATTAAAAATAAATGTTGATATTTATTCAAATAGTTTATAATGGACAGACATTTTTTTCATATTCTTAATTTTAAAATTTACTTTACTGGAGATCAGTTTTGGGTTATCAGTCAACTATCGGAAAGACTGGCCTCAGATCTGTTTGTGTCTCTGTCCTTCAGTTGCACCTAGCGTTTCCATCACTTTCCAAGTTGGGAACTGGGGCTCAGGTTTGAGACAAGTGACACATTGGAGATAAGTGTGTGGTTGGTTTGTTTTGTGGCGGGTGTGGTGTTCATGAACATCAGTTCGTGGCAGTAGCTAGGTATCTAGCACAAAAAGGAACGCTCAGGCTTAGGAAGGTCTCAGTTTCAAGTTGGGATGGAATGCTTTTGAGTGAAAGGTTAAGAAACGTGCAGTGATCTTCGAGGAAGACTTGCCTTATCTGACACCAAGTCGGTCACTGGGTAAGTACATCTGTGATGAGCTAAATTAAGTGCTTAGCAGGTAGGAGACCATTCCAAATTCAAGATTCAGTTTTGCAATGTGAGACTATTTCAGATGAGGAAAGTTTTGTTTGTTTGTTTTCCTTGTTAGTTTTACTCGGGACTGTCATCGTATGTTTTAAACTTACCAGTGAATCTTTTCTCTTTTTCTTTTCTTTATAGTTTAACATAAATGGATAGACATATCACTATTCATAGATATAGAAAAATTTCCAGCAGTATTGGTTCAGCAGAATCTAAGTAAGTAATGTGTTTGTATTTCTGGTGGGGGTGGGTAATGATAAGATACTGCAACGTTAAATCTCATTATTAAACACAAGATTTAGAGTATCTGGTATTACTGAGCTTCATCCTCATATTCTTCAAGCAGTTTGTCATGTAACTGCTTTTGTGAATTCGCTGAGCTCTGTTTTCTGGAGTAGTTACATTACAATGCTATCTCTTCTGTGCAAATAAGTGTGAGGCAGTTTAGCTATACGGAGTTAAATAATTGCTTCATGATGTTATAAACCTTCTGGCAAGTTAAGTATGCTAATAAGTTTAGGCTTTGTTTGGATTATGTTTGTACTGTGTGTATCCTTGTATTTTGTAAAAACAGGAGAAGAGACTTGGTCTAATTTTGCTGCCGGCTTTTACAGCATGCCTATGTTAAAGCCTTTACATCAAACTGAAGATTGTTTTGCCAGGAGAGAAGACTATTTCTAGACATAATGTTTACAAACTAATGTTTCAGTAAATGCTTTTGGACATAGTTGGTAGCACAGAAAAGGATTAGGAGGATTCAGCTGTAGTAAAACAACAAATTGGTACCCTGCCTCCTAATCCCCACAGGTACGGTAGGATACTTTATTCATTAATGCTGTGCAGATGCCCAAATGAATAGAAAGTGTTTTCTTATCTGTGGCACTTTTCATAGTAGTAGGGAGCTTTATCTTCACTTATTCTGAATTTGAAGGCCAAAGACTGATTACTCTAGAGTGAGCAATGGGGATAAGTAATTTTCTGGCTGATTATTCTGCTGAAAGATGCTGATTATTCCTATTCATTCAGGCAGAATGCAGTTTGAGGTAGTGATTGCATGTAGGAAATCTGCAGTTCCCCCTTGAGGACACTGTCAGGAAAAATAAGACTTCGCTTCATGTTAAGGTACTAAATAGCAGGTAAGAGTAGCCATTAATAATGGAGATGACTGTGAAGATGATGTGAAGATCAATGATGTTCAGTTTCCTTATATACTGTTTGTTTTTAAATATACGTATTTGGCCTTTGTGTTGATAGCTTGGAATGCCAATGCCAACATATACCGAAGACAGCAAAAAATTTAGTTTGCAGAGCAGGTAGAAACATCTAATTATAGGTACAAAACATAGGATAGGTTAGGGCCTCTATTAGAAGTTGCTTTATGGATCAAACTAATTCACTCTCAATTTCTAAATAGGTGTTGGAGAGTGTCAGAGTTGTTTGTGCAAAGCCTGGGCTGCTGTGTGCAAACAGCATAGCTAAATGCAGGATGTTCGTGCACAGCAGTCTGAACGCAGATGTACCAGCACTGTCTGAAAACACGATGCCACAACTAGATACAGGTCTTAAAATATGTGTCTGTACATATCCAACATATATATTTGTGTGTTTTACTACCAAGGAATGACCAGGCTACTGAACAGCTTTCAGTGACAGAGGGGCAGGAGTGGGCAGGGAGGCATAAATCTTTCTAGGTTTCCATCCCTAAATAAATGGAAAAATCTTGTCATGTGCCTCAGGGGAATGTTCATGAATTCCTTTATAAACAATCACAATATGTCACCAAATGTATCTCTGAAGTCTAAATAATATTTTGTGCTTGCTAGGATTTCATATATTGAAAACCTGACATAAAAAGCAGTTAATCCTCTTGCTGTCTTCTGAAGCAAATATGACTATCCTAATTTTACAGAGGGTGAATGGAGGCCCGTACATAGAGCTGCAATTAGAAGCACGGACCTTCTCAAACTAGAAAATACCAGATTTCAAAGCAGAAATGTCTGCAGCTTCAAGAAAGCAATTTGCTGACCCTTTTGTGCTCAGACCCACGGCGTCAGCGTTGCGCAGCGCCGGTGACGGGGCCGGCTTTGTTCGGTGACGGGTATCACTCTGTGCTGAGCACCCTCCTCCTCACGGCTCTCCAAGCTTGTGAGGGGATGATGGTCTCTTGGCTGAAGGTCTGTCGTGTGCACGAACTGGACGGACTTGGGCACTTGGCTCATGGTGGAGCAGTGTTTGCTTGGGCTATGTCAAGCCTTTAAAGGCAGCAGTTTGGGCTGGGAAGGAGGAAAGGGAGACGTGCACAGTACGTAGCTGAATTGCCATGTCAGTGGGATGCACTTTCCACCGCCCTTTTTGACCTGGGTCACCCTGCTACATGCAGTCACATTGGATTTTTTTACAGTCACAGCCGTGTTTGGTCCACACGTCCCTCCTGAAAGGGATGCTGTTTTTATCACTGGTGCACAGGTGTACATAGTATAGGAAGAGAAGCTTGAGCAATAAGTAAGAAAAATGGCAGTGCCAGGTAGATAAATAGCAACAGTGCAGTAAGATCTTCGAGCCTGCAGCTCTCTGCTGTCTCAGCAATGCTTGTATCTGTTATCTCCTGTTTCTGCGTCAATGCGGGAAGGCCCTAGTGAACTAACCGCGCTTCAGTGTTTGCAGACGCAGCGAGCAGCGCGCTGGCCGTGACGGTTGGAGGTGCCGCAGAGGCCTCGTGTCAGGATCTGCAGGCGGCAGGGGGACGGCTAGCGGAACAGCGGCAGGAAACAATCCAATGTGCTGCTGTGACCACCCTCTCCAGCGGCGCTGGCCCCGACTCGGGTCGGGGGCACTGAGGCTGGGGTCAGGCCAGGGCGTACAAGGGCTGGGGTGTACGGGAGCGGTGTACAGGCACTGGGGTGTACGGGGCGGGGGTGTACAGGCTCAGGGGTGTACGGGAGCGGTGTACAGGCGCCGGGGTGCACGGGGCCGGGGTGTACGGGAGCGGTGTACAGGCGCCGGGGTGTACAGGCTCAGAGGTGTACGGGAGCGGTGTGCAGGGGCCGGGGTGTACAGGCGCCGGGGTGCACGGGGCCGGGGTGTACGGGAGCGGTGTACGGGGCGGGGGTGTACAGGCTCAGGGGTGTACGGGAGCGGTGTGCAGGGGCCGGGGTGTACGGGAGCGGGGCACCGGCACCGGGGTGTGTACAGGCGCCGGGGTGTACAGGCTCAGGGTTGTACGGGAGCGGTGTACAGGGCCCGGGGTGCACGGGGCCGGGGTGTACGGGAGCGGTGTACGGGGCGGGGGTGTACAGGCTCAGGGTTGTACGGGAGCGGTGTACAGGGCCCGGGGTGCACGGGGCCGGGGTGTACGGGAGCGGTGTACAGGCGCCGGGGTGTACAGGTGCTGGGGTGTACGGGAGCGGGGCACCGGCACCGGGGTGTGTACAGGCGCCGGGGTGTACAGGCTCAGGGTTGTACGGGAGCGGTGTACAGGGCCCGGGGTGCACGGGGCCGGGGTGTACGGGAGCGGTGTACAGGCGCCGGGGTGTACAGGTGCTGGGGTGTATGGGAGCGGGGCACCGGCACCGGGGTGTGTACAGGCGCCCGGGTGTACAGGCTCAGGGGTGTACGGGAGCGGTGTACAGGGCCCGGGGTGCACGGGGCCGGGGTGTACGGGAGCGGGGCACCGGCACCGGGGTCTGTACAGGCTCAGGGTTGTACGGGAGCGGTGTACAGGCGCCGGGGTGTACAGGCTCAGGGGTGTACGGGAGCGGTGTGCAGGGCCCGGGGTGTACGGGGCCGGGGTGTACGGGAGCGGGGCACCGGCACCGGGGTGTGTACAGGCGCCGGGGTGTACAGGCTCAGGGGTGTACGGCGCCGCGGCACGGAAGGGGCCGCCAGGGGGCGCCGCAGCGCCGCGCTCGGAGCGACTGGCGGCCCGCGCAGCCAACCCGCGCGGCCGGGGGCAGACACCGCCCGCCCATTGGTCGCTGGGGTTGCGCCCGCCTCTTGCTGCGTCACTGCGTGGCCGTGCCCTAGCAACGGCCGGACGCGCCGCGCCGGCGGTACCGGGGACGCTGTGGCCGGGCCGGGCCGAGCCGAGCCGAGCCGAGCCGAGCCGAGCCGAGCTAGGCCGGTCCGGGCGCCGCGCGGCCCCCGGCGCTCCCGCAGCCATGAGCGGCCCGCAGCCGGGGTGAGTGCGGCGCGCGCCCCTCAGGGGACCCGTGGGCGGGCGAAGCGCTGCCCCGCACCGCCCGGCCCGGCCGCCCCGGCGGGGCTTCGCGCACGGCCGGGGAAGGGAGCGGTGCCCCCGCGGCCGCGCGCTGCTCAGCTGCGGGGCTGGGCGGCGCCGGTACCGCGAGCCCGCTGCCGCCCTCGAGCTGCGGGCGGTTCTGCAGTGTTGGGGAGGCAATAGTGCCGGCAATAGCCGGTTGTGTCGCTTCAGGTGTTTGTGAGGGGAATGCGATCTGCAAACCTCCAAGGATGGAGATCGTGCAAAATAAATGATAACGTTTTCTCTGAGTATCTGGACAAAGGTTCCTTAGCGGTTTAGCCACTAGGTTAGGTTACATAGAGAAAAAGGGAAGTGATGTGAAGCCCTTGAAAGGAGAGCCCATGGGGTATGTGTGCACCAGGAGAAAGACTTTGAAGGGTCTCCGAGACCAGGCGGCCACGGCTGAAGCGGATAAACAGAGATACACCGCGATTTTGAGGGGCCACAGGGTCCTCATTTGCTTGGTTATCAGCTGAGAAAACTGATTGTGTGCTTAAGGGTTTTGTGGGGTTGAAATAAATCAACTAATTATCGAGATAGTCCAAAGCCCTGTCAAAATAAATTTCAGGTCATCTCCTGACTTCAGTGAGTTTGGTCTGTGGCCGTGTTCAGCATGGTTTCACGTGGAGAATGCAGCAGTTTAATAGCGAAGTTTAATAGCAATCTGTAGAAGCCAAAGCTGTGACTTGCGGAAAGTGCAAAGGTTCTGACTCGCTTTGGTCAAAGGGATCCGTTTGCTCAGGTGGCCGGTTGCCCTTGTTGGAGAAGGGCTGTGATCTGTGGCTGATGGTTGAAGTTTACAAAGTGCTACAGCTGTGTCTCCTAATGAAGCAAGAGCCTCCTTTTATGCAGACTGAGGATTGTTTTCCTGGGTTTGGATCTGCTGAATAAACAAGCCCTTTCCTGGAAGGGAAATGCCAGCACAGCGTAGTCTGTGACCATGTTCCCTCTGCTTAGCTATGGCTCAGAGGCACCAAGTGAAATATTCATGTACGATGAGTTGTGTAAGAAAGGCATCAGCCTGGCCGCTGAATGCCAACGGTGACTTGTAGATGGCAAAATCCCTCTCTCTGTCTGGGTTGAAATTGGACCATTTTTTGTACCACTAGCTCCATGCTTGCAGTTAGGTCACTGCCCAGCTGTGTCACAAAGTCCAGTCTGCATTTAGAAAAACATCTTACTATCTGCTTACCTCGCTGGAGACCCTAGCAGCTCTTTTGGGAAGTGGGCTACAGCTGAACGATGATGGCTGAATTCCTTCTGGGGGGAATGGCAAACAGCAGCAGGATATGGGGAAGGTTGTATTTGAGCAGTCTCTTCCCCGCATGGGATGTGCCGCTGCGCCGCGGGTTGCTGCGGCTCGTGGCCTGGGCTCGTCCGCGTTACGGTGCGATGTCACCAGCCGAAAGCGTGCAAGATTGGGTAGCTTGTCCAAGCTGGGAAGGCCTCTGCTGTCATGGCCAGGACTGTGTGTTCGCACTGCAATTTAAGTGGAAAAGTGGCAATAAACTCTGACTGTCAGTGCAAAGTGGGAGCTGTTTTTCCAAAAACAAGAGTTTTTCTCTCTTAGTGAGCAGCCTCCGACTTATTTACATTGTAAATGATTAATCTTGAAGATTTGATTTATAAACTAACATTGGAGACCTACAGCGACTTTGTTCTGATATCCTTTAAATCATCAGGAACGGTCAGAAAAATCGCTGACACACAGCAGTGGCTCTCAGTGTAGCACATAATGCCCTGTAAGCTGATAAAAACCAGCTACTGTTGATAAAGTTGTTGGCAACGATACTGCATGTGAAAACCCTGCAGTATGCGAGTTCCAAGTGGGCACTTCTTTAAATTACCAAAATCCTAGTCATCAGCTGCAGTTTATGTGCTTTGCTTTAATTAGGGATCAAGGAGCTGGTTCAAGTCTCTTGGTTTTGCTGGGTTGCCAAAAGCAGAAGCTGTTGCGCTGAGTCCCACAAGAGGCTGGGAGAAGCCAGCGGAAGGCAGGAGCTGTGAGTGGGATCGCGCTCCAGCTGGGAATAGCCCAGTCCCCCGGTGCAGCGGGAATTCCCAGGGGATGCTTGGCAGTGCTGCGTGTTCCGCGGCAGCCTGTCGCTGTGCTGCTAAGTAGCAGAGTAGAGAGTGGCTCTTCTGGCTTCTTTCCACCAGTTAATCTGAGCATGTGTCTTTATTAATTTCTTATTTTTCCTAATGGGGAAAAAAGAAGAGGTGGCTCCAGCGACAGCAGTTTATTTTTGTGACTAGAGCGCTAGGAGCTGCGCAGAGGCGCAGACGCTGCGAAGCGCTCGTGGCCGCGGCGGGTGCCGCTGCTCTCGCGCCTGGGCCAGGCCGGCGGCGGCCCCCGTTGGGATGCGCTCTGCCCTCCTCGCGTGGGAGCCTTCCTGGAGCCTCGGAAGCATCCCTGTGAACCGGGAACCCGGGCGCTGGCTCTGGATCGCGGCTTGTCCTGGGGGAGGCAGCCTCTCCGCAGCCCCGTGCCCTTCGCAGCGCTCCAGAAAGGCTCTGCGCTCAGAGCGCTCCATGCGTGGGAGCCAGGGCTGGCTGCGCGGGACCGGGGAGCCGAGCCCGGAGGTCTCATCTGTTCCCAGTGAAACCCGCTGGTTAATAAAAGGTGGATGTAACCTGGGAGGTGTATTCCCTTTCCCCCCTCAACTCTGTAGTGTTGTGCTCTTTGAAATTCTAGGCAGGTGAAAAGGAGAGGACTTTGGGACTCACTTTTTGCTTTTAGAAATTTAAAAAGTGTAATCTTTAATGAGAAGTATAATTATATTCTCTGAAAGTAAACAAGATAACACTTATGGAGAGGAAAAGGTTTTTTTTTTTTTTAATGAAAAAATACAATTAAGATAGGATGCTGCTGTTTCCCAGTGACTCAGCAGCAGCAGTCTGGAACTGTGGAAGAATTTAAGGAGCTGCCCTCATTCAAATCTGTCTTTACAGAGAATCAATTTAGGGAACTCAGCTGAGATGTAGGTATAAGCGAAAGAAGATATTGATATAATAAATAAACCAGGAACAAGCCATGTGTGTTCCAGGTTCGTCAAGCCAGGCAACGGGTGTCCTTTCCCAGATAGCTTCCCTTGGAGGGAGGCTCTCCAGGAGGCAGAGGCTGCAATATTCCCAATATTCCATGGGGCTAAGGAGGCGCCCACGTCTGTGTTGCAGAACTGCTGGGTCACTCTGGATCACTGGGTGTCATTTTCCCGTTACAACTCGTAAGCAGCATTCTTGATTTTATCTCCAGGCGTAACTCGAGTCAGCAGAGACGGAAAGGAAACAGGAGCCGGGCTGCAAGGAGGTAACGCGAGCGGCTGGTGCTGGCGCCCTCCTCGCAGCGCGGCTCGCGCGGGGCCCGTGCCCGGCGGCCTGTGGGGTTTGAACAAAAGGGCTGCTTTCCCCGGAGGATAAAACTGGAAAGTGCCTCCCCGTCCTTTGGAGCAGTGAATGAGTCTGAGCCCTTGATTCCCACGGGGTGCTCCAGAGGGATTTGGTCCAAGCATAGTGCAGGTATGACCCAAGGCCAGTCTGCTGGTCTGCCGAAACAAGCAGCAGCGCCCACAGAGGCTGCAGCTCCAGCCCTGCTCCGTTCCTACCTGAACTGCAGCCCAGGCACGGGGCGCCCGTCCTGGCAGGGGCCTCTGGCTCTGCCAAAGTCCAGTGGATCAGAATCCACTAAGTTATTTCCAGTGGTTTCAGTGGGTTTTGGCTCAGGCCCAAAATATTTCTTTTTTTTCTTTTCTTTTTTTTTTTTTCCTCCAAAACACCTTTGAATTTTATTCAACATTTTGAGGAGCAATTTGCTCATAATTAAAATGAGAAAATACATCTACAGAAAGAATTCAATGGAAGTACGTTAGTTCTATCGCTGGGCTCAGATGGGAGTTGTATTTTAACTAGTTATATGGTCCATGAACTATTAGACAGAAGGGAATGAGACAAAGGCATTAGATTAAGTTCTGGGCTATACAATTGCCAGGTGATACTGTAAATCAATACTCAAAACAACTGCTGTAATTTGGCCACTTCAAATGCAAACACAAACAAAGGATTGAGAAAGTAAAGCAGGACCGTTGCTATGGTATCAGAGTTTGTTTAATGAGCAGAACAGGGTAAACGAATCATCTGCTTAAAGTTTAATTTATTGTTGGTGGACTACCTGTGAGATTATTGCGAAAGCCCAAATAAACTTCCAGTAAGTCTGTCATCACTCCCCCTGTTTTGTTGTTCTTTCTTTTGTTTATGGTAACTGTCCAGCAATAGAAATTTAACCTGAGTTATCCCATTGAAACATACACAACAGAGCTGCAGTGGCATTTAAAGCAAAAGGAAACAAAAGAGATCTGTCATTGTGTATTTGAAATTTAGCCAATGGGTTAATATGATGGTATTATGCAATATATATGATTGTATCAATTTTGCAAAATTGAGTTGATTTAGAATATTAAAAATTAAGCCTACTGTTACCTACGTTATTCTTAGTCCTGTTTTCCAGAGACAGAAGTAAGATCTTTATTTTACTTGTGGTAAGAACTATATAGAAATTTATCTGCTACTTTGGATGCTTAAATTTTTGTGTTCAACTTGTGTGTTTCGGGCTG
Source organism: Tinamus guttatus (assembly GCF_059628265.1). NCBI lineage: Eukaryota > Metazoa > Chordata > Aves > Tinamiformes > Tinamidae > Tinamus > Tinamus guttatus. The sequence continues at coordinate 336,831 of NW_028289348.1, forward strand.
GACTCTTTTGGAAGCTCTGATCTTTGGTAGCTGCAATGATTTAGCGCTAGTGGCTGTGGGGATGTGCGGCAGAGCGGGGGCCCCTGGGCTCTCCAGGCCTCCGTGCTTGTTGATCTTGCTGTTCTTCACCAACGAGCAGAAAGAGAGATGCAATTTGTTAGTTCTGAAATATGAGGTGTGTGCATCAGAGAGAACCTCTAGCACGTTGACATGGGAACTAGAAAAAAGCAGAGAGCCTGGGCTTGATTTTGGGCCCATTTCCATCGCTCTCAACGTGGGTGGGACTTGAGCACCCTTAAATTAGGGACCTAAAAGGGAAGACTTAAGGCAGAAAGTGGCCTAGCCCCACGATCCGGCACTGCAACAGCATGTGCCGCAAAGTCTTATAGGTTAAACGACGTGTTAGAGCACTCGTGGTAGCAGGTCTCTGTGGAGCTTGGAGAGCCCTTTCCAGCAGAGACTCTGGGCCCGTAGTTTGGCGCTGGGCAGGCGGGCCGGGCCGGCCGAGGGCCGGGGAAGGCGCCGGGGCCGTTGGCGGCAGGATGCGGCGCCGGGAGGAGGCGCCAGCTCCGCGCCGCGAGCCCGCGCAGAGCTCGGCCTGGCGCGGGGCCGTGCGCGGCGCTCGGGGTGTCCTCGGCCTGGGCACGGCAGTCGTGTGCAGGGATCTGGTTAAATGTGGTGGCTGTGCTGAGAGGACAAGAGATCCTGCAGGCAAACCGCTGACGTGCGCTAACCGCCAGCACCTGCCTGCTGCCGCAGCAGATGCGTTGTGGTCTGCAAACACAACAGCAGTTGTGAATCTTGTACAAATTTTGTGCAGTTGAATTTACAAATATTCATCTAGGACAAGCATTCTTGGTGGCTTGTTTAAATAACTACTCTAGAATCACTCTTGTGTTCTAATAAACAGAGCTGGAAGTATGCGGGATGGTTCTTCATCTCTGCCATGAATTAATTTTCATGTGTGTCTTGTGATTTCTGACAGCTTAAAGCCAGAAGGAAGACTGTTTTTTTACAGGCTTTTGCTCATTAAAAAAGTAGTGGTTTGCCAGTCAACAGTAACAAACAGCTGCATTTCGGTCCAGAAAGTGGTTCAAAGCAGGAAGGAAAACTTGTGCTTATTGTTAGACAGCTGGAATTGAAACCACTTGGTGCCTTTGGCAGATGTTTGAATTTGATTTGCAGTTCTTGTAACGGTGGGAACATTAAAGACACAAGTGACATAAAGAAGGATGGAAATACAGATGCTGAAGGAGGCTGGGGCTGAGCACACAGTCGTAGTCTTCATTACAGCAGAGGTTTGCATTCAGGTTGATAACATTTTCATGGCTCTGGAAATTGCTATACGTGTTATTGAAGCTGTGTCATTTTTTAAAAATATTTTTTGGTACTGGAAGTTTCTGCTTAAGGTAGATAAACTGAAGAAAGCAATTTTTTGGACTGCTGCTTCCATTTTGTGCTACACAGCAGATAATAATGGCAGGGAGGTGCCAGTGAAGATCTCTGAAAACCCCTTTGTGTGTGGGAAGTCCAACATAAGGTATGTTTTTAGCAGGAGCTTGTTCTGGTTGATCCAGGAGGTCCTGGCCAACACAGGCTTTTCTGCAGCTCTATGCTGGGACTGCCCGGGCCGTCCCTCGTGCGCCGCAGCAGCGGGATGAGCAGGGCGGCCGGACGCGCGCCGGGCGCTGGGAGCAGGAGCGGGGTGTTACTGCCGGGGTCACCGCCAGGGGAACCACGACCCTGGAGGCAGCTCCGGCGAGGCCCATCCAGGCATCTGGCTCCACGTTCCCGCTGGCAGTTAATGCTACGGCACTACATCAACCTGCCAAATTTCCACATTTCTTATTTGCGGAAGCCCTTATGGGAATTGCTTTTGAATGGGAGCTTCAAACCTGGGCTCTCACGGGGTACTTTGCTGCTTGAAGCTCTGTGTTCCACTGGCTGCTCTCTCCCACGTGAAGTCAGCTATTGAACATGAATCCTCATAGAGCAACGAGATGTTACTTTTGCATAATTTGATGGGCATTATCTGCCAAAAGGCTGGGCATGAGTCTTCAAGACATCATTTTGTGCAGCAAACTATGGGGTAATTCTTCATACCTTCAGCAAAAAGTAATAGGGTGTCAAAAGGTGTTTTTATGGGATCTGTATTGATTTTATTTCAGGTTTCTTGCAACCTACAACAGCCTTACAGACAAACACCTGGCTGGCTATTTCAGCAATAGGAGGATAAGACGACATCTGCAGAGATCAGGACTGGTGAGATTGAAAAGTTTCCTTTTGTGAAGAGAAGAATTCTGTGGGTTTTTTTTTGGTACTGCAAAAGACAGGACGCTGATGGCCTCACTGTTTTTTTTATATAGGAGGGATAGGTTGCTGTTGATGAGAATGTAGTCAGCTAGGCAAGCTCATGAGATCAGCGTGCCACGTCCAGGCCACGCGGTGCCGCTGCGACTCGGAGCCAGCCTGCTCCACCTGGACGTCACCCGCTGCCGTCACCGTGAGCGGGATACGAGGCCGCAGGGCTGGGGCACCCAGGGTCCTGAGCTTGGGCTCAGACCGAGAAGGCTGAAAGACGGCTCAAAGTGAGCTCAGTGCCAGTGCGTGTGCAGGGTCTGTCTGCAGACAGCAGAGCAGGCCGCAGCGCCTCGCCCGGCCCCTCACGTGCGTTAGCGCTAGGGCCGCGTTGGCTGCCGCCCGCGCTGCGTGTCCGGCCTGTGGAGGCTCTTCCCTAACACGAGGCCCTGAGCGCAGCTGCACGGAAGGGTAAGAAGAGCTGGCTAAATGTCCCAGCGGAGAAGCTGCGGAGACTTTGGCAGTTTTTTTTTTTTCCTGATATTTGTTTGTTTTTTGGACTTCTCTGCAAAATCTCTAAGTTTGTAATTTACAGAATCATATTGATTCTCCTGAGATATATAAACTGTGAAATCTAAGCTATAGCATGTGGCGCTAGTGAATTTAGCAAACTCCAGTTGTTCAAATAACCTCCAAAAAGTCTAATTTTCAAAAGTGTTCGTTGGGAAATGGAAGGATTTGGTAGAGATGTTTAGCAGGGGCAGATGCAGCTCTTGCGCAGCAGGAGGCACGTGGTGAGCTCCCCTCCAGGGCGCTGGGCAGTGGCTCACAAGTCAGGCTGAGTCCTCGGCTGCTGTGGCTGCCTCTCTCTTCACAGGGCTGGGAGGGTCCATGGGGCCAGCGAAACTCCGGGCCTGTGCTGGGAAGGTGGGTTCCAGCAGCCTGGCAAGAGCAGAGCGGGTGGATAACTGGGGAGGGAGAGTCATCCCGGGATATCGTCTGTGTTTAGACATGCTTGGTTCTCCATTTTCCTCTTTACTTGTATTTTGTTTGTTCACGCCAGATCTCAAAGAGTGGAAGAATAATACCTGAGAAAGAGTATCGGCTAAATGCTATGAGGAAGGATCACCAAAAATGTGTGCAGGAGTGCCTGGCTCAGGCCATATTTCATAAGGTCCTTGACATGGAGGTGAGTGTTCCCCAGCGACGTGGAAGCCTCTTCAGATCCTGACCGTGCGGTGCCGTCAGCTCGCGCTGGGCTGCTCTGTGCAGCCCTCTCGCGCCGGAGGCCCTTCCCGTCCGTGTGCCTGAGGCTGCGCAGGCCGCGCTGGCGTCTCGCGGCCGGGCCGCGCTGTCACCCGCGCGTGCCGTGCTGGCCCTGTCCTGGCGCGGCACGGCGGGGCTCTGCCGTGAGCGGGGGAGCCTGTGGAGTGCTGCCCAGCGCGCGTCGCTGCAGCCGGGATGCTCCTGGGAGCTGTAGCGCCGGTGCTGGCGCAGGAGAGCCCAGGCCTAGCAGCTTTGTTGAATATTGATGGCTTTTAAAGCACATTCTGCCAGATGCTGCATCTTTTGTAATGTATGCTGAACCTTGGCCAGAGAAAGCGCAGTGCTGAGGAGGGGGTGCCCTCGCTGGCCTCTGCATGGCACCAGCCATTATGTGTGTGGCACCAGTCATCGTGGGACAAGTGCCTTCACACACAATGTGTGGTAGTAGTTAAAGGCAAGATTTTCTTTAGTGTTTTGCTACCACATGGACAAAGAAGAGGCTGAGTAGTCTATGAGAGAGGATCCTACCCTCTGTGCTCTAGGTTGGACAAGTGGTAAGCATGTCTTTCCAAAAGCAAAGGTTTTGCTTGGCTTCTGTTTTCAGGGATGACTCAATGGGTGAATTGGCTTCATTGTGTTACCAGGGACCCCAGAACGCAAACCCCATGTCCTCTTCAGCCTGTGTCATGTTAAATAAGCACAGGTTGTCCCAGATAACCCTTTTTCGTAGATGAAGGGTGAGCAGTCTTTGGAGGGCAGAGGAGTGGAGGAGAATGTCCTGTGCTACTGCTGTAGCTAGGGAGTACATCCCACTGGAATAAAGGTTTAAAGGAATCAGCTGGAGATCTCAGAGTTACTCAAGCCTTAATCTGCTCCTCTCATTTTCCGCCAAAATATGCAGGCATACAGTGACCACAGAGCAGACAGTGATAAGTGGTTACTCCAGAGAAATCATGTCACTTTGAATGATCATGTCATATGTCAAATTAACAGGTTACGGTTGAAGTGTAGGGATATATCTCAATCGACTTTTTTTTTTTTTTTTACACACTTACAAAAAGGTAAAATTAATTCAAATTAATTATGGCTATGGGATGTGTACTTGCAAAGCCTACTTGTTTGATTTATTTTTTGTTTGTTTAATTTTTGGAAATAATTGAAATATTGTACATCTTAACTGAGTACAAAGTTTGGGAACATTCCTGTTGCATGTGAACTGCATTTTTTAACTGTAAGAGTTTAATTGGCCCCTATGACTTTAAAGATGCTCAGTTGTTTCCTTGGTGATGTTAACATACACAGGTATAGTGCAAATCGATTAAAGCAATATTAGTTTGCTATTGGGCTTCAATGAGGATACTGACCAGGGAGCCTGCAAATGATGAGCAGAGCAGAACAAAGTGTTCTGGTATTCACTGATATCTCAGAATGCTAATTGATGAGATTTCTCTTTCTTTTACATTAATAGCGTCATCATCAACTGGAAATAAAAAGGAGACTTGAAAATTTTGTGAGGAAGGAAAGGGTGCAAAAAATCAAGGTAAGGGATAAATGGTACTGAGTAGTGGTGGGACATGGCAGTCCTGCTGTGCTAAACAGCAGCTGAGATGAGTCAGGCCAGAGATTCACTGGGCCAAATATCCTGCTTCCAACAGTGGCAGATGCTTATGGAATTGGTACAATTAATAGCAAGGAGAGAATGACCCTGCCCCAGGATACATTCCTCCTTCCATCATCCAGCAATTCAGGGACTTCCATGAATGTGTCTGATTTCTTTCAAACCAGACTTCTGATTCTGCAGTGTTCTTGGCTGTGCAATTTAATTATGAGTTGTGTGAAACAGTACTTCCTTGCATTCTGCACATGAATTCATTTATCTTCTAATAATGCTGTTGGATATTTCCTTGTTCGTATTTTGAAGAAGTTATTAATTGTTCCTCCTTTCCAAGGCATTCATGTTTTTAAGGACCTTTATCATAATTCTCAGTTTTCCAAGCTGGAGAGCCCCAGTCTACTGAATTTTTCATGCTTGAGCCATTCTGGATTTCTCATTACTGTTGCCATTTTTTCTATTTTTGCTAGCTGTACTATTTCTCTTTTGAAATGAGGAACCAGGAACAGATGAATAATTTAAGATATGTGTGGCAGCTCTTCTAGTAATTTGAGACACTATTTGCTTGTGACTGCTTTGGAGCATTGAGGTCATACTTCAGTTGCTTGCCTCACCACGTGTTTTTTAGCAGAAGCAGCATGTAAATAACAAAATGCAGCTTTGGAAATCTTCACTTCGGTGTTGCATAGTCAAAGCCTTGGTCATGGAAATCCCACCGAAGTCAATGGCTCTCCCAGTTAAATCACTTGGACTCGTGTTGGAAAAACTGTTCTCATCTTGGCTGACATACCCTCCACATCTTGTTTCTTTATTAGGAGTCTGCACACACTAAAAAGAGTGTACAGAGAAGGTAGTTACTTCTTTGTGCAGTTGCAAAAAGTGTCTTTTTTCAGTTTAAAATAATATAATTATGAGCAATTATCAAGAAATGAAAGGAGAAAATTTTCAGGAAAACCCTGATCACTGTGGTAATTGCAAGAACATTCTGCTGCTAGAAAGTCCCCACAGAGAAGTAGCGCAGTTCTGTGGGGAAGGAGCATGGCCAAGGCATCTGTCTGCCACAGGATTCTAGACTTGGGTGATTTTGGAACGTAAAGCAAGACTGTTTGCTTCAGGGAGCAGTGTAGGGTGGACACCTGAGACACCTGTACATCTGTATGCTGTATCTTTGGAGCGGTGCTACACTGCAACACAGGAAGCTGCCCGACATTAGCAGAATAATTTGATTCTAACCTCGTATGTTCAGCCCATTTGACTGAATAGCCAGTCTAAAAGGAAAGGACAGATAACTGAGTGAGGGAGGAGGAGACATAGATAGCTATTTCCAGGATAGTCACCCCACTCTGGAGCTTTTGAGAACGGGGAAAAAGATGGTAGAGGGGGCAGCAGTCAAGGCAAGGAAGGGAGCAACAGAGGAGATCCTCTAATTTTTTAGAAAAGAGACTTTCAGTCAGACCAAGAATTGGGAGAAGCATAGAGAGAAGGGCATGTGAACTGGCCTGGGGGGGGGGACTGGGGCTGGAGAGAGCTGCAGATAAAGAAATTAGAGAAGGAACAAGACTTTTCCCCTTCTACTGTCCTCTCCTTCCCTTGATTTCCTTTTGGTGCTGTTTGTTTTGGGTCTCCACTTTGCAGAATGGTTACCCTGCTGTTCCCTCAGGTCTAAGCAAGCTGCTTGTTATCTGGGGCTGTCCTATGACAGCCAGGCAGAAGACAGCTCAAACATTGCTGTTAGAGTATTGAGTAACTCAGAGGTATAATTCTCTGTTCTTTCAGGTGGAACAATCCAGAAGGTCTGTGGAAGGTGCTAACCTTATACTTTCCCCACATCCACCACTTGGTCCAAGAAGTCATTATGGGCTATTTCCCTTAGTGGCTGCAGAACGAGCTAGTCCTTCACAGCTGGTGAGTCCACCAAATACTCTGTGTGCTATAATGTAAACACAGTCCAGACTGGTGCCTCATCCAGCATCACTTGAGGCTAATTTTCTGTTTGCAGGATTGTGTCATTGCAAAGTAAGCTGGAGAACTGATGTTGCACATGAAAACTTAGAAGAAAAAATAGTTTTACTTTGTGATAAACCTGCTTTAATCTTCCTCTCTTCTACCTGTCGTGTCACCTAAGGCTAGGTCTGGATCAGCACACTAAATGTTGTCAGCACATACTGTGGCCGTGGACAAGTTTATGCATGTAAAATTTTGAAATAATGGAGATCTTTTCAAAAGGGGAGGAGTGAATGAAGGGATGAAGTAAAACTAAGTGTTGTGGTAGAAGGTTGTTCTTTGGGGTTCTTGTGACTCAGAAGGGTCTTACTCTCATCGTAAAAGGGCAGAGAAAGAACATTAACAAACTTTAGAAATATAATGAAGACGAAGTCTAATATCAAAGGCAAAATATGTAATCTCTTTCAAACTGGCTCAACATTCCAATAAATGCTAATTGATGCAAATTGATGCAATGCTTCCAGTTCTGAATTACTTTCTCCTCCCAACACCATACAGAGAGCACAGGGACCTCTAGTTGATCTTAACACTGGACATCCTTATCATCAGAACCAACACAGGGAGTGTGTATTTTTGGGAATGGTGAGTTAATTTTTATGTATTTATTTTTAAGTTAAGTGCTGAGTACTGAACAGACATGCTTTCCTTGTGTATTCTCGCAGCATCCATGAGCTGAAGCCCTAGCGCAGAGCACGTTGCTATAGTCGCTGAGTTTGCTGAGCTTCATTCAGGGCTGCACTGTGAGCAGATAGCAAAAAAAGCTAGATTTATGGCCAAGAGACTTTCTGGACACTCCAGCTTTTGGATTCTCACTTAGATATGTTTGTAGGGTCTGTTTTTTCGGATGCAGAAGGTACGGTAACATTAAGTTTCGTAAAGGTACCGCAGAATCACTAATGTCTTCTGAAAGTCCTGATCAGTTTTCTGCCTTATGGTGCTGCTATGCACTGGAAACTGCATGGTGAATCTCTGGCTTTTTCTAGGCTGCTGCTTCTCGGCCGAACACTGCTCCGGGGAATCTGCAGGCCCCGCTGCAGCGCCAGCCCCTTCGCAGCGGCGCTGCCGCAGCGGCTCTGCGCAAGACCTCGGGCTTGAGGCAGAGGAGCCCCACGCTTGAAAGCGATCAGCGGTTTGCCAGTGGGGTGAGGATGTATTTCACTCTGAAAATGAAATAACTTTAAGAACAGGTTTATAGTACAACTTATTGTTGCAGTTCTGAGAATTGTGAATCATAATTTATCATCAGCTTTTATTTAAATCCTTCCTTTTAACCTCCCCTCATTTTTCAAGATATTGTCTTTGTCTAATGGTCTAATGTCCAGTCTTTGATCAGAGTCATGGAAAATATTCTGACTTCGTTTGTAGGGTAAAATCTGTGTATGTGTAAAATCTCTCTCTACACAGATTTTTCTGTCATGCAGAGAGAGGGAAGCAGCCAATTGGTTAATACTAATATGTCAAAAAGGAGTCTTGCAAATTTTCATCTTTATCTACAGATAAAACTCCTCCACAATTTTTTTTCCTCTTATTGGGCCACTCGGGTTGGGGAACTCTGTCTGGAGTAATAAAAATGATCTTGATTTGTACTTAGTTACTTTCAGGAGAGATTTGGACTTGCCTTCTGTTTTCTAGAAAACATTGCATTAATTGGCTTTACATTAGAAGCCCCATGGCAGAGGACAGTTGTAGAGCGTGACTGTGATCTGCTGCTACGCACTGCCAGAATTTACATCCGTGTTCCCCTCCTGCTCTGCCTTTGCTCTGTATTGTGATGCTCACAATCATTTCCCCAGGAATCTGCTGTTATTAGCTCTCTCAACTCTCAGATTATGGGTAATTTATATAATAAATTAATATAGCTATTGACAAAACAGCCAAATCAATTGTTGATTATGGAAAGATGATGCAGAGCTCAAATCCAGAGCATGCAGTGGCTGCAGAATTTCTTCACTGTACGTTGCACATTTCATTGCCTTGGTCCTCAGTTTGCATTTCATTCTGATGGAGAACTAAACCTCCACTACAAATGGAAAAGAAGCCTTTTGAAGTGCACCTTGTATAATTGGTGCCAGCTAATTTTACTACTGGAAGATCCTGGCTCTTTTGGAATTTGCCTACCAACCAAGGGAGAGCAGCAGTGCTGTGGGATTGTGTGGCATTCTGCCAGCTTGCCAATAGCGTGTGGTTTATAGGATTACATGTGCCTGTGAGGGTGATGTTTGCAAGTAATCTCATCTTGGTTGCTCCAGTTGTGTTTGTTGCTGTGCAGATTAAAAGAAAGCATTTAAGAACAAAAATGGCTGCTGAAGTGGCAAGTTTAAATGTTTTTTTTTTTTCTTGACGTGTGTCTGTTACTAAATGCAAAGAACAGTCAAACTGCGGTTAGCTCAGTGTGCTCTGTAGCTCTGTTTGCACAATTTACTTAACCTGGTTAAAATGTGTTTTCAGGGGGAGAAGAGTCAGTTAAGACTTATGAACTCAGTAGAATATGTAACTGGTGTGTCCCCATATCGACTCCCCATCATTAACAATTATGTGATACCAGTGCCACCTCCCCCCCTGCAAACAGGAGACAGGAGTGTAAAAATCCTGAGAAATGGGATGCGCAGGAGAAGACGATTTCGTCCTACCACTGCACCAAATGACTTGGAACAACTTTTATCGAAGGTTGGTTATCTTCCTCTGTTTCTTCTCTTATGTGTAGGTGTATTGCCTTCTTCAAAGAAGAATATATGTAAATAATATATATATATAAAATATATATATAAATAATGCTGAACTATGTAAATACATATTTTGCCTAAAGATTCATATAAATTTCCTTCATTTCAGAAATCTCAAACTATTAAAATATAGTTGCCATCCATTCCTCCATATACTAAAACATTTGGATTTTTTCATTAGTTAAAAAGAAAAGATGATTGCACAAAAAGCCTTAGGAAGTCCCATTTGGACTTCCTCAGATATTCCTCAGTTAAAGCTCTCCTTACCAGATCAGCCAGCCTGCTGGCAAGAGGCTTAGTGAGGTGGATCCCATCTCTCCCAAGCAGATGGTGATCTTCAAACAGGGTTGTTTAAGTGAATGTCCTATTAATATCTGCTGGTCATACTCACTGGGCTTGCTTAGAACCTATTTTGATAGGGAAGAGTTGCTCGTAGGCCCCTTCTTACTTCCTGACTCCCAGAGTTGTCATGAACTCATGCCCTGTTTGTGAGGAAGGCAGCTGAAGCCCAGGGGCTGAATTTGCCCCTGAAGGCTGTGGCCTGCTTTGTTCCTGTGGCACCCAGCCAGCATCACCCCTCCTTGGTGCCCCTGATCAGTAGTTGTAATTAGTGCTGCAGCTCTTCAAAATCAGGAGAGTGGAAAAAAAAGGCTGATTTGAGGCTAAAGATTTGCAATCATTTTTGATGTATTTGATACTCAAATGTTACTGAATGCAGTAAGCAATGAGGTAAATTAATACCTGCTAAATATGCTGTGTGTATGTGGTCTTTGTGCTCACCTTTTGTTAGGAGTTGGGAGCTGTATGCATCTTTTTTGTGTATATTTCTGCTGCAGAGTTCTGGAAAATTCCACAAGCCCTCATTACGTAGCAATGCACTTGTTACCATGATCTTCCTAGGAAAAGGTGTGCGTTTATGTCATGACGATACTGATTTCAGAGATGAAATCAAAGTCTATCAGCAGCACTGTGGAGGAGAAAACCTATGTGTCTACAAAGGCAAGCTCTTGGAAGGAGGTAAGGAGAGAGAGTTGAAGAGCTTATCTTGAATCTGGCAACATCTTCTTTTATGGCTAATTAGATGGTGTGATATCAAAATGATTTTAGCTTAACTTGGCCAATTTATGGGCATCCAGGGACTTTTATACCAGTTGCCTCCAAACTAAATCCAGATTTACTGTTTCATAGTTCAGAATGACATTGTAATTACTTTTGCAAATTATGGATGAGGGCATTTAAAGGAATGATTTCAGAAAATACAATGGGTTAGATTAATTTTAGAGATATATGGCTAATAAAATGTTTGCATTACAAACTATCCCTGAGTACAAGTTACTGTTCCTGGCTTGCTATAATACATCAGTGCATGCTGTTTATTATTCCTGAGGAAAAGAGAGGTTGGGAGCCCACTCCTCATCCCTTTTACATGAGTGTGGCTCCATCAGCTTCTGTAGAGCTACCCACACTGGTATAAATCATTGGTAAAAGAAGTCTGATCTTGGAAATAGGATCAGGAGAGTGGGAGGTGGCTGTATGATTTTCCTTTGTAAAGAAGGTAATTGTTTAGATTAAACCCTTGCTGCAGCTCACTGTGTTTGTCATTTGCATTCTCACTGCGTAGGGAAAAGTGGTGCAGACGTCCCTGTGCTTTGGTCTGTCCCGCAGGGTTGTGGATGGACCACACTGTGCCCATAGGTCTCGTTCAAAGCGTTCCTTGCAGCTGCCCTCCCGCAGCAAGGGGAAGGTGTCCCTTGTGCTTACCCCACTGTCCTGATCCCTTTTCACACCTATTTGGGAACACTCTGGCATGGAGTGTAGCTTCCTCTCTGCTTGTGTGCTCAGTTAACTTTGGAGGGATACCAGAATTTGTGGGAAAAGGGAGTGCAACTGAGTTCTCTCCTTGTATGGAGCAGGGCAGCAGCCTCAGAGCCCTTTAGGCCTGGATGCTTAACAGGGCCTTTGCAGTGTAGCCTGGAATCGCTGCAGAGACTGTTCCAGCTGCTCAGTGCTGCCGTGAAGGCCGATTCAGCCGCCGATACTGCAGCCCTGCTGCTCTGGAAGCCGATCGGCCCTCCCTGCCAGGCCATGGGCAGCAGGACAGGGAGCTGCAGGGGACCAGGGGGGCCTGTTCCACCGCGCCAGCCACTTTAGTTCACACGTGCACCCTGCGAGGCAAGTGGCAGAGTCCAGGGCATTTGTGACAGGAGGTTCTGGGCTCTGTTGCTGCTGCAGCAAGGAAAAGCCAAAGCAGTAAAGTATTAGGTTGTCACGAATGTGTCCAGCTTGGCACTCCTGGGCTGGAAGGAGAAAAGGGCACTGTGCATGGAGGAGGCAAGAGTTTTACAGCCTGGTTAGTGCACCTGAGAACGAAAGGACCTGATCTCAGTGGAATAGGTGCTTTGGAGGTGATGCAGATGAGATGCAATAAATGCAATTGCCTGACACTGAAGCGTAACCTTTTTCTTTGAACACTTTCTTCATTTACAGAGACCTTTCAGTTCACCTCAAAAAGGCACCACGGTTTCCCATTCAGCCTCACCTTTTTTCTCAATGGGATGCAGGTGGACAGGTCGAGCTCTTGCTGTGAGTACAAACATCAGAAGCATTCCAGGCTGGGAGGCAGACATGGATATTTTGGTTTTCTCAATGTGGAGAGAGCGTCTCCTTGCTATAGGTATGGAGGCACAATGTACTTTGCTCACAAAGCTTTAGCAACACCATTTTTAGAGTGTTTACCATTTTCTTCTTTTTAAAATCCTTCTGGCACTCTGCTGTTCTGTTGAACCTGGTCTGTTTCTGGGCATCCCTTGAAGCATCTGCAGAGTGGGGTTTTTCATTCCAGTCTCATATCCAAGGATGCCACCAAAGTCAGTTGACTTCTGTGCTGCTGCTGCTGCTCTTCTGTGCAATAGGCGCAGGCATTTTGGACCACCAATATCTGCCTGTACCAAAGCAATTGAATTACTGAGCCTGTTGACAACCTGAAGAATCGACAGTAGAGTCATGAGAAATAGTGTAGGGTGGCATACATAGGCCACTTAGACGTTTCTGGTGGAAGTGATAGTGAAACAAATATTAAGAGTGTTGTTTTGTTAGCTGTATTTTTTCAGAGATTTCTTTATGGAAAACCAGATTTTTTTGCTTGTTTTCTAATAGTTCTGGTGCTCAGGTAGGTGGAGGGTATCCCTGCCTGCAGTAACGTGTGTGAGCCATGTTTCAGGCAACAAATCTGAGAAGTAGAGTTCCATTCTCTTTTATGGAAAATTGTCAGTGCTGTTATCAACAGCTGCAGTTTTTGGTAAGACTTAATTTCAATAAAATCTTCCTATTGCATGGTTTCCAAAGACATGTTGGACAAGAAGATTTTTGTATCTATGGATAGTTTTAAAATTTGCTTATTCTTTTCCTCAAGTAATTTTTAAAATGGCAATAACCAGTTGGATGAAGATGGAGAGAAGAGAACCTCCTCAGAGCCATATTTATTTTTTAGAAAAAAAAAAGAATTCTGAGGAGAAAAAATCTGTTATCCTCTATCATATTTTTTCTACTTCAAGTTAGCATTAAACATTATATAAATGTATTGCTAAGTATTTTCTTAGTAGTGAAAAGCATCTGAATTCAGAATGTATCTGGTAACTATAATGTTTGGGATGCCCAAATCTCAGCTTTTCTGCACTTATAGAAAGATCTAAAGTGCTACCTTATTCTGAATTAATATAATCCCCAGAAATTGATTTCTGGTAATTACTGGCCAGATAGCCTGACACCTCCTGCCCTCTTATCTGAGAGTTGTCTCTGTCCCGTCTCTTCGGTCCATCTGGTATTATCTACTGACAAAAAAAAATCTACTTCAACCAGATTCTCCCCATAAATAAAAGCTATTTTCACATGTTCTTCAGGTCCAATTAAACACAATAAGCTGTATTATAATTCCATATATACAATAAACTGCATTTATTTTCTGTTTTGAGTATGATTTCATAGCCACAGATTAAACACCCAATTTCATTGTCAGCAGAGACCCAGGCTGATTTTTCCTTGGTAGGTTAGACTTTGATTCACAGCGCTGTGATACTGCAGTGATTTCTACGCAGATGCTGTGATCTCTGTGCAAAGAGTTTTCTGCTGGCCCACGTCCAGCATTTCTGCACCACAGAAATGTTTCAGTATCTGAAAGATAACTGAAAAAATACCAAAAACAAAAAATGGAAAGAGTAGGTCTCCTTTCAGAAATGTTACATTTTCAGTTTTGCAGGCACAAAAAGCAAGATTTCTAGACTGAATAATTATAGGACATTTCACAGTAGTTTGTAAACAGCTGCAGGGAAGAAGAGTGCACAGCAACTTAACACAGGAAAAGCAGTTTTGGGGAAGAAAAAATTCTTAGGCCTTTTCAGGCTGCTTCTCAAAATGAGAAGGCCCCTTTCAGTGTCCCTGTTGTCTGTGTGGTGAAGCTGAGGCCCAGGCTTGCTCCACATTTCACCTCAGATAACGAGGTGAGCTGCTGACTGTGTCTGCAGCCCTCCCATTGCTCACTGAAACAAGTGTGGTGTTTTCCAGTTCTCGTTTTCTACTGTTTTGTAGGTGCATTATTGCAATGGGCCTGGACAAAAAGCCATCCCCTCCCAAGAAGAAGATGGAGGAGGAGAGCAGTGAAAAGCAAGCAGGGTCTCTGGGAGCTGGAGTGCACAGGGAGCCGAGTGAAAGCCGTGCTGAGCAGACAACAGGCAAAGATCCAACGTTAGCCATTTCACCGGATCATGGAGCAAGTGTGGAACCTATGGAGGACAAAGGGGAGACAGGAGAGGAGTACAGAAGAGCAGAAATGAAAGAGCTGTCTGATCAAGAGACTGAAGATAGTCAGGAAGACACTGGTAAAAATGGTAAAGTATTCCAGAGCACAAACAGGGTGTGAAAAATGGGAGAGGAGAGTTAGGGAGAAGGTACGGGACTGTGGGCTTCCATTTTCGTTAGGAATTTATCCTTCCTTGGGGTACCTCATGTGAGAAATGGGGTGAAGATGACTCAGAGGCTGATGGCTGTTTCTAGTTTAAGCTTAGTGGGACTCAGTTAAGTGACAAGATGAGAGGATTTTGCAGGAGCCAAAAAGCATGTAACAAAAGAGGCTGAAACAGGAGCCCGAGGGAGTTGAAAAAACAGGAAGAAAGTGGGGCACAGTGGCAGGGCAGCTATGAGGAAGGACAGCAGCAGCAGATGGAAGTAGATGGAGCAGGAGGAGCGAACGGGACTGCGTGTGTTGCTGCCCGAGCAGACTGAGTGTGAGGAGAGCTCCT